>NC_091950.1:185322488-185627488 GCF_031021105.1 Erythrolamprus reginae
ATGTTTTTCTTCCTTTTGGACCATCAGTTCTGATTTTGATTTTTATTGTCAAAGTTGATCAGTTTTTATGGCTTACATCCTTTATATTGCTCCACTCACAGAAAAAAAAATGGAGAAAATAGAATGGATGTGTTCTTATTCTTGTTTTTTACATATATGTGTGCCAGTAATTGCATGTACTCCTAATTGGGGGGATTTATACAATAAAATGTTGGCTAGCAAAGTACAGCGATACCTCGTTTTATGAACTCAGTTGGTTCCGGGACGAGATTTGTAAGGTGAAAAGTTTGTAAGATGAAACAATGTTTCCCATAGGAATCAATGGAAAAGCGATTAATGCGTGCAAGCCCAAAACTCATTCCTTTTGTCAGCCGAAGCGCCTGTTTTTGTGCTGCTGGGATTCTCCTAAGGCTCCCCTTCATGGGAAACCCCACCTCCAGACTTCTGTGTTTTGTGATGCTGCGATTTCGCTGAAGCTCCCCTCACTGGGAAACCCCACCCCTGGACTTCCGTTGCCAGCAAAGCGCCCATTTTTGTGCTACTGGAATTCCCTTGCAGCATTGCAAAAACATGGAAGTCCGGAGGTGGTGTTTCCCATGGAGGGGAACCTCAGGGAATCCCAGCAGCCTCAAAAACGGGCGCTTCGCTGGCAACAGAAGTCCGGAGGCAGGGCATCCCAGTGGTGGTGACTTGGGTTTGTAAGTTTGGAAGAAGAGGCAAAAAAGAGGGTTTGTATCTCGAAAAGTTTGTATGACGAGGGGTTTGTAAGACGAGGTATCACTGTAGTTTCTAGATTCGAGAGCCTAGCTTGTATTGAATTGCATGAACATACTTGGGGTAAAACTGGGTTTTGGTTACACTTCTGGACTATTGGCCCAAATTGAGCAACTTTATTTATTATTTGGATTTCTATGCCACCCTTCGCCATAGACTCAGGGCGGCTTACAAAGCTTTATCCTACCATTTAATTTTATCTTATCATTTGCAGGAAATGTAGTACATGATACATATATAACTAAAGAGAATAGCCCAATCTCTACTTTTCTCTATTACAAAACTTTTCTTTTTTTTTGCTTTCTGTTTTTAAATTAAACCCACCAAGGACCTGCAAAATGGTGTGGTTATATATAGAGGAATTGGAGGGGAGGGATGGGTGGAGCAAATTAAGATATATAAAAATGGTGCAGTGATTTGATTATTATCATTGTGTCTTTTTTATTATTGCCTTCATCCCCTCCTTCCTCCTTTCAGGGAATCTCTTGCCATTAGCATACATCTCAGAGATTTGAAAAATCTGAAAACTCTCTGTAAGGCCTACTGAAAACAACCAGTTTAGAAATCTAGCTAGTCGCATTAAAAATAATGCTAGTACAAACAGTATGGAGCTTCCAGGCATTTGAGCTGCCTTTCTACATGACCCTATATATATTTTTTGTTGGATTCCTACTCATCCGCTACCCCTTGCTATTGTTCTTCCCGAAGCAGCAGTCTTCTTGTGCAACAGTCTTCCAGTGATATGTGAGTGGATTTGAGGCCCACCTGTGCAAAAAAATGGAACAATAATCTCTTCCTTCCAACGAGATAAGGGGTGGGATTGCTCTCTTTCAAAGGGGAATGCTGTGCTGTGATGCAGTGTGTTGGTCTGCAGGTAGATCTGCTATCATTTGTGGGCTGTGGTTTTTCCTGCAGATACCGCCAATCCATTTAATTAGATGAAGGTACCACTGCAGGGAGAGAGTCAACCTATTCCTCAAAGAAGAACAAGAAGCAATGGATGGAAACTAATCAAGGAGAGAACCAACTCAGAACTAAGAAAAAATGTTCTGACAGTTAGAACAATTAGCCAGTGGAACAACTTGCCTCCAGAAGTTGTGGTTACTCCAGAGGTGGGGGTTGCTTCTACCACTGCTACCGGTGTGCTGCACATGCAGCTTCAGACCTCTGGTGTGCACATGGGCACATCCCAATGAGATTTTGCTTCTGCACATGTGCAGGAACCAAGTCTCGCGAGGGGATATGCACACGCATGAGATTTTGGTAAGTTTTTTTGGCTTCTGTGCATGCACAAAAGCAAAATCTCCCCATGATGCATGCACACGCATGGCAGAGACCTGAATCTGTGCGCTCAGTTCCAGTTTTACTACTGGTTGCAGCGTCCTCATCTGTACCGGTAGGAACCTGATACTGGTACTCCAACACAGGAAGTTTTCAAGAAGAGATGGCAAAACTTTTTTTGGTTCATGTGCCAAAAGGTGTGTGTGTGGATGTGCTAGCCTGCGTGCATGTGCCCACACCCCTCCCCTCCCCCATGCACGCACAACCCCCCACGCATGCTCACAGGCCTTACTGAAGTCTGGTAGGTGAAAAAAATGCCCAAATGTGCAAACCGGACATTCAGGAAAATGCACGTCCGGTTTGCCATTGTGCTGTGTTTTGCACTCTGGGGCTTCAAGAAGCTTTCCTAAACCCACCAGAATGCAAAAAACAGCACAGCCGCAAACTGGAAGTGCATTTTTCCAAATCTCTGGTTTTTCCATTGGGTTATTTTTTGTGTGTGTGTCTGCCTCCAGGGCTTTAGAGAAGCTTCCCTGAAGCATCCTGAGGACAAAATGGCCTTTCCCAGGGCCGAAAATCAGCTGGCTAGCACATGCCATTGGTTTATCTCCATCAGAGTAAAACTGCAGATCTCCCCTTACACATCAATCAGTTCAAACCCACTGACTTGACTTCCCACTATTTTCCAATGACATCTTTGCTGTGTGCTCCATGGCCTTGGTACTGCACAGTTGCTTGCTTGTTTAGTTTGAATTGCTGCCCAGTCACCATGCATCTTTGGGAAGCTGGTGCACAATTGAAAATATCAATGGGATATCTCATCAAAAATTAAATGATATTTTGCCTGATGATCAGTGGTGGATTATTCCCGGTTTGGACCAGTTCTTAGAACTGGTAGTGACGGCGGCGGGAGGCTCCACCCACCCACCTGGGATGCTTCTGCGCATGCGCAGAAGAGTCACAGACAAACTGGAGGCGATCTAATTTAGAACCCACCACTGCTGAGGATGGGTGTAGATCCATATCAAATAAAACAGGTTCCATCCAAGCTCAACCACAAAAGAAGAAGCAGATTTTCAACACCCTATGAAGGGTCAATAAACTTGGAGTCATCCAGATAGCAGAGAGTACAGATTACACAAGACAGGCACAGAAACAACAGAAAAATCGTGCCTCCTGGCTCCCATTTCCAGGAAAGTATTGCAAGCTGCCTTACCTGCCTAAAGGCATAATGGCTGAATAAGCTCTCACAGCCAGGAGTTTGATCCTGACAGGCTCAAATTTGACTCAGCCTTCCATCCTTCCAAAGTCAGTAAAAGGAGGATGCAGATTGTTTTGGGAAATATTCTGACTCTGTAAACCGCCCAGGGAGAGCTGTAAAGCACTATAGAGCAGCATATAAGTCTAAGTGCTGTTGCTCTTACTATTGCTGTAAGCTGATGTAATGCTCCAGACTGTGCAAGGTGGGTTGGGTTTAGCAATATCTAAGTTTCCCACAGTGCCTCCAGTTGAATTCAACCCTAAATATCAAGGGTTAATGGTGTCTTTGAATGAACTACAGAGAGAGCTTTCTTCTAACATTATACATCAGGGGCCCTCAGACTTTTAAAACAGGAAGCCAATTTACGTTACATCAAAATGTTGGGGGTGGCTGGACCAGCTGGGTGGGCGTGACTGGGATGGTCATGTGACAGGGTGGTCATGGCCAATTTAACAGTCCATTAAACAATGCATGCAAATTAAATTTTAATTTGCTTTGCTCCTGGAGGTGTTTTGTTTGCTTTTGTTTACATGTTGCTGAAATCTCTCTCTCTCTCTCTCTCTCTCTCTCTTCTCTCTCTCTCTCTGTATCTCTCTCTGTCTATCTCTTTTTATTTATCTTCTGGAGGCAGGGGAGGTGAAAAATGGGTTGGTTTGCCTGGGGTTTTTTTTTTTGCCTCTTAGGGTGTCTATGCATCCCATTTTTCACCTTCCCTGCCTCCAGAAACATTCTGCTGGCCAAAACCAGGTGAAAACAGGCCCCTTTTGGGGGGCAAAAAATGGGCCATTTACACCAATTTTCCCCTTCCCCACCTCCAGAACATCTCTGCAGGTCAAAATTGTTGGTCTTACCTTTCAGTTCCAGCCCATAGGGCTCACAAAGGTAAGTCCTATACTTAGCCAAAAAGTGGGCAGGGCGATGCTGTGGGGTGACCTTGTGTCCTTTGTGGGCCAGATTAATGATGGGCTGTAGTTTGAGGACCCATGTTATACAGTACCTGAGTGAGAAGGACAGCCAACTTCACTTAAAATCTGGTTTAAATTTAGATATGAAGTACAGCTAGACTGCTACCATAGCTGAATCACTAGAAACAAATCCAGAACCTCTCTGCTAAAGAGTTTTGAAAATTAGCATTTGCACTAACCTAAAGGTAGGTAGGTGGGTAAGTAGATATGTAGATATGTAGATATGTAGATAGGTAGATAGGTAGATAGGTAGATAGGTAGATAGGTAGATAGGTAGATAGGTAGATAGGTAGATAGGTAGATAGGTAGATAGGTAGATAGGTAGGTAGATAGGTAGATAGGTAGATAGGTAGATAGGTAGGTAGATAGGTAGATAGGTAGATAGGTAGATAGGTAGATAGGTAGATAGGTAGATAGGTAGATAGGTAGATAGGTAGATAGGTAGATAGGTAGATAGGTAGATAGGTAGATAGGTAGATAGGTAGGTAGAGATAGATAGATAGACAGACAGACAGACAGACAGACAGTCAGACAGAGATAGATAGATAGATAGAGATAGATAGATAGATAGATAGATAGATAGATAGATAGAGACAGACAGACAGACAGACAGACAGACAGACAGACAGACAGACAGACAGACAGACAGACAGACAGAGACACAGGGAGATCATCATGGATGTCTGCAGGGAGGGCAGCAGAAGTGCAAAATAAATGACAATGTATTTCCAGCTGATGCAAATTACATAAATGGTGTCATTTGTTTGATGACATTATGATAAATAGGATGGCTTGTCATTTGCCTTCTTTTTTTGTAAGCTCTTGATATGAACAGACATCTATTGGAGAACTGTATTAGGCAGATCCTTTTGGAAATTCTTGTTTGAAAGCCATCAATCGAACGTAAGAAGAGCATTTGGTACATTCTGTGTCACAAATTTTTTTGCCTGGTGACAGGAACACAAGGGCATCCAGCTGATTCAAATATACCCTGCACTAGCCCTTTTATTTTATTTTTCTCTTTAACACAGAAGTTAATAAATACCAACGAGGAAAGATAAAAGAGTTTCCATAAAAGTGTATTGCGGCATTAGCTTCGTGCCTCTTTTTTGGGGATGGTGTTTTAATATCACTTTAAGGCTTTTTGGTCTTCTCTTAATTGGAGCAACCATTTAATCAGTCTGACAGACCGTCCACTGATAAGCCAATTAACAGGCTTCTACTGTCAGCATGAAAAAAAAGAAGAAAAAGCCCACACTATCTCTCTAATAATAAATTATAATTGTTGTATGCTTCAGCCTGGAGATCTTTTCTTGCTCTAACCAAACGTAGAGCCTCTTACTCCATCTTACAACCAGTAGAAAATCTAAACAGGAAAAAGCAAAACAGAGAAAGAAATGCGCAATCTTTAACACTAATCATTTTGCTGCCTCTGGCTAATTTTGATGAGATTTAGAGCGCAATTCCAGACAGACCTTCCTACTGAAAAAGAAAATTCCTGATCTCATTAGGATTTCTTTCCGGAACAGGTCAGTTTTGCAAGATTGTAGCAACAGGGTCTCTCATTGTGTTACAGTTGGATACAAAATCCTTCCCTGTGATATTTTCTAAGCTGTGCACTGTTGTTGCTCTTCTGGAAGATGTTCCCAAATGTCCCCTTTTATCACAATCTTCCAAATAGCTCGAGGACATGTCTGTGTGTATGTGTGTATGTGTGTGTGTGTGTGTGTGTGTGTAAAATCACAGCTCTCTGTTTCATTCAAGTAAACTCTTCTACGATAAGTTTGACTGTACTGTATCTTTAATGTAAAAAACATTTAAAAATTAACATGAGCCGCCCTGAGTGTTCGGAGAGGGATGGCATACAAATCTAATTAATAATAATAATAATAATAATAATAATAATAATAATAATAATAACAATAATAATAACAACAACAATAACAATAACAATAACAACAACAACACTGACCGAATTCTGAAGCATAACACACCAGACATTGTGATCGTGGAGAAAAAGAAAGTATGGATCATCGACATCGCAATCCCAGGAGACAGCAGAATTGAGGAGAAGCAGCTAGAGAAACTAGTGAAATACGAAGATCTAAAAATTGAGCTGCAGCGACTCTGGCATAAGCCAGTGAAAGTGGTCCCAGTGGTACTTGGCACGCTGGGCGCCGTGCCAAAGGATCTCAGCGGATATTTGAAAACCATCGGAATTGACAAAATCTCCATCTGTCAATTGCAAAAGGCCACTTTACTGGGATCGGCAAACATAATTCGCCGCTACATCACGCAGTCCTAGGTGCTTGGGAAGTGCCCGACTGGTGATGAAATAGGAAATCCAGCACAGTGATCTCGTTTGCTGTGTTGTACTGACATAATAATAATAATAATAATAATAATAATAATAATAATAATAATAATAATAATAATAATAATAATAATAATAATAATAATAATAATAATAATTTGTCAAAAATAAATTGATATGTTGATTGACAGATCAGTGTTTTAGTTGCTTTAATTCATCTAAGATATTTCTGAACACAGTTCAGACACTTCCTTGGACACTGGATGGAAATAGTTGGTGATCATTACTTAATTAATAAAGAATAAGGGCTGATTCCCATCACCTCCCACCCTGCTTCTATCCAAATGAGTCATGGAAAAGGTGGTTCCCCCCTCCCCCCCCATGGAAGGTCTGGAGTCAATCTGAAGCCTGATCAGTTTCATTCTAGACCATTCCAGATGTCAAACTCACAGAGTGACTTGTCATTATGTGACAAATCGCTACTCCCTCCCTTCTCTAAACAGGATGGGCGTGGCCAGGATATGACCCATTCGGCCTGCAGGCTGCGAGTTTGGCACATCTGTTTTAGACAATTTAGCCCAGTCCTTGCAACATCTGAGTTAAGCCAGATCATTTGAAATCAATTTTGCAACATATTTGTTGCATGTGCCCTGCACAGCTATGGTGGTGCCAGAGCTACCCAACAAAGAGAGCCTGTTTAAATGCACAATAATATAATAAAGCCCATTTAAATGCACAAAACAAAACCAGTAGCTTTTCATGAATTGTATTTAAAATGAGATCACTTTGGAACACTGAGAAAAGAATGTAACACCTGACATTACTTTTAAACTCATTGATAAGTGGTTTAAAATACAAGCCACATTTAGCAGCATACCAATATTCCTCTAGGTTCCCGATCTTTATTAATGTTATACCTAAGTAGCACAGCTGCCCTGTCATCTAACCAAAGAGAGTGTTGCCGCAAAAAACGTCAGTGGAAACAACGGGAAGAAAGAAGACAAACAATAAATATGTTGCACAGTGCAAAACATTTAGTCCACCCAATCCGAACAGAAAAAATCCAGACTCCCACTAGATGGCAGCAAAGCATCAAAGCAAGGCATTGAATTAGCTCTGATGGCCCCCCAAGTTTGGGTCCCCAAGACTGGAATAGATTTTTTTTTTTTTTTTAAAAAATCCACCTTGACTCAAAGTAACTGAATTGGTTTGAGGCTATTCCACCCCCTCCACCATCGCCATATCGTAGACCAGTCCCCTGAGAAATAAAGCTGGTGGAAAAGCTTTCAATTGCTTTGCAATGTGGAGGGGAGACCCAGCTCATGTCACTCAACTTTCCCGTCTTGATAGCAGCAAGAGATGGTGGAGAGAAGCAGAAACCTAGGGAGCTTGTTTGTCTTAGCCGGGAGAGAGGTCATTAAGGAGACCCAGAGGAATACTACTACAGTTATTAATTAGGGCTTAAGGGCCTAGTCCTGTGAAGCGTCACTGTTGTGTGGCTTGGTGAGATGGTAAGAGTTTAAGTCACAAGAGGCTGGTTACCTGCCTTTAGACTGTCTTAATAAGAAGACTGGGTGCATTGTTTAGATAGCATGATGGGATTTAAATGGATCTAATAATGATATTCAACCAATGTGAAAAAGAAATCTAGTAAAACTAGCCATGGTGGGGAGGGGGGGAATCGCTTGGTATAGATTTACACCAAGGATATGGTTAGTTACCTAGAAGACTAGTTAGATCCTGATTGTCTTGAGCATGATAAACTAGATCTCATCTTCTCTCTCCCAGTGGCCTATCATTTAGTTAATTTCTACTTTAGAAAGTTGAATTTCTTTACTTTTTAGTATTAGTCATGTATTACAAGAATTAACATAAAGGTGATAATGCATGATCTTTATATGCGTCCTATTAAAATGAAGCTATTTTTAATACTTTTAAGAGGCCTATCAGAAAACACAATTTATATCCTCAAAGTATATTTTGTCAGATTCAAGTATAATTTTTGCATTCATATTCTTTTATGAATTTTAATGGAGACACTTAAATTGTAATTATTCCTCTCAGCTCAAACGCAGGTAACAAATGGAATTCAATCAGTGTTTGCGCATAATGACCATCATTAAGAGAGAAATAATAATGACATTCTCTCTGCATTAAACTTGCAGACTCTTTACACAATGATCTGAATACCATTATTGATCTCCATGGAGATATGCAATTGTCACCTATTCTGCATAATATCTGAATGTTAAATACATTTGTTTGGAACAAATATTTTAATGAATATAGTCAGTTCCACTTAATTAACTATCTGATAACTGAATATTTTTACTTAATAATTCAATGTGGAACATCAGAATTGTCCTTAAAAAAACACCAGATACACTCGGTATTAGAGGGATGTAGATGCACATAGCAATGTATAGAATTTTCCCCTGAATTTCTTTAAAGCTTCTGTGTGAGAGCATCCACTAGCTATTTAAGTAGTACTTGCTTTCCTTTTCTGCTTTATTCTATCCTTTTAGAAACTTGCAAGAGAAATCCGGATCAATATCTAAGTATTATTGTTGCCTGCTAGCATATAATTGTAGGATTGGTCAAGTGAGATTGGTTGATATCTTCATTTAGAACAGGAAATTTCATAATTTCCATGTTGTTATACATGCAGAGGTGGGCTACTAAGGTGGAACGGTGATGCATGCTCGCCCCCGTGGCTCTGAGTGCTAGCAGAGTCCAGCGCAATTATGCTACTGCACCTGGGCAGGTAGCCAAATCGCACGCGGACATGCATGGGTGCATCTGCGTGTCCGCGCACAATTTGGCTACCTGCCCAGGTGCAGTGGCATAATTGCGCTGGACTCCACTAGCACTCAGAGCCACGGGGGGGGGGGAGCATGCGTCGACGTTCCACCTTAGCAGCCCACCATGTATATATGACTTTGTTAACCCATGTTTAATAACAAAAATGAAGCAGGAATCTTGAGTATCTTTTCACGTTCTTATAAAGTCATTAACTGGCACAAATCAGCTAGCTTGTTTATTTTTAAAGGATGATCTATACCATCCATTTTTAAAAATGTGATTATGTGAACCTAATTAGCAGAGGAAAAGTATAAATACTTATCACAGTATTATCAAAATAATATACAGTAATGTCTAATAATCACAACAATACAAAATGTAATATAAATAAAGGGAGAAAGAGTTAGAATAATAGTGGTAAAAAATGTCCCTCTCGCTGTAATGATATTGCTAAAATTCTCCTGTCAAAACAAAAACAATCATAATACAAATGTTAAGTTTCTAATAAAAAAAAATCTGTTTTGGGAGCAAAGTGTTTGTTCAATTTATATTTCACAGAAGCCAGAAATCTGTTATGGACAGTAGATAGATGAAATGGTTAAGGAAATAATGATCATATAATTATCCCTTCTAAAAAGTTAATTTTAAACAACTATTGCTTCTATTTTTACATGATGTCATTGCAATAATTTGATCTCCAATAAGGGCTTTAGAGGTATACCATTCCGAGGACAGTGATGTAACTACATCCCTATTAATATGAAAAAGCTATTTCCTGTTCCATCTGCTTAATAAAATCTCCATCATTCAGGAAAGATACATTCAGGGGTCATTTAAATAATGCATTCAAATGTTATAAAATAAAGGAATACACTTTATTGCAGGTTTGAAACTGTAATAGCATCTGTATCATATGCTTTGATTTTAAATCAAAGAATAAAGTATCAGGAAATAATCATGTTGAAAAACAATTACTATGTTCAGATGAATGGAAAAAAATATTTGCATTGGAAAGATTAATACAATGCCAAATATACATTTAAATCCACCCATATTTGTATTCTTGCAAAATGTTATGAATCCAAGAATATAATTTGAGAGCTGGAATATTATAACTTTGAAAAGAATCAAATCAGAAGTTTCATTAAAATAATACCAAACCACTACACTCGCCACAGATTAGGAATACAAATGTTAAAAACAATTAGGCATTTATTCTGAGAAGCTGTGTTAGACCATATCAATTCAGGAATTGTAGACCAAATGCAACAATAAGTATTTAAGGCAACCAAGTCAATCAGATATTTTATTTTCCCTTTTAAAAACAGCAACAACCCCAAGTAACACTTTTATATGTTTAGCTAGAAATCCCAGTCCTTGAACATTTCATATTGCACTGGAGATTTTAACTAGGTATTATTAATACAGTGGAACCCCGACATAAGAGCTGCTCTACTTAAGAGCAACTCGAGATAAGAGCTGGGAGGGGAGAGATATTTTTGTTCTACTTACAAGCCCAAATTCGAGATACAAGCGCCAAGGAGCTGTCTCCTGAAGCCAAACGCTAACTTCTGCGTTCGGCTTCAGGAGACAGCTGCGAAGCGGCGCGCGTGTTTTAAAAGGTTGCAGCCGGCCTGGGGGGCTCGGGGGGGTGCTTGCAGCTTTCTTTCTTGCTCTTTTTCTTTCTCTCTTTTACCTTCCCTTCCTCTATTTCTTCTTTTCTTTCTCCTTCCCACCTTCTTCCCTCCATCCCTCCCTTCACTCATTCCTCTCTTACTCTCCCCTTTCATAAGTTTCCTTGCTTCCTTCCTCTGTTCCTGTCCCTTCCCCCTTTCTTTCTTTCTTTCTTTCTTTCTTTCTTGCTCTTTTTCTTTCTCTCTTTTACCTTCCCTTCCTCTATTTCTTCTTTTCTTTCTCCTTCCCACCTTCTTCCCTCCCTCCCTCCCTTCACTCATTCCTCTCTTACTCTCCCCTTTCATAAGTTTCCTTGCTTCCTACCTCTGTTCCTGTCCCTTCCCTCTTTCCTTCCTTCCTTCCCACCCTCCATCCATTCATTCACCCATTCCTCTCTTGATCGCTTAAAGCCGGTCCCTGGTGCAAAAAGGGTTGGGGACCTCTGTCCTACAGGATTGGGTGGCAGAGAAGTTGAACATATGTAAATTTAAAAGTTTAAGAAAGTTTACAAGTTAAGTGAAAGAAACTTCATTATTCATTTATATGTACATGTACATTTCTTCATTAAAAACATGTCTTTCTGCATAATTTAGACTAACTTTGTGAGTTTTTTGAGGGCTGGAACCAATTAAAATTATTTACATTAATTCCTATGGGGAAAAGTCGTTCGAGATAAGAGCTGCTCGACTTAAGAGCCCAGGTCCGGAACGAATTAAACTCGTATCTCGAGGTACCACTGTATTAAAAATAGTAGCAAGGATATCTATTGCATCCATACTATACCTGGCCCACTTTTTGCCATTAAAAATAGAAAAAATAAAAATAAAAGGATCATTAAAAAACCCCACTCTTCTACAATCACAAAAGGAACAACATTTGTATGTATCATCTGGAAAATAGAAATTCCAGCACATTTTTCTTTTGTTAGGTGTGCTCTCAGGGGTTTGTACAAAAAAAATGCCACAGCCTAGATTGCTTCACGATTTCATACCAAAATACTGAACAGATTCTGTCCTCTGGGCAAAACAAAGCCTCTTTTCATTAGGGATAGGATATTCAGCTAATATCAGCTTTAGAAATTTTATTCCGTGTTGGGAAGGAGAAGAAGGAAAGGCCATTTGTTGTCCCCCCCCTCTCCCCTCCCTCTTCTGCAACACCCACACATTTTATTACACCCGCAGCTTATCCAGTTGTGCTGCTAGTCAGGTTCTGCAGCCCACATCAAGATAATTATAGAATCACTATCCAATACCTAGTCATAATGAGGTGGACATTGATAGGTAGACCAGCTTTCTGAAGAACGCTGCAATAACTTGCTTCTGAATTTCTATTCAGATTTTAAAGTTAAAAATAGATTATGTGACAAAGACGGTTGAGGCTTCCATAACTACCAGTTATATTACAGTAGCAACTCCAGAGCTGGCAGGAATCACATCAGAATATGGTATATAGCAGAGGTGGGTTGCTACTGGTTTGGACCGGTTCTATAAGAACCGTTAGTGGGAATTTCCCCCCACCCCCGCTGGTCAAACAGGGAGTGATCACTGGTTGGCCACGCTGTAGGCACTACCAGCGTGTTTTTGACTTCTGTGCATAGAAACATAGAAGATTGACGGCAGAAAAAGACCTCATGGTCCATCTAGTCTGCCCTTATACTATTTCCTGTATTTTGTCTTAGGATGGATATATGTTTATCCCAGGCATGTTTAAATTCAGTTACTGTGGATTTATCTACCACATCTGCTGGAAGTTTGTTCCAAGCATCTACTATGTATTATATTGTATTGTTATTGTTGTTGTGAGCCGCCCCGAGTTTTCGGAGAGGGGCGACATACAAATCTAATAAATTATTATTATTATTGTAGCCCAAGAAGATCCATTATAAACCAAAACAAATGACAGACTTTATTACATTAAATGATACAAGGGAAAATAAACTGTTAAATTCAACCCTGGTTATTTGTTAACAATATACAGAAAAAAAATCAGTTATTGAGTGGTTGTGTCCTATTTTGATACCATCAGAAATCTGGCTGTTGTAAGGATCTATGTCAGACAGCAGGAACTTCAGGAGAAATATATCTGCAACTCTGCATAAACATTGTCAATTCTACCTCTTTTTTTTAAAAAAAATAGATACATTAATTTATTAGGGCATAGGGGGGTGAGAGAAAGATCTTCAGAGAAAATTTTACAAAAAGATAGAGAGAAGGGTCTCAATTTTTATAACAATGAACACATCAGCTTTAGCACATTAGCATTTTCTCTAGTAGGGCCGCCACAGGCACCACCAACATGAGAGACATCAAGCTGGCCACACCCACCCAGCTTCCCTGAGGTCAAATGCAAGGAACCGGGGTGGTGCAGCAGGTAGAGTGCTCTACTGCAGGCCACTAAAGCTGACTGTAGATCTGTAGGTCAGCGGTTCAAATTTCATCACCGGCTCAAGGTTGACTAAGCCTTTCATCCTTCCAAGGGGGGGAAAATGAAGACCCGGATTGTGGGGGCAATATGCTGGCTCTGTAAAAAAGTGCTATCACTAACATGTTGCAAGCCGCCCTGAGTCTAAGGAGAAGGGTGGCATAAAAATCAAATAAATAAATAAATAAATAAATAAATGAACAAACGAACGAACGAACGAACGAACAAACGAACAAACAAACAAACAAAAAAACAAAAAAACAAACAAACAAACAAACAAACAAACAACCCTGATATGTCCCTCAATGAAATTGAGTGTGACACCTCAGTTCTAAGATATCTTTGGCAAAAGAAGCAGACTCGATACTCATCAGAAACACTCTAAATCTTGTGGTGGGGCAAATAGCAAAATAATAATAATATAATATAATATAATATAATATAATATAATATAATATAATATAATATAATAGTATAGTATAGTATAGTATAGTATAGTATAGTATAGTATAGTATAGTATAGTACAGTACAGTACAATACAATATAATATATATAATATAATATAATAATATATTATATAATATATATTATATATTATATATTCTTATATATTATATATTATATACCATGCTGTTAAAATACCCAATTGGGATATTGCAGAAGAACTCCTGTGGCGTAGAGAATAAGATGACTTTGGAAATACTATTTTTCTCCTGGCTAGCAAAAGGATGTTATTTATCACAAACTACTTAATCAGTCTCATTTCATGCCTTTACCCAGGCTGGGTGGCACCGCTAGCATTTGTATATCTATATGCTTGATCACTTTCTTCATATTTTATACCGTGTCTATGACATTCTGTGGACGAATGCAGAGTATGTTTACTGTACTAGTGCTCGATCATTATCTTGGGTGAGCAGCCAATGTACAACCTCCTCCATACTCATTATTATGGTGGCTGAATACCAGCAATTGATCACACTCCTGGCTCTGTTCAACAGCTCTTTGGGTGGGAAATAGTGTCGTATCTGTTTGCTTTGTGATGGCGGTAATGCATAAGTGGGAGGGGGAAGCAACAATCGTATTTTTTTGCTGTTGCTTATTTATTTTTTCACTTATTAAAGTTTTATTTTATTATATAATATACAAAATTCAAATAATACAAAATATAAGAAAAAATAGGAAATTAAGGGAAAGAAGAGGAGCGGGGGAAAGGGGGTGTGAGATGCAAGGGGAAAGAGAGAAAGAAAGGAAAAGGGGGTACTGATTTCTAGAACAATATAAAGAAGATAAACATTTTTTGTTTTTACGCATTAATATATAACTAGCCATTCCCATAACAGCAAATCTTTCTGATCAACAAAACCAAAGTCAAAGTTCTATTTATTTTTTTTCTTCACAAGGACAATATCCAGAAGTGACATCCAAATAAAAACATATTTTCCTGTTTGAATAACATAATCAGCTTGACCATGCCTGCTTTAGCTTCCTTGTCTACTACTTTGCACCTAGTAACCTTTGTGAACTGTCACCATTTTTATTTACAAAATCCATTGCATTCTTTCAAATTCTTTGTCACTGAAAAAAAAGGAGGGGGTATTTTTTTACCCTTTTTTTTCTTCAAAGTACTAAAGATTTTTTTAAAAAAAAACTTTTAAAAAATCAAAACTTTCTAATACATCTTTTTTGTTACTTATTGAGAAGGAAGGAAAGAAGCTAACCCCCCCCCCCCCACACACACAAACACTCACATCTTATTTGCCTACACAAAATGGGAATAGGGATAGAATACTGTATATCTGTATAATGTAGTCTGAAAATCTTGGTGAACTATTGACTTAATCCCATGAAAAATGTGATGCAGGCAAATATTTTTTGGGAAATGAGCTGCAGTGCCTTCACATGAAGCCTTTGCTTCATTCAATGTGGTTCTTGCCCTGTCTAATCAAAAGATGTTAACTATTTCGAGAAAAAAGTCAGATTTCTTTTTTCTGACTCTGAGCTGATTTCAAACTTGAATGAAGGTAGTGTTTTCTGTTCCAATGGGCAAATCTGCATTACTCCCTTAGACAGAAGGGAGCATTTAACTACTGTTGATGTTGAATGCTGGTTAGATTATGGACCAGCTAAAAAAAAATATTGTCCAGCTTGGGTTTGTTTCAATTGTTGACTTGGCCGGCTGAAAATGTCCACAGTTCCTACTCCATAATTAACTGCCATAGTTCTCAATTTTCTACTCCTGCAAAACAATTGAAAAATGCTTTTCTTTTCTGTAGGCAAGAAAATATATAGATATGGATATATAGATGCTGTACATAGATGTCCATGTACCTTTATCTATGTTATATGTGTCACATGCACATACATGTACACTTAAAATGTGTGTGTGTGTGTGTATTATATTGTTAAACATATTCTCTGTTGGATCACCCTGGTGTAAAAATTATTCAGCAAAAACATGTGATATATATATATATATATATATGTGTGTGTGTGTGTGTGTGTATGTGTGTGTGTGTGTGTTTTCGCTGAATTTTTAAAATTAAGGGAGACTATATATATACTAAGAGAAAGCATCAAAATAGACATACATTGAGGCACAAGCCTTTAACATCTGCTAAAGCTGCCTTCATCACTAACTCTGTAATAGGACAGCTGATATAATACTTTTCAATCATACGGAAGGTTGCTGCTTGGAAACCAGCAGAATCTTTTTAATTTTTCCCCCTTTCTCTGTGCTACATACTTTTTCCCTTTAAAAATAACATGCTCCATCCCATAATTGGGTAGACCAGGTTGCCCTGACAAAAAACGCCATATTTTTCAGAGTATTAGACGCACATTTTTCCTTCCTAAAAGAGGCCGAAAATTTGGCTGCGTCTTATACTCTGAATGTAGCTTTTTTCAAAGCTTCCCCCCCCCAGCCCTAACTAGGTGCTAATGTTCTTCCCAGGTCTTCCCAGCTTGCAAGCTCTTTCATTGTTATTCTCTCAAATAAGGTTTTTTAAAAAGCTCTAAAAATCACCGAAATCTCACTGGGGCAAGTGTCCTCCCACAAGATTTCACTTCCGGCGCATGCGCAGAAGCCGAATCTCATGCCAAAATGCCCCTGCATACATCAGGGACACGCAGCTACGCGCACATCTCAATTTTTCCAACTGGGGCTATGCACTTGTCTGGCCACAGAGCAGCCCGCTACTGATTGGGTCTATTGACTGAGGAAAATGTCAGAACTTTTATAATTCAAAATATGCCCGCCCAGACCAGGACAGGTAGAAGCAAGAGATCCAATGGCTGCATTGGCATTCCCACAACTCATTACACAGCAGAGACCCCCTCCCCAACACTTTCCCTATTGGGCGTGCTTTGCAAAGCAACATCTCCCACTTCCAAGGTGCTGCCAAATCTCTTTTCTCCGCCTTTTGTAAGCATGTGGGGTGAGTAGCGATGCCGTTGCTGATGATAGCATTCAAGGAAGAAATGTATTTACTAAATTGAATTTTGAATGGGATAGCAAAAAGATTGCCATAGGCAATAGGAAGGACTGATATAATCCTCGCAGCTTAGTTCATGTTGTTGCATACGGGCGAAACAGCCATATCATTTATGGCAGAAGAAAAAGAGTAAAAGGAATCACAAGACAGAAGATTTATTAGTGCTTACATTTAATGTTATTGTAGCCTAGTGTAACTGTGTGTTACAGCAGGTCCAATCACTTTCATTTATCATAAAACACAAATGGAAAAGAAAACAACTCTGGAAACTTGGGGATTGTTTGCTTTCTGTATTTTTGGGTTGGGTTTTCTTTTTTCTTTTTGTTCTATAAAGGAATGTATATTTGATAACTTGACTTGGCTATTTTTCATTTAGTGGTTTACAATGGCAAGATTGTACGGGATGCCATCTTTATTGCAACTATTTTATGTGGCTAGCAGCAATCCCAGGATCAGCCAAAATTACAGCATTATAAAGTCAGAGAAAAGGCAAAGCTAAAATGCAGAGTGCAATTTTTCCAACATGATTAAACCATATTAAAGCTGCAGGAAATAATAAAAAAACTAAAATCTGTTTTTATCTCCGCTTTTCCTATAACCATCTCTTCAAACTATAGTAAGCATATTCCTTGCTCTTGCCCTTTTAAAATCCAGTGTTGTCCCTGTACTGGCGTTCCTCCCCAATTATTTCAGATTTTAAAAGTTAATATTGAAAAGGCATAAGCCACACATCTGGAAGAGGAGAAATCAATGAATGCATATATACTTAAGCCTATAAGCATTTAGTAGCTGTCCTGCCATAGCAAACAGTTCTGAAGCACTGATAAAATGCTAACTTTTTCTCAATTCAGTTCAATTTATTACAATCATAGACCAGAGACCAGAACAAGTAAAAACACTCAGTAATACACAATTAAAAATTCTAGTGTAAAATAATAAATAACAGCTAAAATCTATGATAAAATCCAGTCTATCAATTATACATGGTCTAACTATACTAAAATTACAATCCACAAACTGTGTGGCCCCTTGTCAGTTTAATACTAAAAGGGAAAGGAATAAACAGTGTAATGAGTTTACATTTGTTGTATAAAATAGCTATGATGGATTAGATACATGTTTCTGATGAACCCCCACTGCTGCTGCGCAGAATCTAGCTACCTGGGTGTAGTTATGGACTGTTTGTCTTTAAGCAACTTTAAGCAGTGTTGGAACAGCCAGGATACCTAGTAATTAAGGGAAGAATATGGTTTTTAAAAAATCTCTCTGTAGCATGGGCAAAAAAATTTGGTCACACAATAGAATTAGATAAATAGCAGAAATTGTGGAAAAGGAACTACAAATTAACAAGGTCAACTGCATATAACAAAAATCTGTGTAAGATGTTTTATAGATGGCACATTGCACCAGCGAGATTGGCAAAGATGTTTAAAGACAAGTCAGCCAAATGTTGGAGGTACCTGTGTTCTATTATCATATGTGGTGGACATGTGTAGAAGCAAGAAAATACTGGACAAAAATACATAATTGGCTGGAAAAGATGACAAAGCAGCACATTGATTTAAATGTAGGGGGTTTTTGGTGATGTTTTTGTTGGGGATGTTACACGAAACCTATAGTAAAGAGAATGCATATTTAATTATCCATGTATTAACTGCAGCTAGAATTGCACAAAACTGGAAAAGTGAAGACATCCCTATTGATGAGAATGTGATTAAGAAAATATTAGAATGTGCAGAAATGAATAGATTAACACTTACCATTAAGGAGAAAGAACTGAATATTATATGATATGGGAATTATTTAATCAATGATTAGGGAATAAAAATATTGGAAATAAAAGGAGATTAGTGAAGAGTAGAAAATATGTTAAGATAGAGATGGAAACAATATGGTGTTTGTTATTATGACTATTAGGATTATTATGTTTAATATTATTAATATATTCTTATCAGATATGTTAGAAGATATGTTGGGGGAGAAATGAATAGGTTTACTATGTTCAATACTAGAATTCTGAGATCAGATAATTAATATCAATGTAATGAATACTGATGTAAATTTTGACTGTCATTGCACAGAGATATCTGTACCCAGATGAAAGTTTAAGGAAAGATTGAATGTTTATAATTAAAAAAAACTTTCATTAAAAAATACTCATATAAAGATATTGTGTTGAATGATGTGTGATTTACTGAATTCACACATGATAAACAATAAAACATGTTTTATGTGTTTTGTCTTAGAATGTCTACATTCATGTGAAAAGTAATGGCTAATTGAGATGTCTGAATCCAAAATTATTTGGAACTTACTTTGAAGGACATTTATTGTAGGTGATTTATTATAGGTGAAGTTTATCTTCCTTTGCTCCAGGAATCTTGGATACTCCAAATTCAGCTCTTTATGTTTCCCCAGACTTCTAGACCAGATTTTGAGAGGCTGAGGAAATAGCGACGGGGGTGCTTACCCACCGGCGCTTTTTGCTGGAGGCTCAGGGAGACGCAGCACACGTGGCATAGCCGCCATCTTGAATTTTGGCTGAGATCTCGCGAGATTTCGCGAGATCTCGGCCGATGATCAGGCCAGGGTGGCCTGATCAATGACGTGTCCGGGCGGGGCCTGCATGCCCTATAAAAGGGTGTGCAGGCCCGAGGCTCTCCCTTTTCGCCCGGACTCGTCAAGCTCAGCAGACACCCACCCGCCCTTCCTATCTTACAGTGAGCTAATATGGGTCGCCCTATGGGGCTGAATAGGAATTTTTGGCGGTCTGGCCCCTTAGCCATGACCATTTTTTCGCCTATTCCTCACTGGGGAGACGGATAGAGCGGTTAGGGGGTGCTTGCACCCGTTTAGGTTAATTGGCTTACCTTTGGTCATTTGGGTAGGCAGGTTAGGGACGGAAAACTGGGTGGTGGTTTAGCAACTGCGTGTTCTCCGTTGGGCATCTTTGGGGATGATTGACAGGTTCTCTCCAAAGCTTGTGGTATTGGCGACCTGAGCAGTTGGGGGGAACCTGTCTTTGGGTCCCGCCCATTTAATTCCCCTTTTAGGGGGTAGCCGGCGGGACCTCCCACATGCAAGTGCATGGCATGGTCTCAGGTGAGGGAGGGGTCACTCACCTGGATTAGCATGGAGCTACGCCCATAAGTTGCCCCAGAAGTTTATTAGTGGAACCCCGACATAAGAGCTGCTCTACTTAAGAGCAACTCGAGATAAGAGCTGGGAGGGGAGAGATATTTTTGTTCTACTTACAAGCCCAAATTCGAGATACAAGCGCCAAGGAGCTGTCTCCTGAAGCCAAACGCTAACTTCCGCGTTCGGCTTCAGGAGACAGCTGTGAAGCGGCGCACATGTTTTAAAAGGTTGCAGCCGGCCTGGGGGGCTTGGGGGGGGGCTTGCAGCTTTCTTTCTTGCTCTTCTTCTTTCTCTCTTTTACCTTCCCTTCCTCTATTTCTTCTTTTCTTTCTCCTTCCCACCTTCTTCCCTCCCTCCCTCCCTTCACTCATTCCTCTCTTACTCTCCCCTTTCATAAGTTTCCTTGCTTCCTTCCTCTGTTCCTGTCCCTTTCCCCTTTCTTTCTTTCTTTCTTTCTTTCTTTCTTTCTTTCTTTCTTTCTTTCTTGCTCTTTTTCTTTCTCTCTTTTACCTTCCCTTCCTCTATTTCTTCTTTTCTTTCTCCTTCCCACCTTCTTCCCTCCCTCCCTTCACTCATTCCTCTCTTACTCTCCCCTTTCATAAGTTTCCTTGCTTCCTTCCTCTGTTCCTGTCCCTTCCCCCTTTCTTTCTTTCTTTCTTTCTTTCTTGCTCTTTTTCTTTCTCTCTTTTACCTTCCCTTCCTCTATTTCTTCTTTTCTTTCTCCTTCCCACCTTCTTCCCTCCCTCCCTCCCTTCACTCATTCCTCTCTTACTCTCCCCTTTCATAAGTTTCCTTGCTTCCTTCCTCTGTTCCTGTCCCTTCCCTCTTTCCTTCCTTCCTTCCCACCCTCCGTCCATTCATTCACCCATTCCTCTCTTGATCGCTTAAAGCCGGTCCCTGGTGCAAAAAGGGTTGGGGACCTCTGTCCTACAGGATTGGGTGGCAGAGAAGTTGAACATATGTAAATTTAAAAGTTTAAGAAAGTTTACAAGTTAAGTGAAAGAAACTTCATTATTCATTTATATGTACATGTACATTTCTTCATTAAAAACATGTCTTTCTGCATAATTTAGACTAACTTTGTGAGTTTTTTGAGGGTTGGAACCAATTAAAATTATTTACATTAATTCCTATGGGGAAAAGTCGTTCGAGATAAGAGCTGCTCGACTTAAGAGCCCAGGTCCGGAACGAATTAAACTCGTATCTCGAGGTACCACTGTACATCATTTTCCGCCCCGGAAGCAATTGTTTGAACCTGCAGGTCCTTGTTAGGGTCATAGTTAATTATGTTAATTATGCTGATTTAATTAATAAATTATGCAAATTTATTTTAATAAAAATGACCCAGTTTTAAATCCAGCTCTTGTGTCTGTGTCGTTACTCCGCCTCTCCTGCAAAGAGAAAATTGATACCTGATGCAAATGGTAGCTACTAGTCCATCCACGAATTCACAATTGAATGTCACTGTCCTTTCTATGTTTTCATTTTTTTGTAACACAAATCTAAAAATGACATTTTATGAATAGTCTCAGTCATTATAGTATGGCTTCGGTTGTTACAAAAAGCACGAACTGTCTCTCCCAAATCAATTTCTCAGGAGACATAAGAGGGAAATAGGAAGGCTGCTTAAGTGATCTTGCCCCATCCTGAAACTGGAAGATCTAATAGTATTATTTATCTTATTTTAGTTACTGCCATGATTATTTCCTAATGTTTTTTTGCCAGAGAGAACAATGAACATGTTCATGTTTGTGTGTGGATATGGATATGTATATATGTGTATGTGTGTGTGTAAATACACTATAGGTGCAGGTGTGTGTTTGTGCAAGAGAGAGATCAGACATCCACTCACATATACAGTATTTTGGAAATGTAGTTTCTGTTGTGGTTGGATCACAGCCAGGTCCTCTGATAACAGATATCGGGCCAGATGAACTGGGTTCATCTGGGCATGGTCAGCCTGTGTGGCTGTCAAAGGAGTCAGACAGTGAGGAGGAGGGAGAGATTAGATGTGAGGAGCCTGCAGAGGCTATAGAAGCCCCAACTGGTGCTTTGCAACCCCCAACTGTGGCTTTGCCTGAGTCTGAGGAGGAAGAGAAGATGAGGGATCCTATCCTGGATGCAAGAGTGAGAAGGATGCAGGGGAGGCAAGAGCAGTTATGCAGACTCAGAAGGAGGACTTGAGCACAGCTGTGCGCAGTCTGTACTCCCAGGGTGTATATAAGGGGGAGGAGTTGGGAGGTTGCCTTTGCAGAAAACCAAGGTTTGATCCTTTGAAGAAAGAGAGCCCGTGAAGAGTTTTTGACTGTTGTTCAAACAAACCTTGCTGCAGTTCTGGACAATTATAGGGTTGAAAAACCACTTGGCTTTGAAACCAATTGTTTGGGAATCTATCTTATCAACTCTACCTCCCACTTGAACTTTGGCAGTCGAAAGACATTTCTTGGTTCAAATTTGTGCTCCTCAAATTCTTTGGCAATCTCAGCCTTGGTAAAAAGCCATACTTTGCCCTCTCATAACAGGTAATGGATACTTGGCTAGAGGGTCCAATATTGGAAGAGGCAAGACTGGTGGCAAGGTTGAGTTGTGGAGACCTAGTTATGATAAAGTGTTTGGTAAATGATTTATGGAAAATTCCTCAGATAAGTGAGGAATATTTCTGGAGACACTTGGTAGAGTTCAAATTTCCCAACAAAACTGTCTGAGGACAAATGTCTGGCCAATAAAACAATTTTCAAAGCTGACTCCTAACTCCAGATTGGCCAGGGTGACTCATTGCTAATTAGAGGTCTCAGTTATGCCAACTGAGGCACAATAGACAACATGTCACTGGCATTATTGCAGGGCATAGCCAGCAGTACTTTGCACTGAATTCAATTGTATTCTAGATTTTCTGCACTGTACTGTCTGTTCTTTTTTGAACATTAGAATTCCCTAGTGAAAGGACCAAATTCTCACCAAATGCTGTCACCATAAAGTATGAATGAACCTTAAACACAAAATTGAACAAGCTGTGCCACCGAAGGACAGATGTACATATTATGAAGTAGAAGTCCTACTGATATTCAGCTGACAGTTGGCTGTGAACTGCCATGCATCATACAAATTAAAGATAGATCACCCCCAGTGGCTTTCAGACAAAATCAAGCAACATAACAATATTCAGACAACAGCATGAAATCATGCCCATTTAAAAGCTGCAGAGGAATCCATAGCAATCCACTATTTAAATGCAAATGAAATGTACAGAACATCTTCTGCAGTCTTTAGCCTAGGACCTTTCTATAGCTTCACGTTCCTGCATGACATTGTTTCTCCATTTCTTTTAATGAAGGAATATTTGGCCCATCCACTTCTGTTCACATTTATCTCTGCAACCAAAGTGAATTGAGACACACATGCAAATAAGTTACATAAAAATTAACAGTTGGGTCCTTAAAAAGTTACAAGGATAGAAACTGAGTTCTGGGTATAGTCAGGTAGGGATATAGTTCTTACATTTAATCTTCTATTAAAGTATCTTTAAGAGACAAGTTGCTTGCTTACTAAATACTTATAAACTATAATGTTATTTTAAAGGTTTTTTTTGTCCACTATAGATAACATTTGAGTGACCAAATTGCGGTGTTGAAGTAAAGTGCATATGTTTGTTGGAAAATAGCAGCCATTCTGAAATAAACCCAACCAATTGAAATTTGGGGAGGACATTGGGCTAGTCACTCCCTATCAATCCCACAAGAGGTTTGTTCTACTTATCTTATTTGATTATTTTGATATGGTTGTAAGATATACCTCTCTCCCTCTCTCATGCATGCGCGCGCACACACACACACACATCTATCCATCCATCCATTATATCTTTCTGTCTGTCTGTCTATGTATCATCAATCACCTAACCATATAACCATCTAACCATCCATCCATCCATCCATCCATCCATCCATCCATCCATCCATCCATCCATCCATATCTATCTGGTGAGACCACATTTGGAATACAGTGTTAGTTCTGGAGACCTCACCTACAAAAAGATATTGATAAAATTGAATGGGTTCAAAGACGGGCTACAAAAATGGTGGAAGGTCTTAAGCATAAAACGTATCAGGAAAGACTTAATGAAATCAATCTGTATTTGCTTGCTTTTGACAAAAAGCCATGAAGACTGTGATGTTCCAAAGGACTCTGAGCATAGACAGTGGACTTGGGCTGTCTCTGTAATTCGTAACCAGATTTATGTCTATGTGTTTATTTTTGTTATTGGTAAACCTCTTTGCTTTGAAGCAGGCCGAGATAGAAATGTTTTCATAAATAAATAATAGGTTGATTGATTGAGATTGTAATTATTATGCTTCCCCTTTAGGGTCCTGAATATAATCTCCAAAAGTGGTTATTAGTTTGTCCATTTTATTTGTACTGCAGAAGAAAATCAGAAAATTGAAAACAACCATGTGTACTCTGTTTAATTTTAATTCAATCTAAATAAACTCTTAAGCCATTTTTTCATACAAGCTTGGCCATCATCACAACCACCACTACATTTGGCATGTCTCCATATAGCCTATATCCCCCTTCCCCTCCTAAAGTTGCAGAATAATGGACAACCATTTCTCTAAAATGGTATAGGGCAGGAATGGTGAACCTTTTTTTCCTCGGGTGCCGAAAGAGCATGGGCATGTGCTATCACGCGTGCACGAGTGCCCAAACCCATAATTCAATGCCTGGAGAGTGCGAAAACAGCTTCCTCCACCATCCAGAGGCCCTCTGGAGGTTGTATAATGGCCTGTACCAACTTCTGGTGGGCCCAGTAGGCTCATGTTTTGCCCTCCCCAGGCTCCAAAGGCTTCCTTTGAGCTGGGGGGAGGGTAAAAATGCTCTCTCCCATCCTCCTGGAGGCTCTCTGGAAGCCAAAAGCACCTTCCCAGAGCCTCTGTGCAAGACAAAAATCAGCTGGCCAGCACATACATGAACATTGGAGCTGAGCTAGGACAACAGTTCACGTGCCAGCAGATATGGCTCCATGTGCCACCTGTGGCACCCGTGCCCTAGGTTTACCATCACTGGGAAAGGGTTTCTTGCTTGAGTCAGGGGTTCAGAAGTGGGTTCCTACCAGTTTGGACTGGTTCTATAGAACTGGTAGTAACTTTGCAGCCTGGGTCCGGCAGTGACCCAGGTGAGCCATGCCCCCGAACCAGTTCTCTTAGCAGCACCATAGGCATTACCATCTTGTATTTTGCTTCTATGCATGTGCATGCATAGAAGTTTTTTTTAGTACTGTGCATGCCCCCACACCTGTGCGCCCATGTGGTGCATCCCTGAGCAAACTGGCAATAGCAGAGTCCATAACCTAGCCCTGCAGAGGTTGGACTAGAAGACCCCCAAGGCCCCTTCCAACTCTGTTATTCTGTTATAACAAGGATAAGCCCATCGGAAACCACATACATTCTTTTAACATTCCTCTCTCAGGTCCCACTGCGAACCCACCAGTCTGGTTATGTGGATTTCAATGGTGTCATATTCATTTTATGAAATGTGCACATCCAGTGCTTGAGCTTGTCAACAAACTCACAAATCATGAATAATGAAAATCTAGTAGGGGCTCCTGGATGAGCTGGGCTTTTATTTAACTGGCTTAGTTTTGAATTTCAATATGGAATTTTTTTCCTGTAGTAAACACCCAGAAGATCCAGAATTGGACCAGTGGCAAGGGTCAACATTCCCAATGAATTTTGTGAATATATTTTTATCCCCCTGTTTTCATACATATACAAATAGAAGTTGAAAATCCTATTTCTGTGACTAGCAAGTTCACCATTACCCCTTTGAGCTTTCGGGCATTCCTAAAATTTGTCCGGGATTTATATTATCCGCCCCTAAATGTTGGCACTTGCCAAATTCCATCAAATTTTACTGTAATAAATGCAGCCAAGGATTTAGAAGGAAGGCCCAGTAAATCAATAAAGGCCTGATAAAGACGTGTAAGGGATTTGCAGCACACTTGACAGCTTTTCCATTCATGAAGCATTCCGAAGCTCCATGATTGACACAGATGATGTCCAGCTATGTCAATTAGCAAGGGAACCATATTTTAGATTTAAATTAGTACTTCTGATTATTTAATATAACACCAGTATGTGAATACCTATTTTACATAATTAGACTTAATTTTTTTAAAAAACAAAACAAAAAACCAGACATCAGAAACGTATAGCCAAATTTTTACCTATCATGTATTATCTGCAATTTCCCCTAAGGTCCCCAATTTTGTGTTGCTTTCACACTTTCTAGAGCAGTATCTAATAGTTTCATTAATTTTACAGCTTATGATTTCTATTCAGTCTTTTTATGTAGATGCTCCTGAGAGCTTAAAAAATTCTAGTCAGACATACAGTGACATGGGGTTGTGAAATATGGATGAGGGATTTTTTTAAATGTTACTATTAAATGCCCAATTATCTTGTAATAAATTTATTTATTAAAGTCTGTTGCAATGATGTCTGCATTTCTTTACCGCCCTATAAAAGTCCGAGGCTAATCGGACTGATTGCTAGCTATGATTTATGTAATTTCATACAGTTTCACAGAAAATGTGGAATACTTTTAGTCCTACAGATATTTAAATCACACTAGAACAAGAAATTGCACAGAGGAAGTGGAAAAGAAGTTATCTAGATAAAAAAAATATGCTTTTTTCTTGTTACTAAGACTATAACTAATACCAGATGCTTACACATTTCTTTCAGATAATTATGTTAAATTAATATGAAACATTTAATGTTTGTATATCTTTACTAAATTAAAAAATATATATACAGATATTTAAAATATCCCAGATTTCAAAAAGGAAGATGAGAAATAATGTGCAAAATAGATCGCTGTGCATCAGAGCTGATATAGATAACCTCTCATCTATACATGATGAAGAAAACCTGCCTCATTTGACAGGTCCAGAACAGGGCTTTAATAGTGAAGATCAGAATAAACTAAATAGTCAAAACCTGTGAAACTTGGTGAGAATGGCAACAAAGAATTAAATAGTGTGCTAAGATTGAGACTCTAAAAATGAGTAAGTGGCATTTGCTGAAGTCGAAGCTGAAATTGAAACAAGAACTGATAGCACACCCATGCAAAGGAAGAGAAACTATAATGGAGAAGTCAGAGAAAAAGCTGAGAGAGGAATTACCTTGGATTTCTTTTTGCTATAAACTTTGTTATGCATTTTTCTACTGGGAAATTAGAAGATCTGTGGCTTTAAACTTTAAATATTGTGAGAAGTAGAGCTAAGAACTAAAGATGGAGGAACTAAGAAGCGAAAATATCACACTTCTGGAAGAGAAGTCATTAAAGAAAGTGGATTTCAAACAGCTTAGAGAGAAAGAAAAAGAAATCTGCAGAAGTGGTTTTGGAGATAAATTTGATATTCTACTTTTTCTTTGGACCTAAAGATTTAGGTCCAAAGATTTAAAGACAAATTTTATTGCAAAAGAGGAAGGAATACTTGACTAGAGGAAATACCATTTAAACTAACTTATACACAATGGAACAGTTAGTAATGCTGATAGGCGACGAAGCAAAATTTTTGTTGCAAGTAATAGGAGATTAATTGACAAAAAAACCGGATAAGTATTATATTTTCTTACATCTTCTCTTTATATCTCTTCTATATACTGCTCAAATATATCATGTATCTTTCAAAATATGTTTATAATTGTTGTAGAATTAAGGTAGTTTGTTACAGGAAAACTATTTTACCAATTTAGTTATAAGAAACTAGTTAAAGTCATAGAAAAATATTAGACTACATGATGTTATATAGTATCAGTAAGACAAGTTAAGAATTAGAAATTAAAACAAAGTAGAATGACTGATAAAAAATAAAGGTGTGTAGTAGTAAGGTAAAAGGAATGTGAGATATTATAATATATAGAAATTTGTTATATGAATAATGGGATAAAACTGTATAAAATTTAAAAATGACAAGTACAAATGTAATAACAAAAATAAGGAAGAAAACAACATTAAACACAGCTGTAATTTCACAGCTTTAATGTCATTCAGCTACATTTTCTTTTAATTAAATTCCCTCCTTAATGTTCCTTCAAAAAGTATACCAATTATATTTCTAACTTATTAACCATTATGCCAAAGTGCTTCCTTCTTTCTTTATACATTTTTCTATAAACCAATAAAACTTTGTATAGCCAATCAGATGTTAACAAAAGAAAATTAAAAACAAAACATAAACATATACGAATTTCAGACTTCTTCCCCCCCTCTAAATAGCACATTTACCTAATTGCAAATTTAAAAATTATTTCAACCCATCTAACATTTAGACAATTAATACTTGTCTATATTTCTTACTTAATTATTAATCTTAAATTTGAGTCAATTTGAGAAAATAAAAAAGGGGAAAAATCTAAATACTGTATTCTCTATTTTCAATCAATTAAAAATCATTAACATCATTAATCTCCCCAACAATTCTAAATTCAATTCCATTTATTTACATATTTGTTTGTTTGTTTGTTTGTTTGTTTGTTTAATTAATTAATTAATTCCAAATCATTATCACCTACTACATATCTTATTATAATCGATACTTCTAACTTTATTAAAACAGATCAGCAATTCCTAAAATTTCTAAATAGAAAAAATAATTAAAGTTAAAAAAAGAGCAAACAAAACAATACTCCAAGCTTAATCAACCCTTCTCAAACTCCAGTTTCTTTAATCTGAGCAGAACTTTGAACTGAACCCTTTTCTTTTTTCTTGTAATCCCCCTTTCCATTTTATTCCTTTTATTCTTCCTTCTAGGAAGGAAGGACTTTGTTAGAAAAATCAAGGCGTTATTGGATCAAACTTTGGACATTTGACAACGTAGTTATGATGGTGGCAATGTCCCAGGGTTATGTGAACATCTTTTGGGATCTTCTGACAAGCAACTGCAGGGATTCACTTAACGACTGTGGCAGGAAAGGTGGTAAAGTGAGGCAGAACTCACTTAATAATAATCTTACTCAGGAGATAGAAACGTTGGCCTCCATTGGGATCAGAACAGAAGTCGAGGATTATCTGTCTGAGCAGTGCACTCTTTTAGAAGCAGATGAGGAGTCCATTTTGAAGCTCCACAGAAAATATCTAGGGGAGAAAGCAAGTTGTCCCCGACTTACAACGGTTCATTTACTGACCATTCAAAGTTGCAACGGCCCTGAAAAAAGTGACTTATGCCCCTTTTCCACACTTACGACCTTTGCAGCAGCCCCACGATCACATGATCAAAACTTGGTCGCCGTTTCATATTTATGACCATTGCTGTGTCTTGAGGTCATGTGACCCCCTTTTGCGACCATCTCACAAGCAAAGACAATGGGGGAGAGGGCGGAGAAGCCATATTCACTTAACGAACAGGTTTCTAACCAATCCACGCCCAGCCATGAAAATGTGCTGCTCAGAAATTATACTTTTCTGCCCACACTGAAAAAAAATTAGAGGGAACATTGCCCAGGAGTTCTATGAAAGTTACTTCATGACAGAAGGTGAAGAAGAAAGTAAGGAAAAAAGCAAAGAAGAATTAGATAGTATAAGTAGGGAAGAAGAAATCACAGAGGAAAGAGAGAAAGATAGAAGAGATAAAAGAACCCAGGAAAAAGAGATGATAGAACAAGAAGGAAGAACCAAAAAACCCAAAACATCAATTATCCCATGCCTGGTGACATAGATAGGTCTTCAGAGTCTTGTGGAAGGCAAGGAGGGTTGTGGCAGTTTGAATCTCAGGAGGGAGTTGATTCCAGAGGGCCAGGGCCGCCACAGAGAAGGCTCTTCCCATGGGTCCTGCCAGATGGCATTGTTTAGTCAATGGGACCCGGAGAAGGCCAACTCTGTGGGACCTAATCAACTGCTGGGATTCATATGGCAGAAGGCGGTCCCATAGGCATTCTGGTCCGATAGGGCTTTATAGGTCATTAGTAGTTTGGGAACTGGTAAATACCACTTCTGACTGACCTCGTCTTCCTCTATTCTTTGCCTCCCGAGTCCTACCTGATTGGGAGGAAATGGAGATTTTAAAATATCCTTCCCCTGCTTCCCTGGCTTCCACATTTTAATTAATGCCCACCAAACCATGTCATGCCCACCAAACCAATGCCCACAGAACTGGTAGTAAAACTTTTTGAATCCCACCATTGATACAGAAACCTGAAAAGAGACTGTGGCACCTTGAATTAATGGCAGAAAGTTGTCCTCATAGTTGCAGAAGACTGAAAACAATTCTTCTGAATCATCCTTCAAGTGTGCAGAGGCCCCTCACAGTAGTAGTATAACTGTGGGTGAGGGATTTTTTGGCCATCTAATGGAGTAATTAATTATATGATTCTTTTCCATAAGAATCCTGAGTTGGTCGGCATAGAAGTCTAATAAACTAACAAACAAACAAATAAACAAAGAACTAAGAATTCTGCTGGATCAGAATTCTGCTGTTTTCTTTCCAAGGATGATGCACCAGGAGCCTCCAGTAAATCCACAAAAAACTTTGAACTGGAACTGGATACAAATGGCCTTCCAAAAATGATCACCAAATCTGCAGCCAAAGGAATTGGGCATACAGTTTCTCTCTGTGTGTTTTGGGAAGGAAAAAATCTCCAACCATTTCTCAAGGACAAAACTTGCCTTTAGCAATGAAATGTTCATTGCTCCTGAAAACCCCCTCCTGGGAAGTGTTTCCTCCTGAGGACTTCCTGTGAAATTTAATTAAAATGTGGAAGCCAGGGAAGCCACAGAAAAAAAGGGGGGGGGATTAAATGGAAAGACAGAGAAGTCACACATTCATACAGATTGCCTCCTGGTTTTAAAAAAAATGGCAAGAACAAAAATTTTGTATGAAAATTTCCCTTAAGACAAATTAAAGACAAAAGCCTATTATACTTGTCTACTTTTCTTCATTGTGGAATCTCTCTTGTTCTTTTGAACTATAGTTGCTATCAATCCAAACTCCCAGAGTTAATGGGCTGAAGCTATAGGAACTGCATTTAAAGGGAAACAAGTTTGACAGAGGCCAAGATAGATAAAATGTTGCATCCAGACATCTTTCAACCTCATTGTCTATCTTGAGTTTGCCTAAACATGTTTGAAGTCAACTATAGCAATCTGCAAATTATTATTTATAGCTTATTTTCTAGTTGTGTTGCATTGTACATTATTAAAATGGTTAAACCATGGCCTATAATACATCTATCAACTTAGATTTATCATTTATATACTGGATGCAATCTGGGTATATAACATAAATTGGTGTGAAGATGAGTAGCTTCTGTGGTAACAAAACATTAACCCAAATTAGATTTCCCTGCCATGCCTTAATTCCCAGCCTCTCCTGCTGGTTGAGGGCTATGGGAGGCAAAGTCCAACACATATGGAAGGCCCCAGACCAAGATATGACTTTGGCTAAATGACATTTAAGCTGAATGTGGCTGAATTGCATGAATATTATCGTTATGAGATTATGAACAAGATTTTACACACTACCTTCTGTCAAGCCAGTGTATATTCATGTATAGCTGACACTCCTAATGCACCTGTAGAAATAAATTAATTGGGATTTATTAATGAATAAATGAATTCATTGCAAAATGTGGAAATTGGATTTCAAACAGGAAAAAAAATGCTGAAGTTGAAAAGCAGTGGTTAAAAAGGTCATCAGCAGAATTAGCCAAAAAATAGAGGAGGGGGGATGAGGAAGTCTGGCAAAGTTACAGTTAAGCAGTCAGTAATACTCTATCGATCAGACATTTTCAATCAATGATGCTGTGCCTAGATTATTGATGCAAAGGTATTAAGCAAAATTTTATTTCAGCTAACTTGTTGGCTTAGATGTCAACTGAAAGTCATTTCCCCAGTCAATCAGACATAAAATAAATCAGAGCAGAGTTAGCTCTCCCTCTCTCCCTCTCTCTCTCTTTCTTTTCTTTATGTTTTTTGAAGCTTCCATAATGAACTTTGAGAATTCTACTTTTACAGCTCAATCTCATACATCAAGGGAGCACAACCTTAGCTCTAGAGTTGCATATGTCACACCTTCCCCCCAGTGAAGGGCTGCAAAATTTTTTACTACCACACTGTGGGAGTGGCTTGTTTTGTGGGTGTGGCTTGCTGGCCATGTGACCAGTGGGAGTGGCTTGACAATCATGTGACCAGGGATGGTTTAAAGGTCATGTGAATGGCTTAAAGGTGGCCAACTTGACATCACTCACGTCAAGGGTTTGGGTTAGGGTTAGAGTGCCTGGTCTCTCCTTGCCTCAAAGAGATACAATTTTCCAATTTATTTACTATTACTGAACATCCAAAATATACTCTTTAATTCTATGTATATGCCATATGTGCAGTGATGGGCTCCCACGAGAACGGTCAGGAACGCAGTTCCAGTAACAAAATTTGGAGCTCCACCCCAGAGCACCCAATTTGCACTGAAAGATGTTGAAACAAAATGCATAAGCCACACCCACAGTGTGGTAGTAAAAATTTTGGTAGCCCATCACTGCATATGTGTATATATATATTACATACAGGCACACAAAAATATACATTATCTACTATATAAATTGTATGTGTATGTACACACACACACACACACCTCTTCTAAAATTATACACATTCAATCTCATTTACTGCAATATGAAAAACATACCCAGAGCCTGTTCTGCCGGGCTCTCTGGTAGGAGCCTCCCGAAAATTCAAGGGTACAAATTTCAGACACACACACATTTGAAAATTCAAAACAATGTTTTTTATCACAAAAGTCAAAATAAACTAAGCACTCTTTTTGTCTTGCAAAGAGCACTCATCCCAAAACAACTGGGTAGTCTGTACAATTTCCCTTAAGCAGTCATTAAGTACTTAGCTAGCAGCTGTGAAGAAACTTCACACCCCTTCTTCTTCTAACAAAGTGAGACACAAACACAGGTTGCTCTGCTTTGGTTTCAAAGGCGTGAAAAATCAGCAAAGTCCAGAAAACAGCAACACAGGATTCCTGAAGAACTGCGATCAGATACTCTTTCACAACGGCCAAACCCACATGCTGCTATTTATAGCAGCAGCCCTAAATACTGGAGCCCCACCCAACCACAGGTGGCCTCATTTTCTCTTGTAATAATCCTTCAGTTGTTGTCTCCTATGCATCACTCTACACATGCGTGGATGTGTCATTAATTCTTGTTCAGAATCAAAGGATGATACAGATGATTGATCTCCTCCTGGGCTGTCTGCCAAGCTCCCCTCTTCCTTGTCACTCATGCTTCCTTGGTCAGAGGAGGCTTCATCGGCAGATTCCATCAGGAGCAAAACAGGCCTGTGGCATGTGGATGTCTCCCCCACATCCACCTGCACATTCCTTGGGGCAGGAGCTGGGCCAGAGCTAACCACAACAGAGCCCAGAAGGGGGGGGGGAGAAAAAAAATCAAAAAATCTCTACTGGTTCTGTGTACCTGACCAAAAGTTTTCTACCAGTTCTGCATACCTGACCATACCCGTGAGTTATTTTTGTTTATTCATTTGTCGAGCACCTGTTAACATATATAGGTATAAAGTTGATTTGAATACTTTCAACGGTGATGAATAAAAAATTAATTTAAATCTATAATACAACAGGAAGCAGAAATGATACCACGTGGAAAGAGTCCAGTTAATTTGCCTTTAAAAAATGAAGTCTCCTTCAAGCCAAGCTCATGTTTAGACAGATTTCCCCCCCCCCCCCCCTTTGGCCAGTAATAGGGAGTGGCTTGAAATTGTTTTGCTTCCAGAAGAAGACCACAACTCTGGGATTTTCTGTGAGGCTCTGCTACTCTCTGCTAATTTTCAGATAGGGCCCTATAATGCTACATAATCAGTCTTTGAAGTGGAAATATGGCATGTTTTAATGACTCATTAAAGAAGCCTTTTATTATGTGGCTGCTGTAGCAGACTAACTCCTGTATTTAGGCTCCCCTGTGTATAGAAACATAGAAGACTGACGGTAGAAAAAGACCTCATGATCCATCTAGTCTGCCCTTATACTATTTTTTTGTATTTTATCTTAGGATGGATATATGTTTATCCCAGGCATGTTTAAATTCAGTTACTGTGGATTTACCAACCAGGTCTGCTGGAGGTTTGTTCCAAGGATCTACTACTCTTTCAGTAAAATAATATTTTCTCATGTTGCTTTTGATCTTTCCCCCAGCTAACTTCAGATTGTGTCCCCTTGTTCTTGTGCTCACTTTCCTATTAAAAACACTTCCCTCCTGGACCTTATTTAACCCTTTGACATATTTAAATGTTTCGATCATGTCCCCCCTTTTCTTTCTGTCCTCCAGACTATACAGATTGAGTTCATTCAGTCTTTCCTGATACATTTTATGCTTAAGACCTTCCACCATTCTTGTAGCCCGTCTTTGGACCCGTTCAATTTTGTCAATATCTTTTTGTAGGTGAGGTCTCCAGAACTGAACACAGTATTCCAAATGTGGTCTCACCAGCACTCTATATAGCGGGATCATAACCTCCCTCTTCCTGCTTGTTATACCTCTAGCTATACAGCCAAGCATCCTACTTGCTTTCCCTACCGCCTGACTGCACTGTTCACCCATTTTGAGACTGTCAGAAATCAATACCCCTAAATCTTTTTCTTCTGAAGTTTTTGCTAACACAGAACTGCCAATACAGATTGAGGGTTCCTTTTCCCCAATTGCATTTATTCCTTTGGTGACCACCATTCTTCTACTCCACAAAATTAATGACACAATCATTTTGGGACTCCTTAGTGGGAGGACTTTGTAGAAATAAATAGTTATTGCTGATCATGGCATACTGAACGCTTATACTCTGAATAAATGAATAAATAATTTGGGAGAAAAATGTATATAATCCTATATTATATATACTATTCTATAAAATCATAAAATCAAAATATTGCAAAACAAAGGAAAGAAACACCAGCATTTATTACATGCACGGAATTTATTTCTCTTTTGGCCATCAAGTATATTATCTACTGTTGGAGATTTGTTAAACATTGTCACTTTTCTATAAAACCCTAAAAACTTTCCACATGTTCTCTGCCACACATCCCAGAAATCAGCTATGGCTTTTGAGTTTATACTAACTTTCCCAATTCAATAAAGAGTTCAAAAAGCTATTTGAAACATTTGTGCTTTTTTTTTTAAGGCCTGGGGTATGGCTAGCATGGGATATTGGTTGAAATCAATAGGAAATCCTACTGCTGGTTCTCAGTTGCCCTACAGAAGGGTCAATGCGCCATATTTTTTTTTCTTACAACATGTGATCTTAAGTGTATTCTTAAGTCTGAAAGAATTTTACTAATGCTGGAATAAGAATGTGGACAAATCTGGTTTCTATCAGTTTGTGATTAGTTGTCATGTTTGTGCTGCTCATTCCTGAATTTAGAAATCCCTCCGGAAACCTGATCAGCGCTGTGTAATTACAGCCTGTTCAAATCAAACCAGTCAAATAATGTCAAAAGCAATTATTTTCGTTTCTTTCTTTTTCCTTCTCCTTATTCTTCTTCTTTTTTTTTAGCAGAGCCTGCATTTTAGAGTACACAGCAGAAAATGCAGATTTCCACAGGCAAATGGCCTGATGACATCCTTTGGTTATTCTTGAACTGAGAACTCTCCGTGAACCTATCAGTGCATCTTTATTACAGCTGTTGTTTGTGTGTGCAGCAAAATTTAGAATGGTGTCTTAAAATATTAATGTATCATTGTTGCAATAGAATAGAATAGAATAGAATAGAATAGAATAGAATTCTTTACTGGCCAAGCATGATTGGACACAAGGAATTTGTCTTTGGTGCATATGCTCTCAGGGTACATAAAATAAAATATATGTTTGTCAAGAATCATGAGATACAACACTTAAAGATTGTCATAAGGTACAAATAATAGGAAACAATCAGTAGATCATAAGGATACAAGCAACAAATTATAGTCATTAGTGGGAGGAAGTGGGTGATAGGCACAATGAGAAGATTAATAGTAATAGTAATGAAGCCCTAGTGAATAATTTGATGGTGGTGAAGGAATTATTTGTTTAGCAGAGTGATGGTGTTTCAGGTGAAAATCTGTTCTTGTGTCTAATGGTCTTAGTGTGCAGTGCTCTATAGCAGTGACTTTCAACCTTTTTTGAGCCGCGGCACATTTTTTACATTTATGAAACCATGGGGCACATTGAGCGGGGGGGGGGGGGGGGGGCTAAAAAAAGTTTGGACAAAAAAATTCTCTCTCTCTTCCTCCCTTTCACATTATTTCTCTCTCCCTCCCTCTCTCTCCCTCTTTCTTTCTCTCTCTCCATCCCTCTTTCTTTCTCTTTCTTCCTTCCTCTCCTTTTTGCTCTCTCTCTCCCTCCCTACCTCCCTCTATGTCTTTCTCTCTCTCTCCTTCCCTCCCTCTGTTTCTCTCTCTCTCTTGCTTTCTTTCTCTCTCTTTCTCTCTCTCTTGCTTTCTTTTTCTTGTTCTCTTTCTCTCTCTCTTGCTTTCTTTCTCTCTCTTGCTCTCTTTCTCTCTTGCTTTCTTTCTCTCTCTCTCTCTTGCTTTCTTTCTCTCTCTCTTGTTCTCTTTCTCTCTTGCTTTCTTTCTCTCTCTCTCTCTCTTCCTTTCTTTCTCTCTCTGAGCTTCGCGGCACACCTGACCATGTCTCGCGGCACACTAGTGTGCCCCGGCACACTGGTTGAAAAACACTGCTCTATAGTGATGTTTTGAGGGTAGGAGTTGAAACAATTTACTGTATGTCCAGGATGCAGGGGTTCAGTAACTATTTCACAACCCTCTTTTAAACTCATGCAATATACAAGTCCTCAGTGGAAGGCAGGTTGGCAGTAGCTGTTCTTTCTGCAGTTCTAAAAACTGCAGTTCTGCAGTTTTAAAAGACCCTCTGCTTCATGGCACATGTGAAAAAGATTTTACATTAAACAAACAATTATTAATATTAATATTGAAATTATAGCTACTATTGCAACTGCTGTAATTGTTACTACAGTACTACTATTATTAACAACTTAAGCAACAGCCCATAATTATGAAGGCAGCTGACCAAACAATAAAAAGGATATACAGTATCTTACGTTAAGTTACCAACATAAAAATTAAAATAAAACAAAAGTATGATAAAGGGAGTATGTATTTAATACTACATGTCTTGAAAGTATATATTTGCACAATACTGGAAAAATGAGGAAACATTTACAGATGAAGATGTAATTAAAAAAATACTAGATTTTGCAGAAATTGAAAGATGTCTCTTTTTCTTTTATGTACACTAAGAGCATATGCACCAAGACAAATTCCTTGTGTGTCCAATCACACTTGGCCAATAAAATTCAATTCAATTCAATTCAATTTAATTCTATTCTATTCTATTGATGTTAAAGATAAAAGAAAAAGAAGACAGAGTATTTTCTAACATGGCACCTATTCTACATATGGTTGGATAATAGAGGTAGAAATTAGGAACTAGGAAGGTATTATTATATAAGCAAATGGATCAATACACTGTTCACAAAATGTATAAATAAGATCTTTGAAGTATGGTGCTGGAGAATACTCCCATGAATCTGCTTGGATTACAAGATGATCAAGCTGGTCAGTCCTAGAGGAGATCAACTCTGATTTATTTATTATTTATTTATTTATTGGACTTACATGCAGCCCTTCTCCAAAGATTCAGGGCGGCTCACAATATATAAATAAGAGCCGGGGTGGCGCAGCAGGCAGAGTGCTGTACTGCAGGCCACTGAAGCTGATCTGAAGGTTAGCGGTTCAAATCTCATCACCAGCTCAAGGTTGACTCAGCCTTCCATCCTTCCGAGGTGGATAAAATGAGGACCCGGATTGTGGGGGCAATAGGCTGGCTCTGTTAAGAAGAGCTATTGCTAACATGTTGTAAGCCGCCCTGAGTCTAAGGAGAAGGGCGACATAAAAATTGAATAAATAAATAAAATAAATAAATAAAATAAATAAAATAAATAAATACCAAAAAACCAGTTCTAAAGCCCAATTATAATTGATTGTTCTTTAAAAGGCTGGATCCTGAAGATGAAATTCAAATACTTTGGCCACTTAATGAGAAGGAAGGACTCACTGGAGAAGAGCCTAGTGCTGAGAACGATTGAGGGCAAAAGAATAAGGGGATGGCAGAGAATGAGGTGGCTGGATGGATTCACTGAAGCAGTCGGCATGAGCTTAAATGGACTCCAGAGGAAGGTAGAAGACAGGAAAGCCTGGAGGAATGTTGTCCATGGGGTTGAGATGGGTCAGATATGACTTTGCAACTGACAACAACAACAACATAACAAACAAAAAAATATACCCCACAATATTTTGCAACCTACACCCTGCTGTGCGGTGACTGATAGACTGAAAAGGACAGAATAAGAAAATGTACTATTATTTGAAGTCAACATACACGAAACATATATCACCTACATTTGCCTGGCTGTTGAGATTACTAGAACAGCCTCTGCTGTTAGACAGCACGTGAGAGAAGATCTTCTCTTGCTCTGCTCCAGGTCTAAAAAGTACATTCCACCAGGAATTCTGTTTAGCCCACCCTCCACATCTCAGTCTTGAAGAAATCTATCAAGACATCTCTCTTCTTCCAGGTGCTTATGGTTTCAATTTTCACCGCCTATTTTACTGACAATTTTAATCTGCGTTTCAAAATATCCCCATTCCTCTTTCACTTTTCGCATTTGGTGAGTCACCTCAACAAATCAAGCAAGCAAAAATAATGTTTACCTCATTTATGTTTTATGCCATTTAGCAGGCTTCGGAGCTCTGGAGACATAATGTAGGTGAAGTCTCAGGTGAAAATAAAACCAAACGAAATTTAAACCCAGGTTAAACTATTTCATGTAGTTCACATGACAACTTCCCCATATCATTTTAAAATATTCCCCTCCCTATGTACAGTAAGAAAGCAGATTTTGGAGGAGGTTCCTTCAAGTTTGTAAGGAATTAACATGTTTTCTTGTCTTGTCTTATTTTCTACCCACACTTCCATCAAAGTGGGAAATCCCTGTTCCAAAGACGGTGCTCTGGAACCGCCTTCTGCTGCACGAATCCCAGCAGCCGATAAGGTCCCACAGAGTTGACCTTCTCCGAGTCCTGTTGACTAAACAACAACAACAATAATAATAATAATAATAATAATAATAATAATAATAATAATGTCGTCTGGCGGGCCCCAGGGGAAGAGCCTTCTCTGTGGCGGCCTCCACCCTCTGGAATCAACTCCCCCTAGAGATCAGAACTGCCCCCACCCTCCTTGTCTTTCGTAAATTGCTCAAGACCCACCTGTATCACCAGGCATGGGGGAATTGAGATATCCCCCCCAGGCTTATATAGTTTTATGTATGGTATACTTGTGTTGTATGGTTTTAAATGATGGTTTTTTAGATGTTTTTTAAATATTAGATTTATTATATTGTCACATTGTTATTAATACTGTTGTGAGCCAAATCGAGTCTGCAGAGAGGAGCGGCATACAAATCTAATAAATTATTATTATTATTATTATTATTATTATTATTATTATTATTATATTGTTGGCTTCACGGCAAAGGGAGAGCTGAATTCAAAGCACCGTCCCTGGTTTCCTCTTTCCCTTGGGCAAACTTCCCTTCTTTTAAAATAAGAATATAAGTACTTTATATAAGTATAAATACATAAATATTAACGTAAGAACCTTCTGCACTGAATTCCTGGCCCATCTAGTCCAGCATTCTGTTCTCACAGTAGCTAACCAAATCCACCAGGAAGTCCATTAGTCTCCGAGAAGATGGCCTCCAGAGGCAGCCATATTTGTTTGTTGCCAATAAGACTTTTAACCATTGATTCAATGACTTTCGGGAATTTATCCAATCCCCCATTTACTAGCTTTGTCATTGTTGTTGTTGTTGTTGTTGCTTTAGGTCAAGAGCAGAAAAAAACAACAAGCAAGCCTCATTCCTGTTCCTGCTTAGTGTAGATTAGAGTAAGGGCACTTAATGTTGTGTCCATGGAATCAATGTTTATCTAGACACTTCTTTGATACCTCCAAATCTCTTCTACCTCCAAGAGAAGCCTTTTCTTAGGATAGGTGTGCTCTGCAGCATGGAATCTTCCAGAGTATTTAGGATCTGCAATTTGATCTTTTAGCAAAGGGGATGTTAGCAGTGATATTGATACAACTTCAACAACATTTGATCTCAAGCCCAGATTAAAAAAACAAAAGGAGGGTTGTTATATGCTTGTCAGATTATGCTGTTTTACTGCAGGAGGTTTCATCCATCCTTTATGCACAGTTCGTCAGCTGATGTTGTTGGTTTTTCCCATCAAAACTTTTTATACACTTTTTATACAATTAAAAATTTTATTTATGCAATTATTCATACATGGTATCAATTGCCATGGTAAAAAAAAATGCTTGTCATGATAAGCAAATGAAACCTATCATAAAAGAGTTGCTGCTATTATTATCTTCTTGTCTGCTTCCCCAAACCCATCCATCCAATGGATTTGGAAAGCTTAGTACCCTCCAGATCTCAACTCCCATAATCCTGAATCAGCATGGCCTCTGATCATATTGGCTTTGGGCCATGCCACGTGAGGATGATGAGAACTGAAATCCAGTAGATCTGGAGTCATGAGTTGGAGAAATCTGAGACAGTTTTTTTAAAAAAAATCTCTCTGGATTCTTATGTTTTAAAATAATGGTTTAATCAATGGGAACACAAGATGAAGGTACTTTAACGTCTTTTTAAATGTGTCCTATGACATGCATAAACAAAGGTCTGCAATCCCTTCGTGCTTGGTTTATTTGGAGAATACCTTCCTTAGACTGACAGAGGTCAATTTCTCCTTCCCCTCTAACAGTCATTTAGCAGGGGGAAAGTTCATCTGCAAAAAAATATTCACAGTTGATGGAATTGGGGGAGGGAAAGCAGCAACATCATATGGGGACCATATGCTCCTTGTTAGAATCATTGAGTGAGAAACCACAGCAACCGTGGTTGGCCCATTTGCACTGTATTCCAGAGGACTTGACAGAAGTCATTTTATTGATGGAGGTTACAAAAAAATTAGTAGTGATGTTACGTCAACAAACAATGCCAAATCCTTTACATTCTGTGGAAGAACACAGTTGTATGAAAGAAAGTTACAAGTTTTCTTAGTTAAAGAAACTTTTTTTGTGATTTACAACTGGGTTTGACTGTCACTTCAGTAAACGTTCTCCCATGTACATTGTAACAACAAGATGTGTTTGTTCTTGTGTGTGTGAGAGAGAGAGAGAGAGAAGGAAAGAAAGAAGGAAAGAAAGAAAGAAAAAAAAAAGGAAGGAAGGAAGAAAGAAAGAAGGAAAGAAAGAAAAAAGGAAGGAAGGAAGAAAGAAAGAAGGAAAGAAAGAAAAAAGGAAGGAAAGAAGGAAGGAAGGAAGGAAGGAAGGAAGAAGGAAAAAAAGAAAAAAGGAAGAAAGAAAGAAAGAAAGAAAGAAAGAAGGAAAGAAAGAAAAAAGGAAGGAGGGAAGGAAGGAAGAAAGAAGGAAAGAAAGAAAAAAGGAAGGATGGAAGAAATAAAGAAGGAAAGAAAGAAAAAAAGGAAGGAAGAAAGAAAGAAAGAAAGAGGTAGGTAGGTAGGTAGGTAGGTAGGTAGGTAGGTAGGTAGGTAGGTGAGGGAGGCAGAGGTGAGTCCCGCCTCAACCAGTTTGGGCGAACTGGTTTAGACCAGTTCACCTGAACGGGTAGCAAACCACAGGTGACATCATAAACTGGTTCCATGACTATGACATCACAGAACCAGTTTGGAAGGTGCCAAATATACAATCAGATTAACTTTATCCATATATGTTAAGAATTCCACTGCTGTTTCTCCTAAATAAATGCACATAAAGTTGCCACTAATAGAAAACCAGCACAAAAGGCAGGCAGTATATACACACCTAATCTGTCCATCAGGATCAATCAAATGCTGTGGTCTACAAAAATTAAGGTAATGCTTCTCCCGAAAAGACCACTGGCAATCAGGCCCGTTTAGCCCTTTCCCAACCCATCTAACCCAGGGAAACCGACATCCAGTGAAGAACTACTATTTTTTTTACTACCACACTGTGGGCGTGGCTTATGCAGGATGCCCTACATTTTCTTTCAACATCTTTCAGTGCAAATTGGGTGCTCTAGGGTGGAGCTCCACTTTTGCTACCCCATTGCGGTTCCCCCATTTCCAGGCAGCAGACCACCCCTGCTGACATACCTTGGAGGCAGTTACAGACGTTAATTAAAAATAATGGCCATTAAAAATCAAATCACATTAACCACATTAAGCATCACAATATATAAAACATTAAAATTGTGAGCCAAATGTCCCATAGACTTGTCCTTTTAGGCTACATGAATAAAAAGTGAAAAAGTTGCTTTCATGTTCTTCGGCCATTCTGTATTTGTATTATTTCTACCAGGGATAAAGAAAGGACATGTTTCTCTGTCAAATTTTGTTGCTTTTGTTATGATTCAAGTGCAGTGAATCATAAGTTATCAGTACAGAGTGGATTTGTGTTTAGATTTGTGTTCTGTCCTTCCTATTAAGCAAACCTGGCCACCACCTAATGTGCTAATGTTTAGATCTGGGTTTTTTTTAATTTTCCAAGTTCACAAATCCATGCAAATACCAAATGGTCAGAAAGATCAGAAACATAGAAAATAGAATATTCTTTCTCTGCACGTATATTCAAAATAAATATACATCTCTTCTTTGTATTATTGTTACTCCCATTAAGCTTCTTTCAAAGAAATCTCCACATCTAGCTTTATTAAAAATGCAGAAAGCAATAAGCATAAACCCATTTCTTTACTGCCGATGTGTATGCAAAATATTTTTTAAATAAGTTACAGTATGAATGTCTTTTTCCATCTAGCAATTAATGCTGTGTGGCCATTGTCAGTTGTGGTTTGTATCTTACATTGGTGCAGAATACGGTCTAAATTTTGCTGACCCATTATATTTATTTACACAACAAAGGTTGTGTAAATTCTCTCAAGCCACCACAAAATAAAGGAGCTTGTTCTTATGTTGGCTCTATTTTTTTTCCCAGGGAAGATATAGAAACATCATACAGAGTTGTTTAACATGACTGTAGAATATTGAAGTACTTAAAATATATTTTTAAAAACACAAATGGTTCCTTCTCAGCCTCAGTGAACAAGAAGTTTCAAACGAATATGAAAATGTGTGATCTCAGTGAATTTCTAAATGTGCTATTAAATAAAATATGCATCACACTCCTAAACACATTTAAACTTCTTTAACACACACAGACATCCAGTTATACATACCAACATTACCAGCACCAAGCGGCATGGGGAAAAATGGTGGGGAAATTCCTTTCATTCTCATTTCAGTAAGAACTCACAAAATCAAGTGTCTCAACCTGGTTCATGAGCCAAGATGAAATTGGCTTTTGATATACAGCACTTCTTCAAATTTTGAAAATTGCTTGCAAAACATGTATATAATAAGACAGGCAGGTTTGAAAAAAGTATGTAAAAATGGGAAAGAACTTTCATATGCATTTTTTTTCTTTGAAAAAATTAATACATGCAACAAATGGACATAAGTTTTTATTTTTTATTTTTAAAAAGGAGGCTCTGAGCATAAGTGAAACTTGCACAGTTCTTCTGCATTACAAGTAATTGTTTGAATCACATAGTTGGGCCAACTGTGTGAGCTTCTCCAATCAATGTGCAGCTTCACAGGGAATAAAAATATTGATTAGCTGAGTAATAGGAAAGATCAGCTGTACCACTTGGTTGAAATACAGAGATGCAATCCATGCAATAACATGAGTTGAATATGAAGTAAGAGAAAAGATAATAAAGGAAATGTATATCTTCAGATGATCACTATAATTCCGCCAGTTTTAGCCAAGGGACTGTAGGAATTGTAGTAGTAAGTACATTTACTTATGGCCAACATCAGGACAGTCAAACTTATGGCCCACAGGCGGGAGGCACCACAGACTGGCCACGCCCACACCAGGTTTAGCGATGGGGGGAAAAGTCATGATATGTCACATGATACTGCTGCAATGACACAAGTTTGATATCCCTGGCCTGCATTATAGTTGATTTTACACCACGTAATAAACCATAAAATATTTTGTTGGTTTTTAAATTTACCACCTCATCTGAACTATAATGTTCTGATTGGTTAAAATAATCCATGATTTTATGATAAAACCACAGTTAGCTCCAAAATCAGGAACAAGGTTTTCCAATATTTTCATACAGTTGACTAAATAACGTGGGAAAGAACAAAGGTCTGACATGGAAGACAGAGGAATAAGAAAAGATGTCTTCCATTTCTATTTTCTGATAGTGCCCAGAGATCTAAAAATGGAACCTCTGAAAAATGGTGCTTCCATCTCTCAAGGATTTCAACAGGATATCATATTTCTTGAGATTAAACAACTATTGAGAGATCCAAGCATATCGGCAGTATTCCATTCTCCTCGTCTGCTTTAACCTGAATCCAGACTCAAAAAGATCTAAGCCAGTCTTTAATCTTCATTCATGGAGCTGCAGTGTTATTACTTTGCGTACCACCTTGGCTAACTGTGGAAAGCTACCAGAAGCATTAGAGATGACTTCTTAAGCAGAAAGACCCAAGCATTAGCTCCTTTAAAACATTCTGCATCAGTTCAGATGTCCCATCAGTTAGCAGAGTGGTTGTTACATCAACAAAATCAATATTTTCACTCAGCTGTTTCAAAATGTGGTCCACACCTTCAAAGCTGTAAAATCTTAGTCTCTGAGAAGATGGAATACATATGTATTAATGTCTCTCACTAGTGGCCTCTCTGCATTAATCCTGCCTGGAATATCCATGTCCTGACCAGAGGTGGACTGCTAAGTTGGAACGGTGAGGTGTGCTTGCCCCTGTGGCTCTGAATGCTAGTGGAGTCCAGTGCAATTCTGCAACTGCACCTGTGCAGGTAGTAGAATTGTGCAAGGATATGCAGGTGCGCCCATGTTTTGGTGTGGTTGTTTTGCTTCTGTGCGCGCTAAGATGGCATTGCCTGCTGGCTAGGTCTATAAAACTTGGCTAGATCTATACAAACTGCAATACTCTGGATGAACACTAGAGAACAGCAAATCATACAGCAAATCATACAGCCCTCTAGTGGCCATCTTGGGAGGAAAAAGAAGAGGACCATGAGCAGCATGTTGGATAGACTCAGTTATTATAGTGGTGATGGGTGCATCGTTGAGAAACCTGAAAGACCAGTGAGGGGCAAGTCATCATGGACGATATCTGTCTATATGGTTACTGGGAGTTGAAAATATCTTGATGGCATAAATCAATCCATTAGTGGCCATTTTGATTTTTGAATCCTGAACTTTGTTAAGCTCAGCTATATATGGGATATTTAGATTTAATTGGATTGGATACTGTTGTAGTTAGCTCTGGCCCAGCTCCTGCCCCAAGGATTGTGGATGTGGGGGAGACATCCACATGCTGCAGGCCTGTTTTGCCCCCCGGTGGAATCTGCTGATGAAGGCTCCTCTGACCAAGAAGACATGAGTGACAGGGAGGAGGAGAGTAGGGCAGACAGCTCAGAAGGAGATCAATTATCTAGCTCCTCCTTGGATTCAGAACAAGAGTTAATGATACAGCCACGCATGCGGAGACCAATGCATAGGCAACAACAACTGAGAGATTATTATCAAAGAAAACGAGGCCACCTGTGGTTGGGTGGGGCTGTGGTAATTAGTGAGGCTGCTATAAATAGCAGCCTGTGGGTTTGGCCATTGTGGAGGATTATCTGATCGTTGTGTTTCGTGACTGATTTACTGACTTTGACCTTTTGTGTGCTGATTTTTCCCCGCTTTCAAACTAAACCAGAGCAAAGTGTGTTTCACTTTGTGAAAGAAGAAGGACTGTGAATTACCTCACAGCTGTAAGCTAAGTATCACAGAACTGATAAGGGACTTGTACAAATTACGAGTTTGGTTGGAGACGACTGCTCTTTGCTATACCAAAAGAGGGCTTAGTTTAAGTGACTTTTCATTATAAAGCACATTGTTTTGAATTTTCAAACGTGTGTGTGTCTGAAATTTGTACCTGTGAATTTTTGGGAGGAGTCTACCAAAGAGCCCGACAGAACAGATACTCTCTAAAAAGAAGAGGGTAGCCTAGAACACACAAAAAAGGGGGGATCAATGGGTTTTATCTCCTTGCCAAAATTTCATGAAATAAATTGACCAGCGACTCTTTCCAGGAGTGGCTTCTTTGATTTCACTCTTTCTGGCCCCTTGTCCATTATAGTTTGGTGATTATTTGTGAAAGTCAATTGAGGATCCCTCAAGGCTCTCAGAGGCCACACAATGTGTATCCCGTAGGTTGTGCACTTCAGATTTAGGGCACAGATCTTCATCGCTACCAGTGGTAAGAGCATGTTTATTCTATGCAGTCATTTACTCCTTCAGTCCTCCACTCGAAACAGAATACCCTAGAGGGTAGCCTAGAGGGTAGCCTAGAACACACAAAAAAGGGGGGATCAATGGGTTTTATCTCCTTGCCAAAATTTTCATGAAATAAATTGACCAGCGACTCTTTCCAGGAGTGGCTTCTTTGATTTCACTCTTTCTGGCCCCTTGTCCATTATAGTTTGGTGATTATTTATGAAAGTCAATTGAGGATCCCTCAAGGCTCTCAGAGGCCACACAATGTGTATCCCATAGGTTGTGCACTTCAGATTTAGGGCACAGATCTTCATCGCTACCAGTGGTAGGAGCATGTTTATTCTATGCAGTCATTTACTCCTTCAGTCCTCCATTCGAAACAGAATACCCTACGAAAGCAGACTATCAATCCTTGGTCTTGAAAGCTTAGAACTACGACGCCTAAAACACGATCTAGGTATTGCCCACAAGATCATATGCTGCAATATTCTACCTGTAAATGACTACTTCAGCTTCAATTGCAACAACACAAGAGCACACAACAGATTCAAACTTAATATTAACAGCTCCAAACTTGACTGTAAAAAATATGACTTCAGCAACCGAGTTGTCGAAGCATGGAACTCATTACCTGACTCAGTAGTGTCAACCCTTAACCCCCAACATTTTTCCCTTAGACTATCCACGATTGACCTCTCCAGGTTCCTTAGAAGTCAGTAAGGGGTGTGCATAAGTGCACCAGTGTGCCTTCCGTCCCCTGTCCAGTTGTCTTTCCTTATCTCACTTATCTTTTCTTCCTTTCAAATTTTTTCACCTATACTTTTATATCTTTTCTTCTATTTGTTTCTTTAGTTATTGTTCTGTCTGGGTGCCCCCAGACTTCAACACCAACTGGAAAAAGCAGCCAGACACACTGGTAAAAGCAAAAGCACTTTATAGTTTGAAAAATAAACACAGAGAAAAACCTGTTCTTCCCAACAGGCAGGCTATGAGACTTCACAGCAGAGTCCTGATGGCCAGACAATACAGCAGACTTCTTGCTGGCACACCCACCACTGTAGAGAATAAGACCCACACCTTTCCCCCCCAAGGTTTCAGTATTCAAAGTCACAAACCAGAATTCCAAGACACCAAAGATCACAGCCAGGTCCCAGGACTCCCAAAGATAATACTCCACAAGCCAGGAAGGGTGGGTCTGCCTTTTCAGCCTTTCCAGAGAGCACCACACCCAAACCCAGCTGTTGCCTCTTTAGTGCTGAAAGTACCTGGCTAATTGTCCCCTTCGTTGTGTTGCTCTTCTCTGCCGGAGATCGATTATTGCTTGTGCATTTTCATCTAAGGAATCCAGGCTGCTTGCTGGGGAGAGCTCCCTCTCGGGGGACTCTGGCTGTCCTCCCTCTCCCCCAGCCTGAGATTCCTCCTCCCCGTCTGCCTGAACCTCCTGTTCCTCATCCTCCCCCTCTGAGCAGGAAGCCGGCAGAGGATCAGCCGTTCCCTGAGGGGCCTCAGACGGAATCACAACAGTTATATTACTACATATCTATTCTCTTCAATGTGTATTATATATTGGACTAAATAAATAAATAAATAAATTTATTGCAAACACTTGATAGCCCTTTTCCAACCCAACATGCCAGTAGCTGCAGCCACTATCTTCCTAAATGAAGCATAGCACTATAAACACAGATTACATGAAAAGTCAGTCCAAGAGAGATACTCAACATAAGCCTTATAAAGTTCTAAATAAGAAAGTTCTAGAGGAATATGCTCCATCTCTTGTCTATTGATGAGCCTCCATGGCACAGTGGTTAGAGTGCAGTGCTGCAGGCTACTCCTGCTGCCTGCTGGCTACCTGCAATTTGGCAGTTCGAATATCAACGGGCACAAGGTTGACTCAACTTTCCATTCTTCAGAGGTGGGTAAAACGAGGATCCAAATTGTTGGGGGGGGGGGGAGGGGGTAATATGCTAACTCTGTAAACTGCTTAGAGAGGGCTGTAAAGCAGTATATAAGTCTAAATGCTATTGCTATTAAAACCTCAAGATTTTGTTTTAAGTTAAACTTGGGAAGAATAATACCTGAATGTGTTGTTGAGAAGTGACTACACTTGAGTGTGTTATGCGGTAGGGAGGCATAGCAACTTTCTAGTTGACATCTGCCAACTTTATTCATTTCTATATGGCTTGGGTAAATATGTGTATCCCATCTTTTCACAGATGCCCTTGCAACAACTGATGGTAATTTACGTGCCATGGCGATGCAAAGTATTAATTTCTGCACAAATTAAAAGCACAAGAGCAACCAGGGAATTTTTTTTTTATCATCACTTGGCAACTCTCACAAGTAACTGGAGCCAAGTACAAATTGGCACATTAAAAATCACTAAGAGAGGATTCATATATTGTGCTAATACATGGATTTTTAAAGCATGGGATTTTTTTTTTATTAAGCCACAACTGGCTGGACTCACACTACACAGTAAACTAAAACGGAGTGCACACACTCTTCCCCAGACACATTATAGATGAGTGCTAAAAAATCAGCGGTTCCTATATCCATGATAATGCTATTTTAGAATCCACTTTCTCAGCTATTCTGAGAGCCTTGGAAAGTAACCAAGGATTCACTGAAACAAACAAACAGTGTATTCCAGCCCTGCAACAACAGTTGTACAGGAAGGTTATAAAAACATTGAAGCAAAAGTTGTCTAATAGTTGTCTAAAAGTAATTTTCACACTGAAACTATAATTAATCTCTTGATTTTTGAAATTATACCTCAAAAATACAACTTCCTTTAAATTATAACTTGCAAAATATAAAAGCTTTTTAAAAAATTATAAAATACTATCTAGTTCCAGACAGTGTTCCTTCTAATTATTTTTTTTTGGGGGGGGGCAGAAAAGTATAGTGTCTGAGTGGCAGTCCCTTCGGGACTGGGCGGCACAGAAATAATAAATGAATGAATGAATGAATGAATAAACAAACAAACAAACAAACAAACAAACACATAAAATAAAAAACCCACCCTGTTTTGCCTCAGAGAATTTCAAAATAAAATAACGTACTGTGTGTCTATAACAGTGAGCTCATAATAGGGCAACTCTATCAATATCAAAATGCCACTTAAATAGTTTAGCTAGTTTCAAACTAGATATTGATTTTCTTTCTCTCTTCCTTACTCCCATTCTTTTTCTTTCTCTTTCCTTCCTCTCTTTTTTCTATCTGTTTCTCTCTCTTCCTCTCTTCCTCTCTTCCTCTCTCTCTCCTTCCCTCTCACTCTTTCCCTCTCGGCTTCTGGGCAGGTTTGCCCAGAGTTGATGATGATTTTTAAGTGAGTGATTGCTCACTGCTCAGCTTAGAGGGAATTATGGTCCCAGATAAGAAAAAGATGTTGGAGGACGGTACAGTGGATTAAGCCCTGTAATTCAAAGAAAAGGGCAGAAGATAATAAGAACTGTAGTTTGACACAACTGGAAGACACTAGACTGCTTCTAGAAATGGTCTAGTCCCTAGTGCAGGGGTCAGCAACCTTAAACACTCAAAGAGCCACAAAAGTCCTAATTGGAAGCCCCTCATTCAATTCTAGAGCCAACCAGAAATCCGGTTCACCACCATAGAGTCTCCTCCTAATGTGGCATCCTTTTTCCTCTACTTCTCCTCACTGAAAGCTCTATGAATTGTGGAGCCAATCAGCAACAGGGAGCCACAGCAGAGGGATGAAAAAGCCACATGCAGCTCCAGAGCTGCGGGTTGCTGACCCCTGCACTAGTGCAACCTCAGATGACCACGGTGGCTGAATTCACTCACTACTTTAAACCATCATGTGGTTTGCCTTTTTTTGTGTGTGGCTTAGTTCAATAAGTAAACTTAACCATATTAGTTTATTGCCCATGATTTATTATGTAACATCAGTGGTGTCTAGACACAAGAACAGTTTTTTCTCCAATGCCATCACTCTACTAAACAAATAATTCTCTCAACACGGTCAAACTTTTTACTAAGTGTGTACTATTATTACTACTAGTTTTTTGTCATCATTCCTCTCACCCATTTCCTCCTACTTAGGACTGTATGACTGTAACTTGTTGCTTGTATCCTAAGATTTTTATTAATACTGTTTGTTTCTTCATTGCTTATTTGAACCCTATGACAATCATTAAGTGTTGTACCACACATTTATTGACAAATCTATATTTTCTTTTATGCACACTGAGAGCATCTGCACCAAGATAAATTCCTTGTGTGTCCAATCACACTTGGCCAATAAAGAATTCTATTCTATTCTATTCTATTCTATTCTATTCTATTCTATTCTATATTGTCTTTTGATTGAGGGCTGCATCAAGGTTTTGTTTGACTTTGGGGGGACATGGTGGGCATAGCCAGAGTGAGTGTGACCAGCTAGACATCACTTGCGTCAGGGGCTCTTGTGGTCCAATTGCTTTGCCAAGCTCCATTTCTGGCTGGGGTGGCCTCCTGCAACCATGAAAACAGAGCTCAGGAGGCCGTTTTTGATGGCAGAGGCACTGTGGGCTGATCCTTCACTGTTTTCACAGTGGCCCCACCAGATTTAAGCACCTCTTGGGCCAGATGTGGCCTGAAGGCCTTGACACCCCTGTGTAACATGATGTATGAGCCACTAGTTCATATTCAGCAAATTAAAATTAAAACATTATGATAATATATGATCCCAGTCTTTTAATTTTTTTTAGAAAAAGTTTATTACTTTTTTAAGAAGCACAAACATGTACAATATTGCTATGGTGTTGTTACAAACATACATACATATGTATGCCGCCCCGAGTCTTCAGAGAGGGGCGGCATACAAATCTAAGTAATTAATAAATAAATAAATAAATAAATAAATAAATAAATAAATAAATAAATAAATCATATCAAAAGGAAAAAGAAAAATGAAGAAAAGAAAAACATAAACGCAATTAAAAACAAGAGCGATATCCTTATTCTCTCTTCACTATCTTATTCTTACTAATATCTTACTATATTTTATGCAGATATACATATCGTATCATATATATATACTTACATCTCACATAGGTGGTGTATTGTAATTTATAATCTTAATATAAATTCTTAATTATAAGTAATTTGTATTATAATTAGTATAGTTCACCTTTATAGATCAGGTCATCCTTAATTTTAATCTTTTCTGTATATCCACTCTTTTATTCTCTGTTAAATTTTTCTTTATCACTATGTATTATCCATAAGTCATCCCTATATGAAGTATTTGGTTTGTTTTATCCTATATTTGTTTAACCAGTTATATAATTTGTCCCATATTTTAAAATAATCTGTATCCCCCTTCTCTTTTATTCTAATCGTTAGTCTGTTAAACTGTTCTGTTCAGGTCGTATGTGACCCGAAACCAAGTTTGAGTCCCCTGTAAAACATTTTCCCTGCATATCTGAAACTTGAAATTTCATGACTTTTCATCATTTCAGGGGTTCTCTCTATGAGAATTTTTTTTGGGGGGGTGGGGGGCTTAGTTTTTGCTGGCCAAAAAAACTTCCTAATCTTCTGTTCGGGTCACATACGACCCGGACCGAAAACTCTTCATTTGAAGTGCTTATGTTTGGTCAATTTGAAAACTTTTTTCACTTGGAAAGTAGTCTGAACATTTCTGCACACAATGATATGAAAATTGAAATGAAAAAAGTAAATCTTATTGGTTTATTTTGCAGATATAATGCATGCCCCCCCCGTTTTTGTGAATTCTTTTCAATTTATGGATAGTTTTGCTTGCAAAATCCATTCTATTTTACTAAAGTTGGTGCGGGATTGGTAGCTTGAACATTTCTGAATATAAGAAAAATATAAAGGAACTGAAAAAAATGATTCTTACTGGTTTTTTAAAATCAGAAATAAGGCCCCCCCCCCTCGGCTGCTTGCAACCATTTTCACTTTTTATTTTTTTTATGCTCCAAATCCGAAATATTCTTTAAAATCTTAGGCATTCATTTACTCAATTTAACAATGCTGATCATCAAAAAATATTTTTGGGGTGGTGGCTAATTGTTTTCTGGGCAAAAAAAAAATCATTACTTCGAGTCTGTTTCTGTTCGTATGTGACCGGACCAAAAAGATTTTTTTTAGGTACTTGAATTTGATCTTTTTGAAAACTTTTTCAACTGGGAAACTAGTTTGAACATTTATGAACATAATGATATGAAAATTGAACTTGAAAAATTGAGACTTATATTTTTATTTTGATCAAAAAGCCCCTCCCCCCATCCTTTCTGAATTTCGTGTCAATTTATATTTTTTAAGGCTACAAATCCCTAAGGAATTTTCCCCCAAAAGGTTTGATATACTAAATTGAACAGTACTGAACATAAGAAAAATATAAATGAACTGAAAAAAATGGTTCTTATTGGTTTATTTTTGCCACAAAAGCCCCCCCCCCCTCGGCCTTGCTGTGTGCCATTATTGTCACTTTTTATACATATTTGGCTAGAAATATTTGGAATATCCTTTTGAAACAATCCTGAAAATAAGAAAAATAGAAATGAACTGAAAAAAATGATTCTTATTGGTTTATTTTTGAATATAAAACCATATTGTCTTATACTCGAGTATAAGCCTACTCGAGTATAAGCCTATTTGAGTATAAGCATGGGGGCCCATTTATGTGCAAAATAAACCAATATGCATCAATTTTTCCAGTTCAATTTTCATACCATTATGTTCAGAAATGTTCAAGCTACAAATCCCACACCAACTTTAGTAAAATAGAATGCATTTTAATAACAAAACTATCCATAAAGTGAAGACTATTTCACAGAAATGAGGGGGCATGCATTATATCATCAAAATAAACCAATAAGATTTACTTTTATCATTTCAATTTTCATATCATTGTGTGCAGAAATGTTCAAGCTACCAATCCCACACCAACTTTAGTAAAATAGAATGGATTTTGAAAGCAAAACTATCCATAAATTGAAAAAACTTTCACAAAAACGGGGGGGGAGGCACATTTATGTGCAAAATAAACCAATAAGGATTAATTTTTCCATTTCAATTTTCATTCCATTGTGTGCAGAAATGTTCAAACCTGTTTCCCGGTGAAAAAAGCTTTCAAAAAGACCAAATATAAGTACCTAAAATGATCAATTTGCAGTCCGGGTCAAATAGACCCGGGAACATAAGATTAGGGAGTTTTTTCGAACAGAACAGCAGGGTTAATTTCTGCCATTTCTAAAATTTTATTTATGATCTGTAGGTTGGTGGGAATGGCTTCTTTCTTCCAAGATTGAGTATAGCATATTCTTGCCGCTGTTATTAAATGAATAATCAAATATTTTTTTTATTTTTAATTGTGGTTCTAGAAGAGTGTAGATGAGGACAAGAATGGTTTGTGCCAGGATGGGAGACTTCTTAGGAATCCAAGCTCCAGGTACACCATCTTGAATCCTGACATGGATGGAAAGCATGGTTTATGAACATGAAGGACCATGGCATATTATCAGGCCTTTTCTCCTATTTGCTTCCTATCTTTAGTGCAAACTCACGTGCAGGCAAATTGCTGAATTAATACAAGTAAGCAGTTGGGTTGTTTAAACCAGCGGCTATAAATTGAAAAACTCCCCAAAGGAAACTCACAGGGTCAATCTGCAAACAACCAAGGTGCCTTAGCTATTACTCTTGGTTCCCCCTTTTATGGGCAGGCTCAAGTCCTGGTATTATTAAAAATGCATACCAGTAAGACATACAACCATTTCTTTGTTGCTTGCATTCGTGCAAAGCCACTTAAACCATCCCTAATATTCATCTCCTTTCCCAGCTACCAATTAATGCTTGGCCAGCTCCTGACAACACCCATTGCTCCTTATGCTGGAAAATAACACTGCCAACATTGCACATTGACCTACTGTACTTAATTACACCACAAAGCATTCCCTTTCTCCAAATTCACCAAAATATACTGTCAGTGCTTAGGTAAGCTTAATTAGGGTGCGATGATAATGCTGCTTCCATTCATAGTAATCCCAATTCTTTATATTCCTTCTAAATACTGGAACTACGCTGGCTTCTACAAACCACTCGTTTTATAACTTAAGTATGAAAAAAGAGAGAGTTTTTTTCAGAATAGGAGTTTTGTTTTGTTTTTTGGAACTTCGGAAAGTCAATCAAAACTAAGACGACTTTTGCTCAGTTTTGCTGAGCAGAGTGGTTTGTGCTAATGCTTGCTATACTTTCTGTTTCAGACAAACTTGGCTCTTGCTGATAACTTTAAAAAAAACCCAAAACATCACCTTCCATAGGTCATTAACTTGTGATCATTTGAGAATAATACTAAATAAGGATGGACCCAGTTCCCAGAGCAGTGTTATCACACTTAGGTGGTGTCAAAATCAATGTGAATACTATCATGACCCATGCCTGTTGTGGTTAGCTCTGGCCCAGCTCCTGCCCCAAGGAATGTGCAGGTGGATGTGGGGGAAACATCCACATGCCGCAGGCCTGTTTTGCTCCCAATGGAATCTGCCGACGAAGCCTCCTCTGACCAAGGAAGCGTGATTGACAGGGAAGAGGGGAGTTTGGCAGACAGCCCAGGAGGAGATCAATCTTCCTTATCATCCCTGGATGCTGAACAAGAATTAATGACACATCCACGCATGCGTAGAGTGATGCATAGGAGACAACAACTGAAGGATTATTACAAGAGAAAATGAGGCCACCTGTGGTTGGGTGGGACTGCTGTAATTAGTGCTACAGATAAAAAGAACAGCGTGCTGGTTTAGCCTTGTGGCAGTTTATCTGATTCATTGTTTCGTCAAGATCGTGGTTTTTGTGCTGTTCAGGATTGTGTGTGTGGGCTCTCTGAACTTTAGAATTGGACTCAATTTCCCAGTTATTGGGTGAGCAATTGGATTGCATTTAACCTGTGCCTTGTGTGTACCAGAAAATCCCTTTGACATTTAAAAAGGGCGCTGTTTCTCTTTTTCTGTTTATAAAAGCTTTTGGGTTTGCCTTTTATCGTGTGGTGTGTGTCTTCCTGGACTAATTACCCTGTAAATACGGGCGGTTGAAACACGCCAGCAGAACAATTAAATCCCTGTGGAATTTCATGGACAACTTAGCGATTTGATCCAGAACAAAATACATAAGAGAATGCTGGCTGGGGAATTCTGGGAGTTGAAGTCCAGATATCTTCAAGTTGCCAAGGTTGGGAAACACTAATCTAGATCTAGCCCATATTCAGAAATGTCCAGCACAGATGTGGGCTGCTTTGTCTGCTACCATCCAAGCAAATTAAAATATCAAAAGCATGCATAGCGTAGAAATCTTACAGAAGCAAATGAATGCCACTTAATTCTATTTTTTTCTCCCCCAGGTTTATATAGTTTTATTTATGGTATGCTTGTGTTGTATGTTTTTTAAATAATGGGTTTTTAGATATTTTCTTTTAAATATTACATTTGTTCATTGTACACTGTTTTATTATTGTTGTGAGCCGCCACGAGTCTGAGGAGAGGGACGGCATACAAATCTAATAAATAATAATAATAATAATAATAATGATGATGATGATGATGATGATGATGAAGATGATGAAGATGATGATGATGGCATGAGCTATAACTAGGGTTACTGCATCTAACTAAAGAATGGGAAAAGTGCATCAACAAAATTGTATCCATTTCATCTCTCTCTCTCTCTCTCTCCTCCCTCCCCCTCTCTCTCCTTCCCTCTCTCTCCCTTTCTCTCTTTCCTTCCCCCTCTCCCCCTCCTTCCCCCTCTCTCTCCTCCCTCCCCCTCTCTCTCCTTCCCTTTCTCTCCCTTTCTCTCTTTCTTTCCCCCTCTCCCCTCTCCTTCCCCCCTTTTTCCTCCCTCCCCCTCTCTCTCCTTTCCTCTCTCTCCCTTTCTCTCTTTCCTTCCCCCTCTCTCTTCTTCCTTCCCTCTCTCTCTCCTTCCCCCTCCCTCCCCCTCTCTCCCTCCCTCCCCCCTCTCTTTTTCTTCCAAAACCCATCTGGTTTGCTGCTCACATTTTTGTTAAACACAAGCCATTCTGCTCAATGCTCGCCAGGAGCAAAATGTTCCATAGTATCACTCCTCCATAATAGAATCATTTAAAATCATGACTTATTCCACTGTGGAAGGCAACTGCATATTATTTTTTTTAAGCGATTGCTGTTCCCCTTGATGCTTTCAGGCACTGAAATGTCTCTTTGCCTGATTTTGTTGGGACATTTTACATCATGACATCCTTTTGCCTTTTAATGTAAAAGCATTTCACCAAAATCTCTTATTAGTTTTCTCCTTTTTCCCTGTGTACTCAGAGGTCTTTCATTTCTCTTGTATCTCACCCTTTTCACTAGAAATGCCATAGACCTGAATAGAGGGATTTGCAACACACATATGTAGGAATATGGAATAATATTGCTCTTGAATTTGCCCCTTGCCCGGATATATGACTCAGAAAGCCAGCTAATCTCACTGGGTCCTACTTGCATCATCATTAAATCAGTCCTCGATTTACAATCACAGTTAGGACTGGCATCTGATTTTACAACATTTTTTTCATCATGGTCAATACGTAAATCATCATGGAGTGATACAGTGGCTTAGAGATGGAGCTCTCGCCTTACCATCAGGAGGCTGTGAGTTCGATCCTAGGTAGTGATGGGCGAACCCAACGGTGTTCGGGTTCGGCGAGTTCAGACGAACTTTACACAAAGTTCGGCCGAACCAGAACCTGAACCTGAACCCGAACGGTCCATGGCATCAAAGCTCCGCCCCTGGAATTCCATCATTTTTTATTTTTACGGATTTTTTATTTTTATTTATTTTTATTTTTACAAAAAGGACGCTGCAGCGGTGCCGCAAGCAAAGGGAGGTCCTTTCATGTAAAAATACATTTTTTAATTTTTACATGAAAAGACCTCCCTTTGCTTGCGGCACCATATGCAAAAGGAGCTGGGGAATCCCACAAAGAGATTCCGGGGGCGGAGTTTTGACATCACATATACCGGCGCCCGGCTCCTCCTCTTCTCAGCAGATGACAGCTGGGCGGTGGTGCTTCGCTGTGCTCGGCACGAACGCCGAACTGGAGCACGAATTTTTAAAAAAATTCGGGTTCGGGTTTGGCATGCTGAATACCGCAAAATTCGGTACGGACCCGAATTATGCAGGTTCGGTTCACCCAACACTAATCCTAGGCAGAGGTAGATATTTCTCTCTCTGGGCATACTGATAATATATCTTCCGAACAAAACTTCACACTGGCAACAGGAAGGGCATCCAGCCATTAAAACATTGTGCTAGCTCCATTCAGTTGCCCAGACTCCACCCTGCAAGGCATTATGGGGTTTAAAGATGATGGTTCAGCTTCCCCCATTGATTTTGCTTGTCAAAGCCCATTGCAAAGCTTTCAAATAGTAATCACGTGACACCACTACCATTCTGCCGAGATTTTTATTTACTCAGCAACATCATAAATGCAGTACATGCCTGTTGCCAAGCACCCAAACTTTAATAGTGGAAACATTGAAAATGTAACTGCAAGGACTAGCCTTAAGTTACCTATTTTGATACGGGCACAACGTTGAATGGTCATTAAACCAATGACCCTAAGTCGAGGATTACCTGTCACCCACTCTAGAATGGCATGCATCTGTTCTGTCCCCAGTTATGAATGTATCAGAAACATACAGTTTGAACTAAGTTAGTTTAATTAATGAACCACCGCTAATAATGGGCTTAATAGTGGCAAATGCACAAATCAACAGAAACAATCTTTTCATTCAGAAAATCAGCTGCTAATTAGTCTGGCATACGTTCATTCAGTCTTAGCTCACGTAATGTCAGTTCCAGGTAACATTGAAATTTAAATCAGAGTCCAAGTCAAGGCATTCCTCAAAGAGCCGGGGTGGCGCAGCAGGTAGAGTGCTGTACTGCAGGCCACTGAAGCTGACTGTAGATCTGAAGGTCAGTGGTTCAAATCTCATCACTGGCTCAAGGTTGACTCAGCCTTCCATCCTTCCGAGGTGGGTAAAATGAGGACCTGGATTGTGGAGGCAATATGCTGGCTTTGTTTAAAAAGTGCTATTGCTAACATGTTATAAGTTGCCCTGAGTCTAAGGAGAAGGGTGGCATAAAAATTGAATAAATGAATAAATAAATAAAGTTCCAATTTATTTCCGGAACCATCCTGGCACCCACACCAGGGAACCTGAATCTGAGCTTCTCACCCAGATGAAAGTTCACATGACTTGCCCCCCCCCCCCAAAAAACTTGTCACGTTGCCCACTCAGGTTGTGCCAGCATGGCAACTCCTTCTTCTGCCCATGTGATGGACATATGATGGCCTTGAACTTCTTGAAAGAATGCTTTGTGGCTGCATCTGCTGCCTCATGAAATCAGACCTCCCAAGTTCCCATAAACATCAGGCTTTCTACAGAAAGTGTGGCAAATCATTGATTTATCACCAACTTCTGCACCAGCTTGACTGTCAGAAGGCTTGGCCAAATGCCCAGGAATTTCTCTGGATACGAAATCCAATGCAGAAAAAACAGGACTTCATAATACAAGGCACAACAGAGATCCGAGACTGAACAAATTGTTTCCTGCAGGTTTTCACCCCCTCTATGGGGGTGGCCAATTAGTCCCCAGTCTTACTCCCGAGGAGACCTCCTCCAGAGTAAACCTTCTTGCCTCTTGGCAGCCCTGAGTGCTCTTGCATACAGGAAAGGAGCAGCCCCTCCTTTCTCATCACTGCCAAGAAGTGCTGGAGTTCCCAAAGACGCTGGCTGCACAGGCTGCTGGCAGGCCACAACAGCATCCTTACTGCAAAGAGAAGTGAAGCCAATGTCTTGCAGTTGATTCACGTTCTAAGGCAGAACAAATGACTTGGCTTGTTGGAAAGACACAGGCTTTAGAATTAGGCAGGAATGGGGAATAATGGCTGCAGTTAAAGGAGAAACAGGAGTCCTGCTCTAATGGCTCACCTCCAGATGGCTTCATAGATGATGTTGTGTTTCATGTTTGCTACCCAACATGTTATCCACAAGTACAATAAGGAACTACTGTATTTTTTGGAATATAAGATGCACCTTTCCCCTCCTAAAAGAGAGTGGAAATGTCAGTTCTCCTTATACATCAAATAGAGCCATTTTCCCCTCTCTCAAAGCCTCGCCCCTGGGTCCCATTTTTGGACAGAGGGTCTGGGAAACCTGCAGAAAACTCTTGGGTGCTGGGGGATGGAAAAAATGGCCCTGTCTTTGTGAAAAGTAGATAATTTTTTGCCCATTTTTTCACAAAAATGGCAGCATTTTTGCCATTCCCCCAGTACCCAGGAGCTCCCTGCAGGCTTCCCAGACCCTTTGCCCATGCAGTTTTTGCAAAAAAAAAAAAAGGGTGTGTGTGTGAAAAATGACCTGTTTTTTGCAAAAATTGGTGTGTTTTTGCCTTCTAATTACCCCATCTAGCATGACTGGTGGAGGAATTCTGGGAGTTGAAGTCCACTAGTCTAAAAGCTGCCAAGTTTGAAGACCCTTGGGTTAGCGGTTAGGGGTGCAAAGGTCTTCAAACTTGGCAAGTTTAAGACTTGTGTACTTCAACTCCCATTCCTGAGCTAGAATGACTGGAGGAGGAATTCTGGGAGTTTTAGCCCACAAGTCTTAAAGCTGTCAAGTTTGAAGTTTGTAAAAAGTGTACTTGATTGAAAAAAGTATGCATGTTTGTAAAAGGTATTCTGATACATTGGTAGTTTATTAAATATTACTACACCATTTGGTTCAGAATACCTTTTCCCTTGTTTTCCACCTCTAAAATCTAGGTGTGTCTTATACTTTGGTGCATCTTATACTCCGAAAAATATGGTACTTCAATAGCCATGGCTTCAGGATCTGTGGCCAGATATGTGGAATGGAGGGGTAAGCACTACCTCCTTTGTCTCAGATACAGAAAAATGTGCTGGGCCACTTCTGCCCAGTCTGCCTGCTGACTTGATGAACTGCCAAATTCCAATTCCCTTCTTTAGCTGTTTGCAGCAGGCACCAAAACAGGAAGTACTTTCACCCTTCCTGTATTCACCCATATCATTACTTTTCCGCAGACACTCTAGCATCCACACACAATGAGTGGCTGTGCTCAAAAGCCAGGAATGTCTCAGTGGTATGCAGCAGAAGATTCCAAATGGCACTTTCGGTTTAGGAACTTTGCCAATCCTATCAGCTCTTGGCTCAGTAAACACAATTTTTGCTTAATTACCATTTTAAAATATTGAATAATTTCCATAGAAACATAGTGCAGAATTCTGGCCTATTTGAATTGGACAGATGGTGAACAGGAAGGAGGTGGACAGAAGCAATCCCAAGGAGATTCGGCCACCTTTGCTGGACTGTTCTAAATACACATTCCATGTAATGTTATTCTGCTAAACTGTCTTATCTGCATATATTTGGAAAGGGGGTATCAGCCTGATTCTAAAACACTAATATTTAGATGGGAAAAAAATAATAGGACGAAAAAACAGATCAGTTTTGTTTCTTATATAGCATTTAGAATATTTTATTCTTTTAAATAGATAAAATAATGGAAAGGCAGTATTTAACAAGGTTTTCATAACTTTAAGCAACTCACAGATGGATTTGTTTGACTGCATTGAAACAGTGGGTAGAATTCTAACCATGATAGTTAAAACATTATGGAAGAGTCTATCCACCATAGTACCAAGTTGGAGAAAACAGGACTAGCTTCCTCAGATAGAAATTGGAACTTAATTTCAGAACTGTCAATCCAGAATAAGTCGCAGGACATAGAATAAGAAAAGGAGTAAGAAATAATCCATTAAACTATAACAATATATCTATTTTAACCTTGATCAAATAAGCCAACTTCATATTCTTTCTTTTTACATCTAACAATTTCGATTTGTAGTCTTATCAAATAATGTTATGGAATTGATTACTTTTCATGTTTTTCTTTGTCCACATTCACAACATTCTTTAAAACTTTAAAAAGTCTCTTTAATGAATCCAGTATAGGAATATATCCAGGCCTATTATTTGTATATCCCTTATAATTATTAAAACACCATCCGGTTTCTATTTTATATCCTGTGTGGCATCTATTTCCCCGTCATTTATGTAGCCTGTTATTTTAAAATCTACTTTCAAATTGGTCTTGATCTTGTTGGGTTAAACCTTTTGGGTAAAACCTATTTCTATTCCATAACATATTTTAAACACAGTTTACCTGTGATGGAGACACTAAAAATTAATTTCTGAGTCCATTGTTCAAAATTAAATTTCAATATGACCAATATTAAAATATTTTGCTTCATTCTGTAAGTTGAATTTGAATTTTCTTATCTTTTAATTATTATATTTAGTTCTCTCTAGTGTCCAATTGGGTTATTTTTTAAGAATTCAAAACGAAGGGATTTTTCTTTCCACAAGAATTCTTTACAATCTCAAAGGTGCTTTTTCAAAAGATAACTGGACTGTCTTTCCTTGAGGAAGAAGATGAAAACATTTCATTTCTCATCCAAGAAGCTTCATTGGTTCTGGCATGATGGTGGGGACAATTAAACTGATGAAACTTTTTGGATGAGAAGCAAAACATCTTCATAAGTACTATTGCCCTTTGAAAAAGCACCTTTGAGACAACAATGACTGGGATGACTGAGAATCTCCACTGACTTTTGGCCAAATTCTTTACAATTAATTCCAAAATCTTATCTAATTTTTTTCTGAACTCTTAGTCAGTTTGTAACTTTGTAACATTTTAGCTTTAGTCATTCTTTTGTATTTGTTAATATTTTTTAAAGTTCTTAAACTTGTAGCTTATTCTGCCTGGCCAGATCAATTACTAGGAATAAAGACACATTCATGCTCTGATTCCAAACCTACTATGGGCAAAGACTATTTATCAAACAAAATTTGGCAATACAAAGGTGAACGCAAGGAATGTGAGGTTGACCGCATTTGTTTCATTAACAAGATATGCAAGTCCAGCATGCCAGCCAGAATAGAGTCATAAATCTCCACTACTGATGTTTCTTCTTTAATTAAATTACTCATACAGTCCAGAGGTATTTTACAGCTCAAGTCAAAAGCAGGAATCCAAAATCCAGGGGAATAGGAACATCTTTCAACACCCAGGCTCTGTCCTCCATTGCTGAATGTTGCTTGCCACACCTTCTTTCCCAGCAGCCTGTCTTTATATACTGCCAAGGAGTGGCCAAATGTCCCATAGATCTAATCAACGCCAAGAATCCCTTCTAGAGAGATATTCAAGTCTGGATCTCATCTTCCTTATTCTTGTATCTAACAGAGGGGCCTGATCATTAAAGTCCCCACTGTCCTCTGACTCAGACAATACCCTAACTGGGGGTTCTACAATCACTGGTGGTTCCCCAGTCTCCATTTCCCCTTCACTCTCAATCTCAGACTCAGATGGCAAGAACACTTGCCTGCAATGCCAATATTCCTCTGTCTCCAGATCCTCAAAATCTGTGACCAGCTGAGCCAGACATGGACTACTCACAACATAGCCAAAACTTCTTTTGCTAAGGATGGAAGAAAACTCACCCAATTTCTTAAAGTTATTAGAAAAAGAAGTATGTAAACTTTCAAAGGTGATGGCTGCAGTTTCATCTCTCAAAGCTATAGACCCACTGGACCAGCTGTTTGGTTCAGACTGGTTCTTAAAACCGGTAGTACCAGTGGCGGGACACTCCAGCCACCTGCCTGGAATGCTCCACCCACCTGTCTGGGATGCTTCTCCACATGCGTAGAAATATTGCACGCAAGAGAGAGAGAGTTCATGAGAACCAGTAGCAAAATAATTTATAACCCACACTGCACTGGACGCCACCATCTTGCAGCCCCCCTTGTGAGCAGCAGCTATCTGGAGCACTTGTGGGTAATCTCAAGTCCGTCAGAGAAGAATTATTGAAGAGCTGGTCCAAGTCCAAGTCTTCATTCTGTTGTTCTTATTGGTTCTGCTTTTTGGAGAGCTGTCTTCATGTCCACCATTTTATTCCAGAATTCATTCCTTAAATATTGGATGAGTTTGTACATATGCTTTCATTCCATTACATAACACTGTAATCACTTTCAATAACCAATCTTTAATCATGTATTTGCACAAAACATTCCACAATTTAAACATTTTCTTTGCATCATATAGAATAGAATAGAATAGAATAGAAAAGAATTCTTTATTGGCCAAGTGTGATGGGACACACAAGAAATTTGTCTTTGGTGCATATGCTCTCAGTGTACATAATAATAAAAATCTTAAAATACAAGCAACAAGTTAGAGTCATAGTCATAAGTGGGATGAAATGGGTGATAGGAATGATGAGAATAAACTACTAGTAATAGTAGTGCAGATTTAGTAAACAGTTTGACAGTGTTGAGGGAATTATTTGTTTAGCAGAGTGATGGCATTTGGCAAAAAACTGTTCTTGTGTCTAGTTGTCTTGGTGTGCAGTGGTCTATAGTGACGTTTTGAGGGTAGGAGTTGAAACAGGATGTCCAGGATGCGAGGGGTCAGTAAATATTGTATTGTAAGTACTTGTTTTGATCACAGCCCAACATACAATAGCATAAGTATATAAGAAATATAAGAATTATAAGAATTACAATAGAGAAGTACAGGCTGTCAGTGTATAAAACTGAAAGACTAAGAGCTGAAATTGTTAAAAACATTCTATCACTACAGTTTATATCTAGGGATTGTAGTAAGTATTAAACTCACAGTACAAAAGCAATAATATGGCAGAATATAATATAAAATAATATTATGTAATGTTTACTTTCAAAAAACCTTAAACCAGCATATGAAAATCAGTCTCAGGTATAAAGAATATCTAAAAATTAGCATTACTACCACAAAATTATATTTATTTGTTCTTTGGTTTGCTGTTATCCCACTTTATAATGTCTACAAATAACTCAAGGTAGAGAACACATCCAACACATCTTCCTCCTATTTTCCTCAAAACAACAACCCTGTGTGGTCGGTTGGGTTTAGAGAGAAAACTGGCCCAAAGTCACCAGCTGTCTTTCATGGCCAAGGCAGGACTTGAATTCCTGATCACTGCTTTATACCACAGTACCTTAATCACTAGACTATGGGTGTCAAACTCAAACACGTCACATGACATATCCTGACGTACTGTGACATTTTGCGGAGCTGATGTGGGTGTGGCCTGTGCGTGACTGCCAGTTTGACATCCCTGCACTAGACCAAACTATCAAAATATAGTCTTACTTTTCCAACCACCTTATTAGGCAACACAACAAGAATGCTACGCATAGTAGCACCAGTAATTAAATATGTATAATGTCTCATTTTTAGAGTTAATCAAACTGGAATATGGGGCAAGAAAACATATTTTATAAAATCAAAATAGCACTAGTGGAATAGATCAGCATTCTTAAATGCATACCTTATCTACTAGTTCACATTCTCGATCAAGAATATTGATCATATTTTTAATCAATTCTCCATAGAATTCCTGACAGATTCTATAGGTGTGAGGGAAGATTTTATATGTGTGAGAGAAGTCACAATCCTTAAGGGAAGAGCCACACTTTGCATACCTTAATCCATATGTACACTTTTTTTTTTACAAGAAAAGAAAAGAAACAACAACATAGACTTTTGAATGATACAATTAGTATTATTCGTATTTGGCTGTTGTGTGTGTATTGTATAAGCTTTAACATTACTTTTGAAAATGTAATTATTAATAACTTCACACTGCATGGTTTAAGTTCTTATTAATTTATGAATATTCTGATCCTTTGGAAAATTATAAGCCATATGGCCAGATTTTAAAAAATGAATTATCTCTCAAATATAAATATATTGACTTGGACCTGTCCTAAATTAGAACTGTTCATGGCCGCTTGTACCACCACTGAGTACAGAAGGCAAACTGTTTGCATGCCAGCATGTCTCCTTCAAATGCCACATTTGAGCAACGAGAATTTGAGAAGATATCCATTTATTTGCTTTGTAGAACTTCTTTCTGTAGGAAAGCACACAATTAAAATTTCCTTGGAAACTCTCACATCATCCTCATTCTGAAATATCTGAACAACAAAAGCAAATAAACAGATAAGTGTGAAGTTATTAATAATTGCATTTTTAAAAGTAACCTTAAATCTCATACAATACACACACACAAGAGCCAAATATGAGTAATACTAATTGTATCATTCAAAATGTTCTTGAGTAAATATGGAACCCAGGAATAGGTTGGAGGGATAATATTGGAACGTTCTATGCATTTAAGAAATGGGCAACCTACATTAGTTATGGACCAGATTATTTATGAGGACTGCCTTCTGCTGCATGAGCCCCAGCGACCGGTTAGGTCCCACAGAGTCAGCCTTCTCCAGGTCCTATCAACTAGACAATATCGCTTGGTGGGGCCTAGGGGGGGAGCCTTCTCTGTGGGGACTCCAGTTCTCTGTAATCAGCTCCCCCCAGAGATTCATACTGCCCCCATCCTCCTTGCCTTCTGCAAGAGTCTGAAGACACACTCGTGCCGACAGGCCTGGGGACATTAATCATCAGCCCCTGCCTATGAATGAATGTATGTTAAATGGAAAGTATATTTGGTCTGTTAGAAATGACTGGTTTTTTAATTAAATTGAGGTTTTAAATTGTTAGTTTTAATTGCATAAAGTGAGACAGAGCTGAAAGTTGTCGTTATTGTTGTTGTTGTTGTTGTTGTTGTTGTTGTTATTAATTGGATTTATATGCCGCCCCTCTCCAAGGACCTGGGGCGGCTTACAGCATATAAAAAGAACAATACAAAATCTGAAATCTAATAGTTTAATATTAGATTTCAGATTTTGTATTGTTCTTTTTATATGCTGTAAGCCGCCCCAGGTCCTTGGAGAGGGGCGGCATATAAATCCAATTAACAACAACAACAACAACAATAATAATAATAACAACAACAACAATAACAATAACAACAACAACTTTCAACTCTGTCTCACTTTATGAGACTTTCTTGCCTATAAATGGACTGCTGGGAATCATAGATATTGATAGTCTATTGATAAATAGAGGACTTCTCTGTGATATTTAGCAGTTGGTCATAAATTGCAGATATGGGCAACCATGTTTTAATGAATCTGTCCTCTGTTAATGAATTAAAGAAGTCATGAAATTAATGAACAAAAAGTCTCTTCGTGGTAGCATGGGCTGAAGCAAGCAGCGATTCAAGCAAGAGATGAATGTGGATGGCAACAAAACGTTCTCCCCGTCTTTCTTTCTTTCTTTCCAATTTCTTTCTTTTCAATTTCTTCCAACACTCTCCAAACAATAGATCACACAAAAAATGATCAGAGAGCCCTTAACCAAAAATCAGAATTGATCCATTATGGAAGGGTTGTACAATTAGAGCTCGGGCCATAGGTTGTCCACCTTGAAAGAGGCCTTCAGATACTCACTCTGATCCATGATGGTATGTGCAAGGAAACACTTTAGGATTCTTGCAGAATTCCTGACAATGGAAGCAGTTCTTATATCAGATGACACACATTTGGCCGAATGCAACATTCTCGTCCTCCTCAAAATGAACCTGTAATTTCTACAGTGCCTATATTAATAGGAAACAAAAGTAAATTGGTACTAATGCTGCACGGGCCTTGTGTTAGCGTCCCCCAAAACGCTGAATTCATTCAAGTAATAAATCAGAATAGATTGATTTTTTTACTACCAAACGCTAATCAATTGGTACTAATATGCAATTTGGAAGAGGGCTAGTAGGCATGTTTATGTTTAAAATGGAGCACAGCAACTGGTAACCGTTCGGCAAATACCCACCTGCAGCTGAAAGAAAGGAAGAAAAAGAAAGATCCGAGGGAATAATGGAGGTCAACACCTCTAGAGTTTCACCAGACTCTGGAAAAGACAGCTTACACAAAAGCTTCTCCAGAACAACCTCTCCCTCTTTCTCTCTAAACCCCCCCCCCATTTCTCACTCTCCGTCTCTGTGCTTTGAGTTCTCTCATCACTTTTGCTAAACCTCACCATTACCTCTTGAAGATGCCTGTCAGCTTTTTACAGTATCTACGGATTTAACACGTTCAGTGGTTGCTCTCAGGTTTTATTAATGCATTCCAAATCATTTGCTTGTTTCCTGATGAATGAGCCTGTCAAAAACACTTTTTAGTAGATAGTTTAATAATTGGGCAATGAACATCTGTTCTTCCTCTACCATTTTTTTCTTTTTGTACAAAGCTGGATAACTCCGTTTGGATTGCTACCAGTTGATGCTCCTCAGGTGAATCTCATTGCTTTTCCCAGAAGCTAGCAAACAGGATGAACGATTTTTTAAAAAATCTGAAAAAGTGAGTTATATGGCTGATAGGATGTTTTGCTCTTGTATTTATCTTGCCTTTTCTTGACCTAAGTTCAAAATTATGAAAAGGTATTGGGCAGGGAGTTGGATTTCCATATTTCACTATCATAGAATGGAATATAATTCTTTAATTGAATAGAATGGAATAGAATTCTTTATTGGCCAAGGGTGATTTGACATACAAGGAATTTGTCTTTGATGCATATGCTCTTAGTGTACATAAAAGAAAATATACATTTGTCAAGAATGAGACATAGAATACTTTGAAAATTCAGCTTTTGTTTGTTTCAGAATAAAATATAAGTTGTCTTATTCTTATGCCCTAAATTAAATTATTTATACTCCATTCAGCCCAAATAGAGTTGGGGTATTTCTGAATTCCATTCTTAAAAGATGCTAACATTTATACATTGCCATTTTTGCTGTTTCATAGTACAACATAATTTAAAGGCCTAAGTATGCTTTTTGGAGTATCTAAGTATGTTTTTTTAGTATCTGAGATATGCAGATATGAGCCAATGCTAGCTGATGTTATAAAGAAATAGTTTATCAGTTATATCTTGAATAAATATATTGATTTGAAAGCAAACATCCTAAAACCAAAGGAACAAGACATCATTTAGCAAATTGTTCTAAATATTAAATACCTGCTTACAGAGAGCAGATCTTTTAATTTTCAATGGCTAAATTGGAAATAAAGTTTTTAGCATGATATAATTAGGGAATTACAAGAACTCTTTTGAAGGATATATACCAAGTTGCTTGTTTCAGCTCAGATATTAGCTTGATTTACCATCTGCAGAATTACCAATAACATGATGCATTTATTACCCGTAAAAGCTATTAGCAGGTCATTTTGTTCAGTTCATCATATGTGTCTTGAGACACAATCTGGCGTCTAACAGATTTTCATACATTGATGTCACAGAGAATCAGACTGTTCTTTAATTGATTGTTTCTTGCTAGACTCCTTTGATTAAAGAAGATTTGGGATGCTTGCTTTTAGCTGTACAATTTCTGCAGGAAATTATTCTCATTTTTATAGATTTGCCAACTTCACTCTGTGCATGATAATCCCTGAAAAAAATGAGGTTTTTTTAAAGGTTCCATTACTCCCTCCTCTGTTATACAGTCAACATTAATTATATTCTAAAATGTGATTTATCTTTCCATGTCAAGTTGTTATTTATTATTTATTTATTTATTAGATTTGTATGCCGCCCCACTCCGTAGACTCGGGGCGGCTAACAACAATAATAAAACAGCATATGACAAATATAATATTTAAAATAATTTTTAAAAACCCTTATTAAAAACCAACATACACACAAACATACTATTCATAAATTGTATAGGCCTAGGGGGAAAGGAATATCTCAATTCCCCCATGCCTGACGACAGAGGTGGGTTTTAAGGAGCTTACGAAAGGTGAGGAGGGTGGGGGCAAATCTGATCTCTGGGGGGAGCTGGTTCCAGAGGGTCGGGGCTACCACAGAGAAGGCTCTTCCCCTGGGTCCCGCCAAACGACATTGTGTAGTCGACAGGACCCAGAGAAGGCCAACTCTGTGGGACCTAACTGATTGCTGGGATTCGTTATATCTTAAACCTCAGAGACATGGATGTATACAGAGGAATGACATCTGAGAATGAAGTAAAGCCAGTACATTTACTCCTGTCTATTCAAGTCAAGAGGGACTGCCACAGATTGAGCATAGTGAATGGCCATGGCCAACTCTAACCATAGTCCAGCTGACCCTGTACTTTCTGTGAGTAAGTTAGTGCTTCTCAAATAGTGGGGCAACGTGCCTGGGGGGGGGGCATGAAGCAATGCTGATTTGATTTGATTTGTATGCCGCCCCTCTCCGTAGACTCGGGGCGGCTCACAGCAATAATAAAGACAATGTAAAAACAAATATAATAATTTAAAAACCCCATTATTAAAAGCAAACATACACACAGCGTTGTGTCCAGGGCAGGCAATTCTAAAAGAAAACATCTTGCGAATTCAATCAAACTTTTCAAAGTCGTGAGATGTTTTCTTTTAGAATGCGCTACCATGGATAAAATGCCAAGTAACGCAGCGAAGTAACAGTACAAGTGTCAGGTAGGACATGCATCTTGCAGTGGGGCACAACTTGGGGTACAGTTGCAGCGGTGAGTTGGGGGTGGGTGGGATGCGAACAGTGAAGGGCTACCAAAATTTTTACTACCACACTGTGGCCGTGGCTTATGCAGGACACCCTGTATTTTTTTCCTATATCTTTCAGTGCAAATTGGGTGCTCTGGGGTGGAGCTCCATTTTTGCTACCTCAATGCGTTCCCCCACATCCGGGCACAGCCCACCCCTGGGTGCGAAATGTTTACTTTTCCCTGGGGGGGGGCATAAAAGAAAATAATTGAGAAGCACTGCTTTACGTAGAGAGAATTCATCTCACTTGATATCTTTACTGGAAGGGCCAGTGGTTGAAACTGGGGGCTTTACTCTGTCCCTTCATTTTCCTTAATGAAAGTGAAACACCTTGCCACATACTTGCTTGTCATTGGGGACAAGGGACCGTTGCAATTTGATGGTTAAGATATTAGACAACCTCCTAAAGAAACTTTCATTTTCTTCTTTGACTTTAGGGATTGTTCAGCTCCTGCTACACCAGTGTTTTTCAACCAGTGTGCCGCGGCACACTAGTGTGCCGTGAGACATGGTCAGGTGTGCCGCGAAGCTCAGAGAGAGAGAGAAAGAAAGCAAGAGAGAGAAAGAAAGCAAGAGAGAGAAAGAAAGCAAGAGAGAGAGAAAGAAAGCAAGAGAGAGAGAAAGAAAACGAGAAACAGAAAGAGAAAAAGAAAGAAAGAAAAAGAAAGAAAGAGAGAGAGAGAACAAGAGAGAGAGCAAGAGAGAGAAAGAAAGAGAAAAAGGGAGGGAAGGTGGGAGAGAAAGACAGAGGGAGGGAGGGAGGGAGGGAGAAAGAGAGCAAAAAAGAGGAAGGAAGGAAGAGAAAGAAAGGGATGGAGAGAGAAAAAAGAAAGGGAGAAAGAGGGAGGGAGAGAGAAATTAAGCGAAAGAGAGGAAGAAAGAGAGAATTTTTTTTTCCAAACTTTTTTTACACCCCCCCGCCGCTCAATGTGCTCCATGGTTTTGTAAATGTAAAAAATGTGCCGCGGCTCAAAAAAGGTTGAAAATTACTGTGCTACACAATATCATCTTATGATTGCAGCCAGGAATAATGCAGTTAATCTCTGAGTCACATAATTCCTCTTTCAGTTATCAATTCACATAGTTAGGAAAAATAAAGAGGAAGATAAATAACTACAGATATTGCTCAGATCTTTTTTTAATGTGGGTTTTTTTGTTTTTTTGTTCAGTTCTCATTATGTCTTTTGGTGGATCTTTGCCCTTGGCTAACAATAAATAAATGTAAATCATATTTATCTGTACATTTATAAATTCAAGTTTGCCTTCTGGTGAATAGGTATCAGTTGACTAGCTATAGGTTGTCAGGTTGCAATAATATTATGCATGTGATGACATGAATGATTCATGTTATTTGCACAATGACATTAAATGCTCAGTATCAACATCAACCAGGAGGAACATTTTATTTATTTATTATAATGGACAGCATACAAATTCAATATTTGAGAAATGATAGATGACAGATAATAGATAATAGAGGATATAGCTAGCTAGCCAGATAGGTAGGTAGGTAGGTAGGTAGGTAGGTAGGTAGGTAGATAGATAGATAGATAGATAGATAGATAGATAGATAGATAGATGGATGGATGGATGGATGGATGGATGGATGGATGGATGGATGGATGGATGGAGGGAGGGAGGGATGGAGGGATGGATAGACAGATAGATGGATTATAAATTCTCCTAGTTGATGTTGATGAAGATAAAAGCATTCGGCCGAGCAAAGTACCAAGGAGCAGGCATGATCCTATCTGTTCCTTTCCCTTTTCTCTTTTGTGATTTAAAACAAGAAAAATTTGCAAATTGCAACAAAAATCTTCCCAGGCAAAATCAGCTATTGAACATGCAGTTGTGTCTTTCATAGGACTGAAAAAGGACTGTGCAGCAATGGGGAAGAGAATGTCCTATTTCCACAATTATTTCAGGAACTGTGTGAAATCAGGACCATTGAACCAACAAGCATCTTACTACTATATCTGTTCTTTTCTTCAGTTCCTGTTTTCACATTCTCAGTATGGTTGTACACAGCCAAGGGGCACTGGATCCTAATACGCTAACATAAATTAGAAATCAGTCTTAATCCTCATAGGGCCTGGAACAGGTACCGTAAACTGTTGTTCCATACTCTCTAAGGTTCATCCAAAATGATGCTTTCCTGGGCTTAGAGTAACCCAGGTGGAGAAGTATTTCCATACAATGCATGACAATCATATCTGAGAAATCAAATACACCAAACAGAGAGATTGGAAGCTAGAAGGCAAATGGAAATACTCTGCTCCTTCTGAAGTATGATTCTAACAGCAAATTTGACTTACTGCTCATTCTCTTTTATACATTCAAAGACCAGAGTAAGGCAAAGCAAAGCTGAATTTATTAAATCTTTAACTAAATACAAAAGGGTTTTTTTCCCCTTGAAGTTTGACTGATTATATTTACAGAACGACTGAAGGGAATTTCTATGTCCAGAAAAAAGTCTGACTGAGTTAAATATGCACAGTTCTGGAAGTGGGCAATGGATGAGGGCATCAGTTTGCCCCATGGATTTGCCCGGCCAGTGGATTGGCTTATATGAGTGTGTTGTGTGGAAAATTGTCCATCTGGTGAGCTGGGGTGAAAGAGATGCTGGTGTGGGACGGACTCCAGTAATAAGCCCTAACAAGTGACCAGCTCAAAGTCCCTGTCATAGAGGTACTCAGGAAACCACTTCACTCCAGTGCAAAATGGCTGCCATTCCTTCTCACCACCAGGCTGGATCTTCAGCATGTCCTTCACTCTTTCCACTTAGTCCTCTTCAGTATCCCGTCCTCGTCACCAGTTGTTAAATCCTGGGACTGAATAGGATTGAAACAGCCTCAAACAACAGTTCTTTATTGTAGCAATGAGTAAGATCCAGCAACTAGCCTGGCTTTTATGGGGAGCTATCAGATGGCTCAACCAATCAAGACTCTCTATTTTCCCACTTGAAATGCAAACCTTGGAGTAAACTATACAATCTCAATGTGTAACATATCCCATTTAGCAAGTGTTCTAAATGGCATAAAAGATGCTAATTTTGGATCTTATTCCAAAGTAAATTTATTTCCATTTATGTGGGAAGGATCCTTCCTTCCCACATAAGGAAGGAAGGAAGGAAGGAAGGAAGGAAGGAAGGAAGGAAGGAAGGAAGGAAGGAAGGAAGGAAGTTATTTGTATTACATATTTAATGTCAAGTTGGAACTTCCATGATAGTTAGCTGATAGTTATTTCAACTTAACAAGGAATGTGGTATTCTAGAAGAAAAAGCCATATTCTCCAAACTTATATTTGGCAAACCCCTTGGAAGTAGCCCTAATATATAAAATACCCATTAATTGATGTTTGCAGAACTCTTTGCAGACAGCTCACTCCTTGGCCTAAGAAGACAACAAACAAATGGACTCTTGGCATCTCAAATGGATTCCACAACACTTTAAATGCCTTTTTATTATATTAAAAATCAAATAATTAATGTTTTCCTAAAGGAGAGTGAAGTAATGCAATAATGACAGCAATCACTGATATGCAACTGAAAGGTTTCCATATTATGCCTGCAGGTAAGTATGTGTTTTATTTAGCACGTTCATCTGACAGAGAAATAAAAGGAGCAGTGAGCCTAGACTCATCATATTGCAAAATAGACATTAGAGAATGCAGTCTGCAAAGTCTGGATTCAACAGTCACCAAATTCCTTTGATATGGATGTTGAGGTATGTGAGTCCAGGCAGCAGAGCAACCTCAAGCATAGACCTCTCCTTCTGTACCTCCATAACTTCTTTTTTTTTTGGGGGGGAGAGTAGTTTATTTATTTATTATTATTTATTACTTAGATTTGTATGCCGCCCCTCTTTGGGGAGGGGAGGAGAGGGGAAGGGGAACCAGAGGTAGGCCTGCTTCTTCCCACCAAAAGAAATGCTGCATCAGCATTCCCAATCTGTCGAGGGACCGCATGTCAACACCATGCCACAACTTGGGGAAGCTGCCACTATAAAATATTTTAAGAGGCAGAGTGGAGTAAAATAAAATAAAAATGTCTTTTTCTGTGATATCTTAGAGTAATTCAGGATTTATAGCACCTTAACCTTTAGAATCCAAAATATTAAGCTATGTTTCTTAGAGATAATAACTCGGTTGTCCCTCACTTATGTGTCTTAGATAAAAGCTTACCGCTTCAGAATCCATGAATGCTCAAATACCCTTGCGGGCCTTTAGTAGTAAATCTTATGGAATAGCTTATGGCCAACGTAATGGCCCACCGTAGCCTGCGAATATCATGAATTCTAATAATACTTACATCAGTAGAAACATGAAGTAATGTCTCCATTGTAATTAAATGATGTATTTAGAGCAGAGCACTAAATGGTCCCCTAGTGTGTTGGTGATATATTCTAATAGTCTTCTCTTTACAGCCCCACACGGTAATATTCATGCTTTATTCTGGAGGGTTTTGCTTCTTACTGAACATTTGAATTGCAACATTAAGTGGTAAAGTGGATTACAGCAGGTCTGCATGAATATGGATTCTGATCAAGGAACTAAGTGCTTGAAAAAATAAATGGTTACTATTGAAGTAGAATGATTGGCAAAATAGTTCTATTCAAAGGAACATCAGAAGCCTTTCCATCTTTCTTTTTTTTTTACAGAGGTGAAAAACACACACAGAGACACAGTATCGCTCTGATTTGAGGCAATTAGAAAACCTCATGGGAAGCACACCTGGGCTGAATTCAGTTTAAATCATTTCCACTGGAAGACATAAAATTAAATTTTGGCTATTTGAGGCGTACATTCATTTGGATACTAATCACATTACTACCGTAGTTCCAATGTAATTCCAACAAGATTCTAGACCGTGTGCCTGTCAGGTCAGCGGACTGCTGCCGACAATGTGTTTCATATTTATAAAGGGAGGATCTACTGCTTTGTGAGGGAGAAAATGGTGCTGACCTTTTTCTTCTCTTCCCCCCTCCCCATCCTGACTGGGAACCAACTGCCATGTCCAGCTATGTATGTCACCTCTTCATTTGCCCCGTAAATCAGCTAATTTTATATCAGGTGGAGGCAGTGAGGGTCAGAAACACTGCTGAAGGCATTTTACCCTATTCAGTCCTGCTCAAAATATGATGAGAGAATCTTATGGATATACACCATCAATTAATGTGTGTATATTGTATGTTCTTCTTTGCCTTAGGAGAGATGAATACCAGGGCAAATAAAAATTACACTCTTCAATTAAAAACAGCATTATTTTCTTTGCAATGCCTCTGCTTCCTCCAATAATTGCTCCTGAAATGAAGATTATCGTGTTTGGTTTAGTTTCTCCTATGCAGTAAATAACCGAGAGGGTTGGTTTATTATTATTATTATTATTATTATTATTATTATTATTATTATTATTATTTCAATACAACACAGCAAACAAGATCACTATGCTGGATTTCGTATTTCATCACCAGTTGGGTGCTTCCCAAACACCTAAGACTGCGTGATGTAGCGGCGAATTATGTTTGCTGATCCCAGTAAAGCGGCCTTTTGCAATTGACAGATGGAGATTTTGTCAATTCCGATGGTTTTAAAATGTCCGCTTAGATCCTTTGGCACTGCTCCCAGCGTGCCAAGTACCACTAGGACCACTTTCACTGGCTTATCCTCAGTTCTACTGTCCCCTGGGATTGCGATGTCGATGATCCATACTTTCTTTTTCTCCACAATCAGGATGTCTGGTGTGTTATGCTTCAGAATTCGGTCAGTCTGAAGTCGGAAGTCCCACAGTAGTTTTGCTTGCTCATTTTCGACCACTTTTTCTGGCTTATGATCCCACCAGTTCTTTGCCACTGGGAAATGGTAGTTCCAGCACAAGTTCCAGTGGATCATCTGTGCCACAGCATCATGTCTATGCTTGTAGTCAGTCTGTGCGATCTTTTTGCAGCAGCTGAGTATGTGATCGATTGTTTCATCTGTTTCTTTACAGAGTCTGCACTTTGGATCGTCTGTTGATTTTTAAATTCTGGCTTTGACAGCATTTGTTCTAATGGCCTGTTCTTGTGCCGCCAGTATCAGTCCTTCTGTCTCCTTTTTGAGTGTTCCACTTGTAAGCCATGACCAGGTGTTTTCTTTATCCACTTTGCCTTCAATCTTCTCCAAGAACTGGCCATGCAATGCTTTGTTCCGCCAATAATAATAATAATAATAATAATAATAATAATCATCATCATCATCATCATCATAATCGTTATTAGAACTTCCATCAAAATATATTCTCCAATGCATTTAGGCTGGAGACATGGAGCATCATCAAAATCCTGCTCGTTAGTCATGATCTTCTGCCTGCATTTCACTCTTCCAGAGATTTCCCTCATTACAAGAAATGCCGACTGCCTCCTAACACGATAGGTTTGTTGGCACATGGCTCTCACATGGCATCTAATCAGCAAGATGACTGTTTTCATGCTCCAAGGTTTACAGATGAGGTTTGTTTAAGTACAGAGATCCGTGGAAGGTCATGAATTTGGGCTATGTGCATCTACCAGAGTTATTCAGTTATACAGCAGGAAAAATATGCCTGGATCCACAAGCCATTTCCAGCCGGCTTTATTAGAATCTTCCTCAGACAGCATGTTAATAAGACTTTTCTCTCCTGTGGATTTTTTTAAGTCTCAATTCAAAAGGGCTAAAATAACAATAACAACAACAAAAGACCCTCCACACCCACTGAGCAAAGTGGATAATCCAGCCAGGCCAAGGATGACTGGTACACGACCTCCCCAATCAGCCCCCCAAAGGCTGGCTTTATCACTTATTGGAAATTTATTAACCTTCACACAAAAGCACCTAACTTGATTTCCCATAAGCAGAGATGTTCCATAGACTCGATTTCTCCCACTCTTTCAGCCGTTTCATTTGTTTCTAAGGCTGGAGGTTTTCGTGAGGATATGAAAGGCTTTGAATTCTTAAAAGGGAATTTGCAGGGACAAAACGTAAAAGTAAAATTAAAAAAAGAAAAGAAAAAAAAGAAAAACTTACTTCTCAGTAGTAATCTTTTGCAGAAATCCCCATACAGGTATCAAGATAAAATTTACATGGCAAGGTCAGAACTTTTTAATCTCAGAAGGAGCCTCGTAGAAATTGGGCAGGGGAGGTAGAAAAAAGAATCCAAGAGGGGTGTGGGGAAAAAATGTTTCAAATTCAAAATAGTTTTTGCTCAAAGTGCTCAGTTTTGAGTTCAGAGCAGCTTTCTCCAACCATTCTGGAGTTTAGAGCAGCTTTCTCCAAGTTCAGAATCAAGGACTCGAATTCAAAACATTGGAGTTCAAAACAGATCCTTTTCAAACTCAAAATACATCCAAAATAGTTAGAATAACCTGACTTGAGGCCAGAATGACTTTTTAAAGCTCAAAATAACTGATTGAACCTATTCAAAATATTTACATAAATGTAGGATCTGGTTTTGGAGACTCCCAGTGAAACCTGGGGGGGGGGGGGGGTTTGCATCAGCTACTGTGTGTTCTTCATTGTTTTTAAATATCTTTGCTATTAAGTAAGTACTTGGTTTTTAGTTCTGATTTATCCTGTTGCTGAGTATTCTGTTAGAAATTATCTCATGAATATTTTCCATGCTCCCCCTAAAAAAAAAGTATTAACAGAAAAAGAAAATTAAAAGTTTCTGTGTGAGAGATGTAAAAAAAAATTCAGTACAGAATAGTAATGGCGAACCTTTTCAGCTCAGTATGTCAAACTTTTGGAAAAATGCCTAACTTGGCTCTACTGGTGTGTTTCACACAGACTCACACTAAACAAAAGAGATACAATTCTCTATTCCCACCACCACCACAACCAAGACCAATCTGCATTCAGCAGCAGTGCCAAGGCCAGACCTGAAGTCAACACCTGGACTTTGATTTCACCCTACCATCATGCTGCCACTCAAAAATGCCACCTCCCACTATTCCTCAAGGTTTGCGAACTTTGAAAGGGGAATGGCATGCTTGTCTCCAGGATCTGCAATTCACCAGTTACCTTCAAGAGTTGTGGTCTTTCTATTGATAGGCCCCTGTGGCTCTGGGTCACACAAGGCCCATCCTCACTTTTGAAGCAGGCTTTGGAGAAGGCTCTTCCGTGTTTTCTGCAGCCTCTGAAAATCCCTCAAGAACAGGGTGTGCTTTCGAGAATAGCCGTTGGTGGGGTTGGTGAATGCCATTGCATCACTCACAACATCATGATGTGCTATATTTGACATGCGTTTTATACGTTCACCATCACTGGTACAGTCAAGGGCGGGTTCCTCCCGGTTTAGACTGGTTTACGCAAAGTGGTGGCAAACTGGTGGTGACATCACAATGATGTCACAAAAGTGATTCAATTGGTACCAGTCTGTGGGGGCCACCACCTTTTAAAAAAAAATTTAAATTTTTTAAATTTTTTAAATTTTTTAAATTTTTTAAATTTTTTAAATTTTTTAAATTTTTTAAATTTTTTAAATTTTTTAAATTTTTTAAATTTTTTAAATTTTTTAAATTTTTTAAATTTTTTAAATTTTTTAAATTTTTTAAATTTTTTAAATTTTTTAAATTTTTTAAATTTTTTAAAATTTTTAAAATTTTTAAAATTTTTAAAATTTTAAATTTTTTAATTTTTTTTAAATTTTTTAAATTTTTCATTTTTCACATTTTTTACATTTTTTACATTTTTTACATTTTTTACATTTTTTACATTTTTTACATTTTTTACATTTTTTTAAAAAAAAATTGGCATTGTACACACACGTGTGAAGCATGCACCTAGCCATGCAGTGCATGAGGAAATGAATTGGCAGTGAGGTAATATAGAACCCACCCCTCTGTATAGTATCTGCTTTTATTGGTGGGGGAGACTTTGCAAATTGTGTTTGGCCTCTTAGCACTTGCTGGAATGTCATCATCATGGTAGGCATTGTTGGGGGGGGCATGTCTGTGTTGCTCTTTCAATGCCAACAGCCAATCTGTACTCTTTACAGATTGTGACCACGAGAGCTATCATGGGCTTTCCTAAATATGCCCATGTCTCAACACTCTGTGGCCTGCACTGGCTGCCGATCAGTTTCTGGTCACAATTCAAAGTGTTGGTTATGACCTATAAAGCCCTACATAGCATCGGACCAGATTACCTTTCGGACCACCTTCTTCTCTGGGTCCCATCAACAAAACAATGTTTTCTGGCAGGCCTTCTCTATGGCGGCCCCTCTGGAATCAACTCCCCCCGGAGATCAGGACTGCCCCCACCCTCCTTGCCTTTCGCAAACTACTGAAAACCCACCTATGCCGCCAGGCTTGGGGGACCTAATTGACCCTTAGATGTTTCATTTTATGTATGGTTTGTTTCTATGGTATGATTGTTTTTATAATGGGTTTTTATAATTGTTTTTAATATTAGATTTGTGCTTTGTGTTTTGTTGTGAGCTGATCCGAGTCTTCGGAGAGGGGTGGCATACAAGTCCAATAAATTTTATTATTATTATTATTATTACTATTATTATTATTATTATTATTATTATTGTTGTCACTGTCACTGTCACTGTCACTATTACTATTACTATTACTATTACTATTACTATTATTAATGTTGATATCTACGGTTCTTACATTCCTTACCATCACAATAATCATATTGAAAAATGAAGTTGAAAGGGGAATGCCCTTTTTCCTGTATTATATATTGTAAAGGATGTATCTCTCCCAGTTCGCAAGCAGAGTTTAAGACACAATTCCGTATCACAATCACTGAATCAGTACCATAATATCATTCAAAAGACTATTTGCTTGTTTAAGCCCTGAGAGGCTTGTGGCAGATACTCCAGGTGTTCCTATGCAATCTGGGTTCTCATCCATCCATCCATCCATCCATCCATCCATCCATCCATCCATCCATCCATTCATTCATTCATTGCTCTGTTAAAAAAAATTCTTAAGCTGTAATACAGTAATTGATTTCCGAAGTCCTGCAGCCTTCTGGTGACTGTTTCCATAATACATAATACAGCATCATACTGCTGAATACATAACACAGCACTGTACCCCTGAAGATTCCCTAAACAGTATGCATCAATAAAGCTTTTGCTTTTTAAAAATAAAATATTGTTAATGACACACTTATTTTAGGATTTGCAGATTTCTCTTAGCTTGAACAGAGGTAATTTAGTCAGAAATGAAATGCAGGAGATGGATAGAGAATTATGGCTTGTGTCCATTTCAGTGGAACAGAAAAGTGTCAGTCTGACAAGGATGGAGCAGCTAACTGCAGAATCTGAGAAAGCCATAAACAAAGTTTAAAGTATATACATTAAAACGAAAATTAGTCTAGGAAAAAGGGAGGTCTGGTGCTGTTTGTGAAGTCTAACAATGTTATACTAACTTGTTATATTGCTGAATAGGACGTGTGCATGCCCATATTGTGTGTGTGTTTATAAACACAATTGTTTGATAAAGATTCCCTACGAATAAATTACTTACAGGATCTTCTAATTAGAATAACAAAAGGAGGAAATTTTTGTATTGGAAGAAATTACACTAAGACTTCAACAGAAGTTTGGACATTCATAATATAATCAGAATGCAGACCTGAGTTAGGAATATTCTCACCTTGCATAGGATAAATGTGTGGCCATTTATTCCATATTTCTTTTAATATAGTACGCTGGGTGCTATATATGTAGAAATTTGTTATACTCAGACTCCTTTCTCTTACTGTATCTTATGCTCCCTAAAGAATAGCTCAATATATTAGAAAACAGTGGTCAACAACTTGACCATCAGTGGTAAGAAAACTTTTGTGGTCCGCAGGAAAAAAATACTTGCATTGTTGGAGTCAGAAGTCAGCTGGCTCGAATGAAGAAGCAGGAGGCGGCTTTGCATAAAAAATAGCTGCTTATTCAAAGCAATTCAGCTCAAACATACAACAACGGAAATGAGACCGACAGCCTCTCTATTTATAACCAATAACCAATGAGAACTGTCCAAGTCTCCTGCACGCTGGCTTTTTGAGTTCAACCAATCAGGTAGCAGCAACTGTGGCTGCAAATTAAGGACTTAACATATTTTTTACATTGCACTCAATCAGGGTCCTCAAACTATGGCCCCTGGGCCAGATACATGCAATGAACTTTTGTGCTACTGCAGAGAGTCTCCCCCTTTTTGTGCAGGTCAGGCGGGGAGAGAAATTCTGATTTGGGGTCTACTTCAGTCTCCTGGTTCAGGACTTGAGAGAAGTGCTACTGGTGGTGAAGAAATGGAGGCCCTTGAACTGGTTGACCATCTCAGCCCATTGAGCTTCCAAGCACCGGTATCTGGCATTTGCACTCCTGCAGGTCTTGGGGAGATCTTGCACTCTGCTTGGAAAGCCTATGCTTCTAGTCTAAAGTGACCAGATTATAACCCTGGTAAAGCGGGACACCATTGCCCTCACTTTCCCTCTACTTTGCTCCCTGGCTTTGAGCCTGCTCTCCTTTCAACTGCTTTCTTTCACCTGCAAAGAAAACCTGTCCTAAAACAATGCCTCTCTCCCACATGCCCAGGCAACCCTCTGCCCTTCCCGGACAACGACAGCGCCCCTTCCATCCCCAAGGACAAAACTTGGCTTTTTGCAAGTGTGAGAGGCAGAAGGGGGGGGTGCTCTGGAGGGGGATACTTCGGATGACCCTCCACTGGCTGTTCAGCAGGCAGCTGCTGTGGAGAAGGAGCCCCACGCTGGGAGTGCTGGGTTGGACCAAGTCCGGGGAAGGGATTAATGGGCCGGGGGCAGCAAAGAAAGTCTGTGCGCCCTTTCAGATGGGAGAGGGGAAGAATTGAGAGCCCTCAAAGCTGCAGCTGATGAAAAACCCCAGGTGGTGCCAGTCCTCTTGTAAGCTTACTTGGACACAGGTAAAGAAGAAGAACCTTCCCTTCCGTGTCCCCCTTCCAACAGCTTCCAACTTTGCCTTATTGCTGCCGCTGCTCTTTGCCCCTCCCCCCTCCAGCCGTTTCTGCCCCGCCCAATGGCTGCAACCCCAAAGGGAGAGAAATCCACCCCCAGAGCCCTGCGGTGGCCGATCCGCCCCTCCCAAGAATGGCTTCCCTGCGCCCATCAGCCCTGACTGCCTCGCTCGCCTACCTTGCCGACTTCTGTGGGGAGGGGCCGAAGGCTAATGCCTCCTCCCGCAAGACCCCTGGATTAAGATGACCAGATGTGCAGTTTTTTAAAAAATCGAGACTTTTTAAAAATGCTGCGGGACACAGGACAAATTGCTCAAAAGTGGGATTGTCCCACCAAAAATGGGACGTCTAGTCACCTTATTCTAGTCCTCAGTAAGGTGCTTCTGCTGAGCCTCCTTTTCGGTCAGATCCAATTTGAACTGATCTGTTTGGCCAACTCTTCCTCATGGTGGCTGCTTAGCTCCAGCAACATCTTCCTGTTGGAGCCCTAAGGAGCCCGGGCGGGGAGGCAGACGAGGAGTGGGTGGGAGAGGAGGGGCGAGTAGAGGCTGGTGAGGCGCACCTTGACATGAGTGACATTGAGTTGGCCATGCCCACCCCATTCACATGACAATCTAGCCACGCCCACCCAGCCGGTCATTAGACAGATCATATTAGTGGTCCATGGAATTTAAAATTATAAATTTAGTGGTCCCTGAGGCCCGAAATGTTGGTGACTCCCGTTACAGAATACAGTGGGATAATTTAGGTGCAATTTGTGTGCTAATGTATACTTACAGATATTTATCTATAGATGCTTTAAAACGATCAACTGAACTGAAAATTTAACGAGTGCCATTTGGGATAGAGTGGGGAATAAAGCTAGGAGATACACACCAAAAAAATCACGCATTTTCCCTCTCTTCCCTTCACATTTTCCACTATGAATAGCATGAATCTGCCTATTCTTAGCAGAGGCAATCTGGATTTTACCCATTGTATGTTCAAATAAACTGTTCATTACTACTCTCAAGAACTGGTTGATTAAATCCAATAACAAGAAATACTAACATAAATTACCACAAGCTACAAGCTGCAACATAAGCAAACAATTATTTCTGATAAGGCCAACATCACCAGCTGCCCTTTATTTTGAAAACTGGGTTTTAATTTTATAGTACTGCAGTTTCAAACATTCTCTGCTATCAACATACTTTCTTCCAGTGATTAAACTTCAGTTGTTACAGTATGTTTCGTACTAATAGCTCAAGGATCTTCCACGCTGTTTTGCTGAAAACAAAAGAAAAGGAGGAACCCCCCCCCCCCCCCACCAAGAACCAACTTTAGATTTCATTATAAAAGGGAGAAGAAAATGTATGATATTTCATAGATTCACACACGGAGAGAAATGAAAGGAAAACATGGCCTTTTGAAGAAACGTAAGAAACAATGTGAAGCAAAACAAAGGCTAAAGATATTACAGTAAGATGGTTATGATTATATCTCCTATTGTTTTTAATAGTTTAAAAGCAATATAGGAAACAAAATTCAGATTTCAAATGGTTTTCTGCACGCCTCTTTGTCTGGGGAATGCCGGCTCAAGGCAAGTAGGAACAATACTTGGAGGAAAAGGTTGAAACTAGGGATTTCTGCATGGGAGGACAAAATAGGGGGCAAAGGTGTGTGAAAAAGCATCAGGGCATCAAACGTATGTTGCCTAGTTGAAGTTCTCTTCAGTCTCCTTCACCTTGTGAAAGAAGCCAGGATTTCTCCATTCACATTATAGAATAGAATAGAATAGAATTTTTATTGGCCAAGTGTGATTGGGGATAGTTTTCATTTACCTTCCCTACCGGTTCGCAAAATAAAGGGAACACTTAGACAACACAATATAACTCCAAGTAAATCAAACTTCTGTGAAAGGAAGCAACACTGATTGACAATCAATTTCCCATGCTGTTGTGCACATTCAACTGTGTACAGAACAAAGTATTCAATGGGAATTTTTCATTCATTCAGATCTAGGATGTGTTATTTGAGTGTTCCCTTTATTTATTTATTTATTTATTTATTTATTTATTTATTTATTTATTTATTTATTTATTTATTTATTTATTTATTTATTTATTTATTTATTTATTTATTTATTTATTTATTTATTTATTTATTTATTTATTTATTTATTTATTTATTTATTTATTTATTTATTTATTTATTTATTTATTTATTTATTTATTTATTTATTTATTTATTTATTTATTTATTTATGAGCAGTTTTATTTATTATCAGCCAAAATATGCTACACATACACTTTGTCTGTCTGTCTGTCTGTCTGTCTGTCTGTCTGTCTGTATGTCTGTATGTATGTATGTAAATTTTTGTATGTATGTATGTATGTATGTATGTATGTATGTATGTATGTATATTCTCTGCTATAGAGACCAGAGATGAAATCATGGTTTATGAGATGTAGCATTTTATTATTCTCAGGCTTCCTTTTGGTGGAGCTGATTTAGAGTGCCCCTTGGCTTGAAAGTGCAAAGTGGGCAGAGCACACCCTACATCTTGATGGGCCTGAATTTTCGGGGTGGAGTTCTGAGGAAGGATTTCATTTTTTAAACACAATGGCAGGAAACTACTGCCAGTATTCAGGAACAATGGTCAGAGCGGGCTCCAAATGGCCCAAGAAAAACTCTGCATTAAAAGTATCAGGAAAATGTGATTTGACAATCTCTGAAAGTATTGTGTCTTGCTGCCGTATTATTTTCTCATATTCCAGCATCCTTTACCATGCAGGCCAGGCTGATCAGGACTTCTGGGAGATGTAGTCAGCAACACCTGGGGGAACAAGCTTGTCCATCCATAAACGATGGCATAAAAGAGAACCTTCTTGATAAAGGTACAAGATCAGGGTTTGCAAAAACCTCTAGAGGGCAGCACCAGGGTGAAATGCTCCCTGTCCTCTTGTGCCTGTCAGTCCTTGGAGAGCCAATTGTGATGGGAGCTCAAGGCTCCGCCCACCTGTCCAGAAGCCACCATTTGTCATCACAATGATTTTTTTTGGCAGGGTGTCTGTGTGTTGGCAAGAAAAGAACGTTCCTCCTATGAGCCCACCAAGTTCTATCAGGAATTTGACTTTCCAGCAAAAAGTTACTTTGTTCTGAAGAGAAGTTAATGCTGTCCCCATAAAGTCTTACACAGATGTTCATTCAATGGAGATGTTATAAATATGAATGCATCATAGCTATCAGCAATGCCCATGACTTCCATGGTTCCAAAAAGCTGAATACAAGCATGCTCCCTCGGTTCCTTTCATTATCATGCAACACAATTTACACTCCTGGAGCCTACTAAGCTAGGCGGCATGATGAGGCCATGCAGGAGTTCCCAGCCTCCCTAGAATTCAGAATAGGTATAAAGCAAAACAACTATGGCACCTTTGCAACTTGTGGATTCCAACTCCCAGAATTCCTGAGCCAGCATGGTAAAGGTGCCATAGTTGTGGCAGGGCATTAAAGTCTTTGAGTTGGCAATGGGAGAGAATCAGCAATCCCTCTATGGAGAGGAACCAATGCTTTCCACTAGTATCCAAACCATTTCTGGTTAAGCCTTCTAAGTTTATCACCATGGTCTCTTTGCAATGGATTTCTTCGGGAGATGGAAAAATCCCTAACATCTCATAAATATAACGCCTTTACAATTTTTAGTCCAGTTATAATTTAGATGGAGAAAGGAAAGAAGGGTGAATAGATGACTCCAATTAGGGGAGGGGAGGTTGGAGAACCATTGCAAATAATGACCCACTGTCCTGATTCTCTCTCTCCAGTGGCACAAAGTCTTGCTACTCCCCGTGGAAAGTGGTTATTACCTTCAATCTCTCTGATATGAAGTAATCCTTGCTGCATGCATAGCTCATTCTGAATGATGAGACCCACAGTTTGCTGAGTCTGAAACCAAATGATCTTTCGCGAGCAAAATTTAAACTTGAAATAGGATTGCTTGGCCATTGATTCCTAGGCTATTTCTTCCCCCACGTACTTTATACATCCCCAAATAAGAGTCAGGCTAGCTACAGATGGTGTTGGTGTATAATGAGAAGGGCTCAGAAGCAGCTCAGTTTCCCAGGGGAGTCTTCTGTAATGGAACTAACTATGTACTGTCCACCTTATAAACTAGATTTGATTTTGGACTGTTTGCCCAAGTGTGTTTGTTTATTGCTTAGCACTGGAGGGCTTCTATTAGCTGTAGGCTGATTGAACACAGGCTGCAGCTTTAGAAGGCACAGAACATGTTTCTCCCTCCTGAAAGCGGATAAAATCCTTTTAGTTTACAGACAGCAATGCTTTCCTCGAGACAAGTTGAGTTTTGCGGGCAAGATATGAGACACATTAGTGATGAGATTTCACTTACCAAAATTAGAAGCCTTTTTTGATACACACCAGAACTAAAGAAATAATTTCTCAGAGCAAAAAGAGAGGCCTTCTGAGTGCTGGTGAATGAAACTGTGAGCCAACCATTTTGTCCTGAAAATAAATGAGTAGGAATTAAAGTGATTGTCTCTGTTTGCACATTCTTCCGACCCAAACATGTGGAAGAAAAAGTGTGGGAGATCAGGTCCACACACATTAGAGAATGAGGAATCCAAAACTGCAGTCCAAATTGGCTGAATAGCAATTAAACCTAACACTAGATTGCAAAGCAACTCATATACTGTAGTAGTTAAGGTGCTAAACTATAAATGAAATAGACTATGGATTCTGGTCCCAACCTTCTTTTTTAGGCTTTCTCTAAGTCTAAAGAAGAAGGAACTGACTGATAAATCACTTTGAACATTTGCCAAGAATCCAAACTGATTTGAAGGTGTTATGTTTGCATGCTGTTATGAAAGAGAGATCCCTGATTGGATCAGACACAGATCCCTGATTGGATCAGGCACAGATCCCTGATTGGATCAGGCACAGATCCCTGATTGGATCAAACACAGCCAATAGGAGCCCGCAGGCTAACCAATAGGAAGCTTGCAAAGACTACCAATCAGGAGCTTCAGCACGAGGACTGGATACAATGTCACCAATCCCAGCGCTGGCAACAAAGTATATAAGTGTGGGGTTTTCCCAGGGTTTCTCAATCTCTTGCTAGATTCTTTTCCAGCCTGCGAGCTGGGCTCTCTGAATGCTCCTGCTGATCAAATAAAGAGCTGTTGTCACTTCCCTCTTGCCTCTGCCTCTGATTTAACAGTGGCGATGAGGGGCTTCGAACCTCCGCGGAAAACCAGACTACACCGATACCCCACGCTCTGCCTTTCTTCAACCCTGAAGAGGACACATGGACAGCATATATGTCCAAATTTCGACTCTTCCTTCAAGCAAACAACCTCGACGATGCCACAGACAACAGAAAATGAGCGATCTTCCTCCTCTACTGCGGCCCCATGGTCTACAACCTGGCCACCACGCTTACAGACCAAGAATCCATAGAGGACATCTCCTGGGCAGCGCTACAAGAGAAACTCGCAACCCATTTCCAGCCAACAACTCCTGTCCGCCTCAGCCGCCACCAATTCTCTCTGCTAAAACAGGCTGAAGGTGAATCCATAAATGACTTTGTCACCCGGCTGCGCGCCCTGCTAACGAAATGCAAGTACAAAGAGCCAGAGGAACACCTGGTGGACCGTTTAATCTTCGGGATGAGCAACCTAGCCTTACAAAAAAAGTACCTCATCGAAGAAGAAACGTCCTTACAAGACATCATGAAAGCCGTCAAAGCCACTGAGATCTCCGACGCATCTGCCGCCGAACTCAAACGCACAGCTGCACCCGTGCACAAGGTGACAGAAATCACCCCATCACACACGGGAGACTCCGCCGAACAACCGCCCGAAGCAGCAACTGATGAAGACTACTGCCTTCAGATCCGCCGCTCCTCACAATATGGCAATCCTCGGCGACCTTTCCCACCATGTTTTGGCTGCAATGGCTCCCATTCCCGATCCCGATGCCCTTTCAAAGATGCCCTCTGCCGCCGCTGCCATAGAAAAGGGCACATCACCGAAGTTTGCCGAGCGCCAGCCCCAGGGGACTTCAACCAACCCTGGCAGCGCCAGCCAGCCACAGGCGGGAATTCCAACGCTCCCTATAACCGCGGGAACTTCAAGCAGTCCACAGGCTTTCACTCAGGATCCCGCAAAGGTAATTCCCCTTTTTCAATTAACCACAACTCTACACCGGCCCAGGGGAAACTTTTCACCTCCCTTCTAATTAACAATCGGCCCTGTAAGATGGAAATTGACACGGGCTCCCGCTACTCCATAATGCCGTGGCACAAATTCCACCTATATTTGCCACATATACTAAAAGACCAACTAACCCCCTGGACTTTTGGGCTGGCAGATTTTCAAGGGAATACCATTCCGGTATTGGGATCTATCGATGTGCCTGTATGCTCTGATCATTTCAAAGGACTGTTGCCACTAATTGTCATAGATGGCTAGATTGGTTCCAGCCACTAGGCATGGGCATCACAGGCATTCACTCCATTACTGACCAAAGAATGCCCCCAAAGGACATAATGAAGGACTTTGCTGACGTATTTGAACCAGGGTTGGGCACATATAAGGGCACTCCAATATCATTCAACCTCGACCCATCGATACCCCCAATTCGCCTAAAACCCCGGAGGGTACCTTTGCCATTACTCCCAAAGGTCGACCAGCAACTAGATAAATTAATCGCCCAGGGAGTCCTCATACCAATTGACCACGCCAAATGGGAGACCCCAATCGTCCTCCCCCTAAAACCCGATGGCTCAGTTCGTATATGTGCTGACTACAAAGCAACGATTAACAGGGCTTTGCAACACAATGCTTACCCGATTCCAGTAGTTCAGCAGCTATTACATACTCTGGGAAATGGCTCTGTCTTTGCAAAGATCGATTTGGCCCAGGCTTGTCAGCAATTACCAGTCTCCGAGGAAACTGCAGAAGCCCAGACAATCGTGACTCACCGGGGGGCATTCAAATGTTCCAGGTTACAGTTTGGGGTAGCTACCGCCCCGGGAATTTTTCAAAGCCTCATGGAACGCTTGCTAAACAAAATCCCAGGGGTGCTGCCATATTTTGATGATGTGTTAATATCCGCAACATCAGCCCCCCAGCTATGGGAAAGAATTCGACAAGTACTCACTAAATTTCAGGAAGTGGGCCTCCGCATAAAACCAGAAAAGTGTTCTTGGGCAGTCCCCAGCATCGAATTCCTGGGTTTCTCCATAGATAAAAGGGGGATCCATCCAACAAAAGAAAAAGTCTCAGCAATAAAAAACACCCCTGTCCCAACGAACAAAATGGAACTACAATCATTTCTGGGCTTACTAAACTTCTATTCCATCTTTCTCAAGCAGAAAGCCACAACAGCGGAGCCGCTTCATCACCTACTTAAGCAAGGAACAGCCTGGACCTGGGGACCGGCCGAGCAGGACACCTTCCAAGCCATCAAAGAAATGCTATCATCAGACAGTGTCCTCGTGCAATACAACATAACTATGCCCGTGACCTTAACCTGCGATGCCTCACCGTTTGGCATAGGAGCCGTCCTCAGCCATACTTTCCCAGACGGCAGGGATGCCCCCATCGCTTTCTACTCAAAGACCTTGTCCCCGGCAGAAAGGAACTACTCTCAACTGGACAAGGAAGTGCTAGCTTTAGTCGCGGGCATCAAAAAATTCCACGGGTATTTATTCGGCTGCCCATTCACCTTGATTACAGGCCACAAACCCCTATTAGGAATCTTAGCGGGAAACAAACAGACGCCCACATTCCTTTCCCCGAGAATGACCCGCTGGACAATCTTCCTAGCAGCCTACAACTACACTCTCATACACCGAGGGGGGAAGGAAATCGGCCATGCAGATGCCCTTAGCAGATGCCCCCAGACAGACCTGGTAATAGACCCAGCCCCAGCCATGGACATACTGCTAATTGAAATGCAGGAGAACCCGATAATAAGCGCAGAGGAAATTGCCCGGGAGACAAATAAAGATTTGGTATTGTCTCAAGTCAAGCAGTGGGTTCTGAGGGGGTGGCCAGAGAAAATCCAGGGAGAGGCATTTCAAACTTTTAAAAACAGACAAACGGAACTGAGCGTGTTAAAGGACTGCATATTGTGGGGCGACCGGGTAATAGTTCCAAAACAGCTACAGAAAAAAGCGTTAAAATTACTGCATCAAGGGCACCCGGGCATGGTACGAATGAAGAGTCTGGCTCGGAGTCATTTATGGTGGCCCGGGCTGGATCAGGACATTGAGACCTGGGTAGCAACATGTAACCCATGCCAGCAAACTCGCCCAGATCCACCCAAAACCAAGCCAACGGAGTGGGAAACATCAAAAGGGCCCTGGTCTCGCATTCACATAGACTTCGCAGGACCAGTGGCAGGACAATCCTTTCTAATCGTAGTAGACGCCTACTCAAAATGGCTCGAGGCAATTCTAATGACCTCAACTACAACAGCAGCTACAATAAAGGCACTGCGGAGAATTTTTTCCACACATGGGTTACCAGATGTCCTAGTCTCCGACAATGGCCCCCAGCTGACATCTAGACAAATGGAAATCTTCCTAGCCGAGCGAGGGATCTGGCATGCACTAACCGCACCCCACTTCGCGGCCTCTAATGGCCGGGTTGAACAAATGGTGAGGTTCACGAAAGAGGCCCTTCACCGAGCACCAACCGGAGACTGGCAACAACAAATAGATGAGTTCCTACTGGCCCAACACATCACCCCTTCAGCCAGCACCAAGAAAAGCCCGGCGGAACTCCTCATGGGAAGAAAGCTCCGCTCCCCTCTAGACAGAATGCACCCAGAATACACAAAGGAAAAAGACAAACCAACAGCAGAGCCGGAAAGAACCTTCGAATCAGGCGATCCAGTGTCTCAAACCTCCGCTGGAGGGAGGGCACCATAGATCAAAGAACCGGCCACAAGTCGTACACGGTTCTGCTACAAAATGGGAAAATCTGGTGAAGACACATCGACCAAATCAGGAAGCGACACCCGGGTGAGTCCCCACAAAATAACGATCACATTTTCCCCACAGAAAATCGCATAGAACAACCATCCTACTCACCACACCATCTTCTGGCATCCAGCGATGGCTGTCCGGGAGCCCTGGTGGCCAGCGGAGGTGAGACCGCACCATCATCCACGGGCCAAGGCAACCCTTGCCAGGACGGAGCAGCACGAGGGCCAGCCGCCCAGGAAGACAGCTCACAGCAGACTGAACTGTGCAGGTCCGGCCGGGCGACCAGACCACCAATCAGGTTACAGGACTACGTAGCCTATCTAAATGACTGACAGTTGTAAAAGGACTATGGGGGGAGGGATGTTATGTTTGCATGCTGTTATGAAAGAGAGATCCCTGATTGGATCAGGCACAGATCCCTGATTGGATCAAACACAGCCAATAGGAGCCCGCAGGCTAACCAATAGGAAGCCTGCAAAGACTACCAATCAGGAGCTTCAGCACGAGGACTGGATACAATGTCACCAATCCCAGCACTGGCAACAAAGTATATAAGTGTGGGGTTTTGCCAGGGTTTCTCAATCTCTTGCTAGATTCTTTTCCAGTCTGCGAGCTGGGCTCTCTGAATGCTCCTGCTGATCAAATAAAGAGCTGTTGTCACTTCCCTCTTGCCTCTGCCTCGGATTTAACAGAAGGCATACATTTCTTTTCTATTATTTCTTAGATATATTTTACTATGAGTATCTCCTCTATAACCTTCATTGTGTATTTTACTATGTGTATATAGATATATACCCACTAAAACCCTCATTGTGTATTGGACAAAATAACTAACTAACTAACTAACTAACTAACTAACTAACTAACTAACTAACTAACTAACTAACTAACTAAATAAATAAATAAATAAATAAATAAATAAATAAAATTTCTATGTCTTATGCTGCAATCTGTCCTCGGAGTTCCTAAACATTTTCTTCCCCTGCATAAAAGGCTACAGGTTTTCTTCCTCATTCTCAGGGTACTTTAGAATGTTGCCTTTCTTTTGGTCACCCTCCTTTAGCTGCTTTCTTTATCATTTTAAAGTGCTGGTGTTGCTGGGTTCTTTTTGGTAAGCCTCACTTTTGTGGTAACTGACCTGTTTATTTATATTTTTGTTTGTTTGTTTGTTTGATTTATATGCCGCCCAACTCCCTAAGGGCTCTGGACGGCTTACAACAATAGCAATATCTAAAATAAAGATTAAAAGATAGTTTAAAACCCATTAAAAACCATACTTGTATCTTATGTCTGGATTTAGATAACATCTCACTTAAGCAACAGCCCTAGGCCTGCTGGAAAAGCCAGGTCTTTACAGCTTTCCGGAACGCCAGTAGGGTGGGGGCAGTACAGATCTCCCAGGGTAGCTGGTTCCAGAGAGCTGGAGCTACCGCAGAGGAGGCCCTTCCCCGTAGCCCTGCCAACCAACATTGTTTAGCTGACGGGACCCAGAAAAGGCCAACTCTGTGGGCCCTTATAGGTCACTGGGAGCTATGCGGTCCCAAAGTATAAAGCCAAAGGCAGACATCAGGAAAGAAGGAAGGAGGAAGGAAGGAAGGAAGGAGAAGGGAGGGAGGGAGGGAAGGAAGGATGGAAAGAAGGAGGGAAGGGAGGAAGGGAGGAAGGAAGGAGAAGGGAGGAAGGGAAGGAAGGATGGAAAGAAGGAGGGAAGGAAGGATGGAAAGAAGGAAGGAAGGAGGAGGGAGGGAGGGAAGGAAGGAAGGGAGGAGTAGGAGAGAGGGAGGGAGGGAGGGAAGGAAGGAAGGAGGAGGGAGGGAGGGAAGGAAGGGAGGGAAAGAAGGGAGGGAGGGAGGAAGGAAATGGACACTTTTCAAGCAATTTCAAACTGTGGCTTTAGTCCTGTTTTGTTTATTTACAGATTTATATTCAGCTCACTCCCAATGGCTCTGGACAGCTTATCAAAACATAATAGCAAATACATTTATCAAAGTCACCACCATAAAATCCATAAAGCTCTAAAAAGTTTCTTTTAAAACCTGGATGAAAACATGTTGAATTTGCTAAGCATATTTGGCTTTGGGGAAACGAAGACCATTTGGCTTTCCAGAGTCCACTGAAAAAATGGAGACAAGAGGATATACATCCATATTGAATGAACATAAGATGTATGTTGTCATACTGAGTGAAGCAAAAATAATCTCTCAGAGCTTCTTGGGATATAGTGCACATCCATTTTATAGAGCAGGTTTTTAGCTAGATCTGGGAATGTAGTTCAAGAGAGAGAAAAAATATTTTGACTTGAGTAGGATATTGGCAAACTTCCAGAACAAGAAAATGGGGAAAATTTATAAACTTGCTTGATGATTACAATTGAAGGGAGATTATGCATAGGGCTTGTGCAAGCGCTTAAAGAAGCTAACAAGGTGTTTAGCTTGAAGGAAAGCATGCTCCAAACACAAACCCATGTTATAAATACCAATGAGAAAATCAAAAGGAAAAAGGGCACATCCATTAAAAAAGAAAAGAAAAGAAGGCTTACAAACAAGCATTTTAAAACTCTGTAGTGTATTTCTAATCATTAATAATAACTGATGCATTTGTCTCTGCTGTAGATATTTATCTGTTTAGGTTGCAAACGAATGTGATTATTTTTGATGTATGACAGTTTTTCATAAAAGGGAAGATTTTTTCCCAAGAAAGTCTGCAGTCACAGACTTCCCTGAGATCAGAACTTTTTAGAGAAGTTGGGCAGAGGGTCAGCATATGCAGACTAATCTATTTTCATTAATTCCTATTGCTAGTTGTGATTGCTTAAATACCCCCAATCTAATCTAAAATAGAAATCTCTACTTTCAGAGGGAATCTTTTTTAAAAAAAATTTTGATTGGGCAAAGAATTTGGAGTTCACATTCGCCCCCAACCCTATCCCAGGAACTCTAGAAAAGGTACACACAATTTCCTTGGCAAAAAATAAATAATCTATAATGTCTTTAAGTACATAGTAGGAAAATTAGAGAGAATATGTATGCAATTAGATTAGAAAAACAGCATCAGCAAGAAAAATTACATACTTATTGGTACAACTACATAATGTTAATGATTAGCCTCGGCTAATGGAAGAACATCAGGGTATATTTAGAGTACAAAATAGTGTCACCTGATTATAAAATATTTTGTTTAGCATGACATTTTAAATATATATTAAAATATTTGGATGCTGCCATAACCACTAAATTCTTTTAAAAAATGTTTTATAAGCTTTGGGCACAATATTGCCAAAATTAAAGTACTCTTACATGATAAGTATTTCAATCATAGAAGGAAATGTAGTACCAATTCCTCTACTGTAACAAAGCTTTGGTAAATGAGATCCAAGGTTCAATCCTGGTGTTCTGTCTGGGTCACTCCGGAAGCCAATACCAACCCAAAAAGAGAAGCCAGACACACCGATAAAAGGCAAAGGCAGTTTATAAAATTCAAGAAAAAACACAGGTAACAGAAAATGTCCTTACAAACAGGAAAATGCTGTATCTTCAGATATATCCACGAAGGCAAAAGTCCATGCAGCAATACAGGATTCTTGCTGCCAATACGAGGCTGTAGATAATAGACCTACACCTCCCACAGGTCTTCCAAACTGCTGGGCCACAAGCCAGGAACAGAGACACCAAGAACAAAGCAGGACACCGTAACTCCAATTGATAACACTCCACATGGCTTCTCCCATTGCCTGCCTTTTAAACCCTGCTAAGGAGGACCACACCCAAGCCCAGCTGTTCCTAATTCAGTGCTGATAATACTTCTTTAATTGCTCCTTTCTCTGATCTGAACGTCTCTGTCGCATGTCAATGACGGCTTGTGCTTCATCACCTAATGACTCCAAGCTACTGGCTGGGGAGAGGGCCCCCCCCCCCCGGGGCTCTCATGCTGTTCTCCTTCATTCCATTCCTGACTTTCCTCTCCCCCGTCCGATTGTTCAGCCCCCTCCTCTTCGCTGTCATCCTCCTCCGGGCATGGAGCCAGCAGAGACACAGCCGGTCCCTGAGCAGCCTCAGGCTGAACCACAACACCTGGGTACCTCTTTCATGGAGAATCAGAGAATAAAACAGGAGAAAGGTTTATCTGTCTGGATCCCTGAAAAGCTACTGGGTGTACTGTAGATGATGGTGAAATTATTTGTTCAATTTATGTTCCACCTTTTTTCCAGGTGCTCAAGGTGCCTATTATACCTTATATTTGGATAAAAGTAAAGGGTCCCCTTGCACATTTGTGCTAGTTGTTCCCAACTCTAGGGGGCAGTACTCATCACTGTTTCAAAGTCGAAGAACAAGCACTGTCCGAAGACATCTCCATGGCCGGCATGCCTAAATGCCAAAGGTGCATGGAATGCCGTTACCTTCTCAACAAAGTGGTATCTATTTTTCTACCTGCGTTTTTACATGCCTTCCAATTGCTAGATTGGCAGAAGCTGGGACAAGTATCAGGAGCTCATTCCGTTTTATGGCACTAGGGATTCAAACTTTTGAACTGCTGACCTTTCTGATTGACAAACTCAGCCTCTTAGCCCCTGAGCCACAGTGTCCCTTATTTGGATAGGATATTATAAATATATGTACAAAATATCTATCTGTGATAACCGTTTATTACTTGTTAATAGCTTGTCCTCAATCACTCCGGAATCAACCTATTTGTGAAGGGATTTTGGTGGATATACTTCTAATTTTAAATGGTGCAGTCATATAATCCTCATCAAATTTACATTCACGTCTTCCATAGAATTCCCTCATACAATAGAAGGCAATCAGGAAAAAAAAGCAACAATTGCAAAATTTCATCCAATAAAATTAATTGATAATTTAACAGCCAAATCATTAAGCATATGTGAATATGAAAGGAACACTCAACAGCCAGGTGCTGTATATTTGAAACACTGCCCTGCAATCAGTGAAGAGCCACCCTTACCTTTCCCTACTGTATCGGTTCCAGAGGCCAGCATAGGGCAGGCAGTGGTGGGCGCATGCACCCTCACATGAGAATTTGCCTCTATGTATGCACAGAAGCAATGAAATCAGCAAAAATTGCCAAAACCTCACGCGAGGACCTCCGCACATGCGGGATTTTGACAGTTTTCACTAATTTCTTTGCTTCCACACAAATAAAGCCCTCAATTTGCTAAAAATAGCCATATTTTGCCATTTCATCCATACACAGATGCACATGCATTGCTGTTTCCGCTAACGGATCAGCGATTCCAGGTGTACCGGGGGCAGCCCAGTACTGCCTACAATGCAACAAATAGTGTTTGTATCCCTAATTAAAATAACACAAAGTACAAAAAAGAAATTTATTATTTAATAATACATATATTGGTTGCGGCACGAATTGCATTTGCGCAGAAATGGAAAGAAAAGACAATAACAAAAGATGTTGAAGTATTTAAAAAAATTATAGAATGTGCAGAATTAGATATGATGACAAAACGTTTGAATAATCAAACTGAAACAGAATTTTATAAAATATGGGATAAAGTATATGATTGGTGGAATATATAACTATTTGAAGAATTATAAGATAGAGTGAAATAGTTTATAGTATAATAAAGTTAGAAGTGTTTTTTTTCCCTTTTTTCTGCATTATTAATATTTTGACGTTTTTAAATAAGTAAACAATATTTTATAGATAAAGAAATTTAATTAATAGGCTTAATATTAAAAACATAGAGTTAAATTTAATAAAAATATAATGTACATGTGTGGTATTTCTGTATTGATCTGATAACAGTTAGGGTTTTTATATTTTTGTATTAGTTAGACTTCTATGACAAGTGGAGCAATGGTAGCTCCTTAAATGTTTAATGTTGTTTGTCTTTGTTTGTCTTTTTGAAAATACAATAAAAATATTTTAAAAAATAAATAAAATAACACAGGCATCCGTCTAGGAACTGGTAAGAGTTGGGTAAGTAGAGTGGGATAACTAAGCCTCTTACTAACAAAGAAAAGATGTTTCAGCCCCCTTTAAAGTCATCAGATTTTCAGGGACAGGATTCCAGGATCATGAAGGCAATTCTAGCATCATCAAATCTAGAGGCTGTGTCCCTGCAGGGAGGACAAAAAAATGGCTGTGGTTGAGGAAATTAAGAAAGAAACAGGATTCTAAGGAGAACCAAAAAGAGGCAGATATTGAAGGACTGCATAAGCGAGTTGTACCAGTAGTGGTTTCTAAAACCCCTTGCTACTGGTTCACGAATGCACTTGCGTGCACTTCGCAATGCTTCTGCACATGCATAGAAGCGTCCTGGGTGGGTGGGCGGAGCCTCCCGCCACCAGGACTACCAATTCACAGAACGGGGTCAAATGAGGAACAACTCGTCGCTGAGTCAGATTCAAATGCTCACTCCCCAGGAAGCTTCTTAGGTGTCTTTAGACAAATTGTTATCTTTCAGCCCAACCAACCTCACAGACTTCTTGTGGGCATAAAAGGAAATGCATAACAGAATAAAATAACAGAATAATAGAGTTGGAAGGGACCCTGGACATCTTCTAGTCCCACCCCCTACTTAAGCAGGAAACCGTATACTATTTCCACTGATGGGCTCCTACTGGTATGGTCAGAACCGGTAGACAATTTTTGATTTTTTTTTCTTTTTTTCCCTTCTGGGCTCTGGTATGTTTTTCCTATCATAGTAAATAAGTTTGAATGTGTATCATTTTAGAAGAACTGTGCGTGCGTGTGTGTGTACACACACATAGAGTTTACATAGTAGATAAGGTATATTTTTGTGTGCCTGTGTGTAATATGTATGTATACACACGGCATATATACATAGAAATAAAGAGTATATTTTGGATGTTCAGTAATAGTAAATAGATAGGGAAATTGTATCTCTTTGAGGTGAGGAGATGCCAGGCACCCTAACCCTAACCCAAACCCTTGACGTCAAGTTGGACCCATTTAAGCCAGTCATATGAACTTTAAGCCACATCCCGGTCACATGATCATCGAGCCACTCCCACCTGGTCACATGGCCAGCAAGCTCCACCCACAAAATAAGCCACGCCCACAGTGTGGTAGTAAAAAGGTTTGCAGCCCTTCACTGGTAAATGGTTGTCCAATCTCTTCTTAAAAAGATGCACATAACTGGCAAAACCCACCAACGAAATACTGACATTGTGATACTGAAATGGGAATTTCTAACTAAGGCAAGGATTGACTATAGAGCAAATGAAGCACAAAAGACACAGCTTCTCCATCACATTTTTGTTCAACCAGGAAGTCTATTTGGTCAATCTCTCAAACCAAAAATCTGCCTGTTTTCCAAGACTCCCGTAAAGCCGAATAAACTCCGAAGAGCCCGTGAACATTGAGTATTCCTGTTACCAAATGAGTTTGGTTATGTTCTTATTGATTGTTGGTCTGTTGACAATGTAACCTTTTTTTTTTTCCAGACGAGATTTCAGTACAGCCCACTCTTGCAGGTGAAATTGGTTCTGAATGAGGCGAATGAAGAAATTTCCATTTTAAGGCCTTTTCTGCTTCACTTTGCCTTTTCTGGCACGTGTTTCTCAGTATGTACAGACTACTTTGGGGACCTGGAGCAGTAAGTTACAAAGATGGAGCATGACAGTCACAATAGCACAAACTATTAGCTAGACCTCAACTCTATTACAGTTCTATGTTTGGTGACACAGAATCAAGAGTCTCAAGGATACAAGGTCGAAGGTAGCAAAACATTACATTAATCTGTTCTGTTTGTAGGCACAAGTGTATCTATCTCCAGGTGTAAGATTGCTCAGTGTTTAATTATGAAACAGTGAGAACTAAAAATATAATTAATAAATTGTTGTTCTATCTATCTGTCTATCTATCTATCTATCTATCTATCTATCTATCTATCTATCTATCTATCTATCTATCTATCTATCTATCTATCTCATCTATCATCTATCTATCTATTATCTCTCTCCAGGGGAAAAATGGTGAGGTATCATTTCATTTCACCTTATTTCCTATGTTTTATTAACTCAGTAGTTATTAGTGAGAAATAGTCTGCTTCAATTGCTCATAATAGTACTAAATTACTTGAAGGCATCTTGATAAATTGTTCCTCTTTCTTTCATTGTCCCTATGAAAGCAGTGTCAGAAAATCAATCTAAACAGCAAAATTAATACGCCAATTCAATTCAAAGTAGTTAGTTTCAGTGTTTGGTGAACGCAAACCAATGCAGTAAACTAATGTTTGTGGTGCTCTGAAATTTACATTAACCTCTGGATTAAAAAAACAAAACAAAAATTAGTAATTTACTGTAAAATTCTTTTTAAATATTATTTATTAGCTGCAGCAGAATTAAATTTGAAGAGCCTTTTTAAATGCAACATATTTTATGTAGTTATGACATAATGTATTTAGTGTTATATAATATTTAATGCCATTATAATAGTAATAAAACAGCTTAAAATAATAGTTTAAAGAACAAGAGTGGAGAGATAGAAATGTTCTTCTCCTTTTTCTGGATAGGCCACTTTGAGCCATTAGGAGTAAGGTATTAAACACATGTTAATGACAAATGCATGGCCACTTAGTCTCTTTGTGCCCCAGGAAGAAAAAAGGGGCAAACCATTTGTTTAGGGGGGGAAATGCCAAGAACTCTTAATTGGCTAGTCCAGGTAGACACCAGGATTTTTAAAAGGAGAGAAGGAAGGTAGCTAGCTAGCTAAATGTAATGAATTGGCAACAGATAAAAGTAATAATAGAAAGGTTTTAAATGGACTGGGTTAAATTTAATAGCTAAACTTCTTGTAGGATGTAAATTAGAAAAGAATGGTATTCACTGCTCTATTAGTTTGTTGTTTCTTTAAAATTTCTCCTACAAGAAGCAATTACTTTTATATCCAACTTTGTCTCTACTTCAAAACTGTTTCCAGATTTTGTGCTTGAGATGCAAAAAAATGAAACTGGGTTTCGATGATTAGACACTTTTATGGTTATAGGGATGACTTGTGCATATCAAGCAGAGATGGGTTCCTGCCAATTCATACTACTCTGAACTGATAGCGACCCACTTGTGACATAATGATGATGTCACCAAATGGTCAGTGTGGGTCCACCACCATTTAAAAAAAAAAATTCTGGGTATTTTTCTTCTTCTGCACATGCACAAAAGCTAGGTTTCTGGCACTATTCATGCACCACTATCTTGTTTTTGACTTTTCCTCATATTTTTTTATGTTTTTTGCTTCTGCGCCTGCTCACCTTGCCTTGCCTTCGCCATGTCTATCCACAGAACTGCCTCCTCCAGCCTACACACAAGTAACCATTCACGCTAGCCTACCCTCCCTCCCCACTGGCCAGATCTCCTGAAGGCTGCGGGGATGGGGTGGGACAGAGAGCAGCCAGCAATTTCGCACAGTGGTTAGAAATAAAAAAAGAAAAAAGGAAGAAAATTTATGTTTTGCCAGCTGGGAAGCTGGCAAAAAAACCCCTCGCTTTCTCCACTGCCGTGCCTGCCTCTCTTGCACTCAGGGGCAGCAGGGACAATCTGCAAGGGAGCAGCTCCAGATGAGCCTGTGTCACTCTTGAAGCCACCACCATTGGAGACATGACAGTTAAGAGGCAGACATGGCGGCTGTATGTTTAGGCACAGCAAAAGGAGGGGCTCTGGCCCATTCAACCATGCCAACAAAGGAGTGCCGAAGTTCCAGTCCACCTGCCCCATGAGTGAAGTGGGTTGTGTGAAGGAGACCACTCAGCAGTACAGTGATATCTCATATTACGAACTTAGTTGGTTCCGGGAGGAGGTTTGTAAGGTGAAAAGTTCATAAGACGAAACAATGTTTCCCATAGGAAACAATGTAAAACCGATTAATGCATGCAAGCAAAAAAAATTGCCTTTTGAAACATGTGGACTCCAGGAAGGACGTCTTTGTGATGTCAAAGCTCTGCCCCTGGAATTCCCCATTGGGATTCCCCACCTCCGTTTGAGCCTCCCGACTGGCTGACAGCTCCACGGCTCTTCTGCAAAGGTGACAGCGGGGTGGTGGCGCTTCTCGGCATTCTCCCGAACCTGAACGCTGAACCTGAACTTTTGCTGAACCCCCCCGGCTGTTTCTCGGCAGCCTCCCGAACCCAAACTTTTGCCGAACTTCCGGGTTCGGCGTTCGCGGCAGCAGGTTCGTAAGGTGAAAAAAGTTCGTAAGAAGAGGCAAAAAAATTCCAAACCCCGGGTTTGTATCTCAAAAAGTTCGTATGACAAGGGGTTCGTATCACAAGGCACTACTGTATATTGTGTGGAGAGGTGGTGGGAGAACCCCTGCCCTCGCTTCACTTTCCCTCTGCACACAAATACAAACCGCCACCTGCCCTAAACTCATTGCTCCCAACCCCAGGAAGCCAGGAAGCTGTGGTAGCAGTGGCACTCCAGAATGGCACATGACAGGGGATATGCTGCTGCGGGGCCACCCTCCTACCAATCCCAGAGTACTTTCTTCCTTCTCCTGCCACCGAGAAGAAAGAAAGAGAAAGAAAGGGAGGGAGGGGGGAGGAAGGAAGGGGAAGGGAGGGAGAGACAAGAAAGAGAGAAAGAATGACAGAAGGAAAGGAAAAAGGGAAAGGGGGGAAGAAGGAAAGGTAAAGAAAGGTAAGATAATGTAATGTAATGTAATGTAAGGAAAGGAAAGGAAGGGAAGGGAAGGGAAAGGAAACGGAAAGGGAACAGAAGGGAGGGGGAAAAGAAAAGCAAAGGAAAGAAGAAATGCAAAGGAAGGAAGGAAGGAAGGAAGGAAGAAAGAAAGAAAGAACTTATGACCACAATTGAGCCCAAAATTTTGGTTGCTAAGTAAGAGTGTTGTTAAGTGAGTTTCACCACATTTTACAAGTTGGCCATGGCCACCCGGTAACCCGACCACCAAGCCATGCCCATATGAAGCTACACCCACATGAACCACAAGTAAAAAATTTAGAACCCACCCCTGATATTAAATATGTAAAAGAGCCATGAAGGTGCAGTGGTTAGAATGCAGTGTTGCAGGCTAACTCTGCACACACAGCCAGGAATTCAATCTTGATCTCCTCAAAGTTGATTTAACCTGACTGAACCTGAGAGGATTTGTAAAGAAGAGTGGAGAAAATCCCCCAATCCAGTTGTGAAAAGGTTGTTGCATCATATCCAAAAAGACTTGAGACTGTAATTGCTGCCAAAGTTACTTCAACAAAGTACTGAGTGAAGGGTCTGAATACTTAGGCCAATGCGATATTTCAGGGTTTTTTTCTTTTTAATATATTTACAGATCTTTATAAGATTCTGTTTTCAATTTACCATTATGGAATGCGGAGTGTTGATTAATGAGGGGGGGGGGAATGAATTCCAACATCTGTGGAATCAGGTTGCAATGTAATAAATTTGACAAAAGTAAAAGGGGTTCTAAATATTTTCTGAATGCACTGTAATTTTCTTATTATACAGCCATGGTGGCTCAGTGGTTAGAAGGCAGTATTGCAGGCTAATTCTGCTCATAGTTCAATTCTTACCAGCTCAAGGTTGACTCAGCCTTCCATTCTTCCAAGGTGGGTAAAATGAGCGCCTGGATTGTTTGGGGCAATATGCTGACTCTGTAAACTACTTAGAGAGGGCCACAAAGCACTGAGAAGCAGTATATAAGTCTATTCCTATTAGATTTGCTACTGATTGAAGATAACCTAATCCTACTTGACTATTAACATCCCTGGATCCCCTGGAAGGAGATTTCCTGTGGAATGTTCATGGCTGTCAGCCATTTCTCTGAGTAACCTGAATAAGAAGGGCTGCTTTTCCAAATGTGCTGCAGTCAAGATGTTTTATGTCTGTGGCATTATCATGATCTACTAAATAAGTAACACTATATTTTTTAAAAAAGGAATGTGCTTGATCTATTTTTAATCAACCCATTCACTGAGTGGTTAGGTGGCAGTGAAGAAGGAAAAAAAAATCTTACTTCTAAAGAGCTAGCGCAGGGGTAGGCAAAGTTGGCTCTTCAATGACTTGTGGACTTCAACTCCCAGAATTCCTGAGCCAATCATGCTAGCTCAGGAATTCTGGGAGTTGAAGTTCACATGCCATGGAAGAGCCAACTTTGCCTACCCCTGAGCTAGTGTAACCTTATGGGGAGACAGGTAGTAATAGCAACCACCTATTATGATCTGGTCTATTACTATTGTCCACATGCACCAATGGAATGCTTGAGATTTTGGGGAAAGATTTTGTCTCCTGATCTCAATTTCTCAGGTAAGAGCTGCATTTTTTTTTACATCGTATTGTTATTTTCGTCCCAAGCTTCATATGGCAAGATGAAAGGGAAAGACAAACTGCATCAACAAATAACTAATCTGTGCTCATCTTCCAGCTGAACCTTTTCTTTGAGTTCTTCAAGGAACAGGGCACTTTCCTGACCAGGTGCAATATAGATGGCCGCATGTCCAAACAAGGCCTCCATTCACAGCTACCCAATGGAAAACTGCATCAAATTCAGCAATAACAAGAAGCAAGAATAGGACGATGTAGCCCTGATATTATATGACTTCATTTATGTTGAGAACATTTCATTATCTCAATGTAAACAACAATGGTTCATTCATTAACACCCCAGGGCTTTTTCATGTTAGAAAATGGAAGTAAGGGTAATTTGGGATACATTTTTTTTAAAAAAAACCAGCTCTTACTTCCATTTTGTCCTATGCCTGTGTACATAATTGTCGCCCTTGTTGCTGAAAATCCTGACACATTGCCAAGAGCTGTGCTCACGTTGTGTATGTCAGGAGCTGAAAAAAGTGGAAGAAGCATTTTGGAAGGGAATAATTCCATTTCTCATTATTTAATCACCCTAACCTTCAAAATAATCCAAAATTGTCATCATCGAAGGGCTGATACCCGCCATTTTCAGGACTTTGGCAATTTTGAACAATTGGAATGACCTGCTGTCATTCTCACCCTTGAAGTAGAAAAAAAAGTTAAGACTCCAGGCAGTGCTGAAATTGAGCCACTTGCAACTAAAATTTGGAGATGTAACTTCAGGAAGCTGCATAGCACATGTTAGGACACCATATGTATCTATGAAACCTCTGTATTATATACAGTCCATGGTTTCCATCTATCACTGGACATACTATGCATTGAATTTTATGCAAAAAGATTTCACGTCTTCCTTTGCTAGAAGGTTAGGTTGTGTCGATTGCTTCCAAAGTTTGGGTTGGTGACTAGCACTTAGTTTGGGTTGGAGAGGATAATAATCTCCCTTTCAATTTTGCAAGAGATCAATCAATCAATCAGAATAGAACTGGCCAGTCCCTTCTTAACAACCCACAACTTCTGAAGGCAATGCATGTAGCCGTGTGAAGTGAACTACTAAAACAGCATTTGGAGAAGGGAGGAGGCACAGATAGTGGAATTGCAATAGCAGGGAACACAACACAGAAATAAATTAAGCCTTCGTTTGTCTTAGAGGCTTAGTTTCTAATTTGGGATTTTTAGTTCCAAAGGATGCCTTTGCTTAGAAAGGGTCATTCACAGCTATCCTTGCAGTACTACAAAAGGATTTTGCTTAAAAACAGATGTATTGCTTTCCAAAATAATGTGAATCACATCAACGGTCTCTGTAAGAAGGAAAGACAATAAACATAGTGTATTATTATTATTATTATTATTATTATTATTATTATTATTATTATTACTACTACTGAGAACCCTAAAGTTTTTGTTCCATGCAGGGTAAATAGTATGTTTCCTATCCAAGCCATGATAAAAACAGTTTGGAAGTTTTAGATAGATTTTATATTCTTGAGCACAATTTATTTTGGGCTTGACACTGTACTGTTAAATATACTGTATAAAAACTTGTTTAATTAAAAAAAAATGTGTACCTTGTGGTTCCTTTCTTTTTAACAAATATGTGTTTAAGATCAAGAAAAGGGACCAGATTCTTGAACATTTCTTAATTCTCGATTTAAACCCTTTTGAACAATGAGAAATCACAAACTTTGCCTAGATACAGTTTGGTCCCTAGTTTATCCGTTGGATGACCAACAAAATAACTATTCAGAGGAAATTGGGATCTTTATTACAGCTGGTTGCTGAACAAAATGCTTTCAGTCTTGTGGCTTAAACTGTATCTCAATAAGTGTAATAAGTGTGCAGGAGCTCATGAAAACCTCCTGTGGTATTTACATTATGTCACCATCGTTTTAAAGGCGACGGATTTTCAGACAAAAAAGCCCTGCTAAAATTGGACATTGAAAGGCCCTCTGAAAACGCGTTCACATGGTCGCTGCCTCTGGGCTTCCACCCCACAGCCACACAAAGTTACTCTGTGTCCTTCTTTCTTCTCCGCTTAGGAGGGCCTTCTTTTCTGAGAAGCGATTCATGACAAAGAATTTCTTCCTCTGAGATCCCGGGCCTAGTCTGATGCCACGGGCCTTTCCCCCACCCCGGCAGCCTTTTGTTTTGCACCCGAAGAATTGCTCCATTCATTATCCCCACAGATGCGTGGCCTGAAGGCAGAGAGAGTCAGTAAAAACAACAAGAAGCTGAGTTCTCCACCAGCCTAGGCTATCATTATCTACAGAAGAGATGATGAGTTTGTAATGAAGTTGACGAGGCTTATTCAGACACTTGCAGATTGGCAAGAGGATAAAAAGTATCTTCAATTTTCATGTTGTCTGATGTTGAAGTTAGCTGTCATCCTCCACTAGATTAGTCACACTTTGAGGCTGGGCTTTGGAGAAGGGGTCAGAACAAAGCTACTGTACTGTGGTATTTCACAGTCAGAGGAACAGAAGCATAATAAATGTGCTCTGTAATTTAAATCAAGGAGCTGTGTGGGAAACCGCTGCCTCTTTCACTTGAGGAATTAGTGCTATGCACTGGGCTGCTTGACACCGCATAACATATAAGAAGTCTGGACAACTTTGCTCTCCAAATTGGAATGAATGCTGTGATTATATTCGATGAGACTCTCCTGAAGCCAGCAGACCAAAAAGAAAAAGAAAAAAGAAGCTTCCTTCTTCAGAGAGGATACATTAGATTATTTGTGTGTCATAGGCTTTGTCTTTATTGGTAATTCAATTGAATAATTGGTTAAACATGGATGAAATTTTAATTGGAAACATTTCATGCTCAGGCAAGACAGAAAGCTTTTGATAAATGCTCCATTTCTTCCCAAGTGAAATTATATACGTTAAATAATCCAGAATTTATTGCCATGAATCATTCTAATCAAGCTACGCACAACATTATCAGTTAAGTTCCTACGGAACTAAATAAACTGTTTATAATTGCAGGGTGCTTAAAGCTGTCATATTTTGGAAGGAAAGAAACATTTCTTGGATGATTCAGTGAATGACTATAAAACCATCCAAGCTGTAGCAATAAAAGGCAACATTTCTAAGGCTTCTTTAAGAGTTTGATCCTGAGCGGGTGGGGGAGAGAGCCTAAGTTTATCCAGAATTCAGTGTCTACTATTGGGCAAAGCATCCTATCAGAGATTATTAGGGAATACTTAGCCCAGTTGCCTTTTGAAAATGCACTTTTGGGACAACCATGGCCTGGATGATTGGGAATTTCCTTAGACATCTCATCCAAAAGTTTCACCATCAGATATCATCTCATTCACAGATACAGTTCAGACTTCAGTTTCATCTGAAACCATTCAAGATATTACACTGAGCAACTCGATACCAGCTTGATCTGGTCTCTAAATGAGATAAATGGTTTTTAATGCTTTTTAGATTGTTTTTATACTGTTTTTTGCATGTTGTACGCCGCCCAGAATCCAAAAGGAATTGGGCGGCCTACAAGATAAACAATAAACAAACAAACAGGGTATACATCCCAGCAGCCAATCACGGCCCACAGAGTTGGCCTTCTCCAGGACCTATCAGCCAGTCAATGTAGTCTGACGGGGCTTAGGGGAAGAGCCTTCTCTGTGGCTGCCCCGGCCCTTTGGAACGAGCTCCCCCCAGAGATTTGTACTTCCCCCACTCTCCATGCCTTCCTCAAAGCTTCCTCTGCTGGCAGACTTGGGACTATTGAAACTTTGACATCTTGCCCTGCCCAATGAATGAATGTTGGATGCGTGACGTGTGAACCAGTTTGTTTAGTTTTAACTGTGGGATTTTTAGAATACAGTTTTATGTAGATTTTTAATGTTGCAAGCCGTCCTGAGTCTCAAGAGAAAGGAACAAAACAAAACAAAACAAAAAACACGTGGAAGAGGCTTGGTGTCTGCGTGTCCTTCTTCCAGTTCCAGCTATTGGTGGGAGAGAGAGGACATTTCATTCACCTCTTCTCCACTTTTTTTCTTTCAAGAGACCTTACAAAGATGATAGCTTCCTAGCAAGTGGTCCACACAAGAGATTAAGGGTAGAAAAAGAGAGGAAGAAAAATTCCCGCTCAAGAGAATCAGCAACGCTGCTTGTTTTTCTGGCCTATTGCAATTGTCTTGACTCAGCAGAGAGACAGAAAATAAAAACTTTGGCAAAAGCTTTCCTGAAGATCTCTAGCCCTGATGCTGATTATCGATCAGATGATTAAGGCAGATGAAGAGGAGGTTTTATTTATTTTTTTTAAGCGGAGGCTCTGATTATGTCTCTAGTGTGCCCCAAAAGGGGCTCAAGAATCAATATACTCAATCACGGTGGAAAGCATTTCTCTGTCAGTCACACTGACTGAAGTGATTAGAATTGAGTCGTAGGACAATGAATAACTCTGCACTGGTTGTCTTTCCCTCTTTCCCACCTCATAGGGAATCTAATGAACTCCCTTAGTCAAGGCTAGGAGAGTGGCATGGCTACATACAGCATCCGCTGGGCAGACAAATTAGCATTCGGAGCCAGAAGGCTACTTTACCTCAGCTAGTTCATATTTTACCTTAAGCATATGGGTGCTGTTGCTGGGTAAGGCAATCAGACAGTGACTTCCAAACCCATTACAGTAAGCACCACTGGGCAGACAGCTATTTCCTTCACAGCATTAACCTGGGCTAAGGACGGCTGGCACTTTTCCACATGGTTAGCGGAGTTAGTGCCTATATTACAAATTGATACTGGAGACAATGATAAAAGAACTGCAGAAACTACGAGGCAGTGTATGCACACCCACCTAACAGTGGTGTGTTGCTATTGGTTCGCCCCAGTTTGGGAGGCTCCGCCCACCTGCCCAGACATCATCATGGATGATCTCGGTGGCGCAGTGGTTAGAATGCAATACTGCAAGCTACTTCTGCTGATCACCGGCTGCCAGCAGTTTGGCAGATCGAATCTCAGCAGGCTCAAGGTTGACTCAGCCTTTCAGCCTTCCATGGTCAGAAAAATGAGGACCCAGATTGTTGTTACTCTCCATAAACCTCTTAGAGAGGGCTGTAAAGTACTGTGAAGTGGATATAAGTCTAAAAGCTATTTATTTATTTGTTTGTTTGTTTGTTTTCTATGCCACCCCTCTCCGAGGACTCAGGACAGTCCACAACACATGAAATATACAATACACAATAGCTTAATCCAATTAACTAATTAAAATCTAGAACCCCCCCCCCCCCGAAACCATAAAAACAATTAATACATTCATTCCTATTGCTATCTGTGCATGCGCAAAAGCTTCTGCAGATGTGCAGAAATAGCGCACATGTGCACATCTTCAAACCGGTAGCCAAAGTAAGTGAAATCCAATGCTAATTACCTAATATCTAATTACCTAATTACTTACATTACCTGATAGCTGTTATTAATACCACTATGGCCAATAAGATAAACAAGTATTAATAGAACAGAATGACAAAGTTGGAAGGGACCTAAGAGGTCCTCTAATCCAAACTTCTGCTTCAGCGGGAGATCCTGCACCATTCTGGACAAATGGCTCAATTTCTTCTTAAAGGCCTCCAGTGATCCACAACTTCTTAAGGCAAGATGTTTTGCTAATTAATTGTTCTGTCATGAAATTTCTCCTTAGTTCTAGGTTGGTTCTCTCCTTGATTAATTCCATCTATTGCTTCCTGTTCTGACTTCAGATGCTTTCGAGAATAGATTGTGGCTGCACCTTAGAACTATTATTTTGAGTAAGTAATTTGGTTTGGATTTGCACAAGACTCTAAGGTGATTTCCTCACTAGCACATGCAGTGTTTTCTAGAGATATCCAACCATTGTTCAAAATGATACAGTTCTACAGAGGAATTATTGGGTCTATCATCTACACCTCCATAACTATTTGATTTGGTTCTGCAACCCAAGACAGACACAGACTCCAGGGGATAATTAGAACTGCAGAAAAAACAATTACTGCCAACCTGCCTTCCATTGAGGACCTGTATACTGCATGAGTTGTGAAAATATTTACTGATCCGCCACATCCTGGACTCAAACTGCTTCAACTCCTACCCTCAAAACGATGCTATAGAGCACTGCACGCCAGAACTAGACACAAGAACAGTTTTTTCCCAAATGCCATTACTCTGCTAAACAAATAATTCCCTCAACACTGTCAAACTATTTACTAAGTCTGCACTACTATTAATTTTCTCATAATTCCCATTACCCATCTCCTCCAAATGACTACATGACTAACTTTGTTGCTTGTGTCCTTACAATTTATATTGACTGGTTCCTAGTATGATTTGATTGCATATTTGTAACTGGACTATCATTAAGTGTTGTACCTTATTATTCTGGATTAACTTATATTTTCTTTTATGTACACTGAGAGCATGTGCACCAAGACAAATTCCTTGTGTGTCCAATCACATTTGACCAATGAAATTCTATTTTGTTTGTTTATATGCTGTTCTGTCAGGCTCTCTGGTAGAATCCTCCCGAAAATGCACAGGTACAAATTTCAGACACACACACGTTTGAAAATTCAAAACAATGTTCTTTATAATGAAAATTCACTTAAACTAAGCCCTCTTTTTGTATAGCAAAGAGCACTTGTCTCCAAACAAACTGGTAATTTGTACAAGTCCCTTATCAGTTCTGTGATACTTAGCTTGCAGCTGTGAGGTAATTCACAGTCCTTCTTTCACAAAGTGAAACACACTTTGCTCGGGTTTAGTTTCAAAGTGGGGAAAAATCAGCACACAAAGGTCAAAGTCAGCAAAACAGGCACGAAACACAACGATCAGATAATCCTCCACAATGGCCAAACCCACAGGCTGCTATTTATAGCAGCCTCACTAATTACCACAGTCCCACCCAACCACAGGTGGCCTCATTTTCTTTGATAATAATCTCTCAGTTGTTGTTGCCTATGCATCGCTCTCCTCATGCATGGCTGTATCATTAACTCTTGTTCCGAATCCAAGGAGGAGCTAGATAATTGATCTCCTTCTGAGCTGTCTGCCACACTCTCCTCCTCCCTGTCACTCATGTCTTCTTGGTCAGAGGAGCCTTCATCAGCAGATTTCACCGGGAGCAAAACAGGCCTGCAGCATGTGGATGTCTCCCCCACATCCACAGTCCTTGGGGCAGGAGCTGGGCCAGATCTAACCACAACATATGCAACCTTTCATGTAAGTTAAGTATATACCATACACCCTGGGATAATACGGAGGCTGGATCTTCTTCTGTGTTACTCCTCTTTTAGTTACTTGAAAAATGTTATAAATCTCCCTATCAAATATGATAGCCAAAGACTAAGCCTGTCCTAGAAGACATAGTTTGTCATTCCTTTAGCATTCTTGTTATGAAAGGTGGGATATGACCAAAGTAGAATATAATAGCTTTTGCTGCTGCCTCCTCTTCCTCCCTTTGCATCCATGCCATTAGTGATTCATCTTCAGCTTAATTTATCATCTGCAATAACAAGGTATTTTAAGGATATGATTACCAAGCCAGGTATCCAATACTTTTGCATTTTATTTCCTTTTTTCTAAGTAAGAAACTTTTTTATTTGTTTCTATTAATTTTCATTGTATTATTATCAGCCTATTTCTCTAACGAATCAAGATAATTGAAAACAGTTATGGAAGAAATTGGCAAAACAATGTAGGCGTTATTAAGCAATAACACATACTTCTATTAATAAGATAACTGTGTTAGATATGCAGTCTATTAAAAAATGAAACATTTAATGGTATATCTGATCTTACGTATCTTTGAACTATTTTTCTTTTGATTTAAAATAATTTATTTAATATACATATAGATTTTTTCCAAAAAAGTGTTCCATTCCTGGTCAGATGTTAGGAATGCATGCATATTATGAAATAAATTAATAATAACACCCTCATGAAACAGACCATTATGTAAGCTATGTAAAGAATGCAACATCTGAGTAATGTGCTAACTCAAAGAGTGGATTCAATTTAACAGAAATTAATCTCTGGAAAGTTTCACAACTATAAAATGAGCATTTTTATTTCTGGCTAAGACTTCTCAAAAGATAAGCTTACTAAAATAGGGTGCCTCTTCCTGATTATTGGTTGCAGCCCATCACCTGTTGCTGGTGATCATTTTTCTAAATATGTATGATACTTAAATACAGTAGTACCTCATGATACGAACCCCTCGTTATACAAACTTTTTGAGATACAAACCCGGGGTTCGGAAAATTTTTGCCTCTTCTTATGAACTTTTTTCACTTTACGAACCCACCGCCCGAACGCCGAACCGGGAAGTTCGGCAAAAGTTTGGGTTCAGGTTCGGGAGGCTGCCGAGAAGCCCCGCCGCCCAGCTGTTGCCTTTTGAAACAGCCGGGGGGCTTCTCGGCGTCCTCCCGAACCCGAACTTTTGCTGAACTTCCCAGTTTGGCATTCTGGAGGCCACTGAGAAGCCCCGCCGCCCAGCTGTCGCCTTTTGAAACAGCTGGGAGACATCCTTCCTGGCCTGCCGAAATGTGGACTCCAGGAAGGACGTCTTTGTGACATCAAAGCTCCACCCATGGAATTCCCTATTGGGATTCCCCACCTCCATTTGAGCCTCCCGACCGGCCGATAGCTCCGCGGCTCTTTTGCAAAGGTGACAGCCGGGTGACGCGGCTTCTCGGAGGCCTCTCGAACCCAAACCCGAACTTTTGCCGAACCTCCGGTTTTGGCATTTGGGAGAACACTGAGAAGCGCCTGGCTGTTTCAAAAGGTGACAGCCGGGCGGTGGCACCCAGCGGAGCGCCCTTTTCGTGTTTTTTCTGCTTGCACGCATTAATTGACTTTACATTGTTTCCTATGGGAAACATTGTTTCATCTTACGAACTTTTCACCTTACGAACCTCCTCCCGGAACTAATTAAGTTCGTAAGAAGAGGTATTACTGTATGAGATGCTTTATCAGTCATATTGAATCTTTCAGCTCAATGTCTTGAAAGACTCAAAAAAGCCATTGCAGTCCTAAATTGCATTAATAAAGGGATACAATCTAGGACTGTGATGGCAAACCTTGTTTTGCTCAGGAGCCAAAAGGATGCACACACACACACAATGGCACAATGGTCCATTCCCACACCCATAATGCAATGGCCTCCCTCGTGCAGCCCACACACACTGCCCCCATGTTTCCAAATTTCTGGTTGCTCTATTGGGCTGTTTTTTGCCATCCACAAGCTCTGGAGGCCTCCCTGAAGCCTGGGGAGGGCAGAAAACAGCACAATGGATGAAAATGGCCTCCCCCCATGCTCCATAAGGCTGAAAATCAACTGGTCAGTGCACACAAGCACACTGGAGTTGGCAAAGCCTCACGTACCCTCAGATATTGCTCCACATTCCACCTATGGCACCTGTACCATAGGTTTGCCATCACTGATCTAGGATTACTGGCACTAATACCACTCTATAAATCCTTACTTAGACCACACCTGGAGTACTGCATCCAGTTTTGGTCACTACACTACAAAAAAAACACTGAAATTCTAGAGAAAGTGCAGAAGAGAGAAACCAGGATGATAAGTGGATTGGAAACGAAAACATACGAACAGCGGTTGCAGGAACTGAGCATGGACAGTCTGGCAAAGAGAAGAACCAGGAGTGACATGATAGCAGTGTTTCAATACTTGAGGGGCTGCCATGGAGAGGAGGGGTCAGGCTGTTTTCCAAAGCACCAGAAGGCCAGACAACGTACAATGGATGGAAGCTGACCAAAGAGAGATCAAACCTGGAAATAAGGAGGAACTTTCTGACGGTGAGAGTGATCAACCGGTGGAACAGCTTGCCTGCGGAGATTGTGAGGGCTCCAACACTTGAGGCTTCCAAGAGGAGATTGATTGATTGATTGATTGATTGATCCATCCATCCATCCATCCATCCATCCATCCATCCATCCATCCATCCATCCATCCATCCATCCATCTATCTATCTATCTATCTATCTATCTATCTATCTATCTATCTATCTATCTATTTTGTCCAATACATAATACACATTGAAGAGAAAGATATGTAATAATATAAGTAAAGAAAAGAATAGAAGAAAAGATATAAAAGTATAGGTGAACATATATGAAAGGAAGAAAAATAAATGAGATAAGGAGAGACAATTGGACAGGGGACGGAAGGCACACTGGTGCACATATGCACGCCCCGTGCATAATGGATGGACATTTGTCTGAAATGGTGTAGGGACTCCTGCTTGAGTGGGGGATTGGACTGGATGACCTACAAGGTCCCTTCCAACTCTAATCATAAATAAAGTCAATGTGACTCAACTGTTGCATCAGTTTTGCCAGCCACTTGTAAGAAGGCACAGAAAAGGAGACACAACTTTCTTGGAGATACCTTCTGACATGTACAGGAAATACGTTCACTTTTAAGAAATAGGTGATGTCAAACATAACTGTCCTGGAATGTTTTTTAAAACTATTGTTGTAGGTGGGTGTCAAACCCTGAAATACAGTAGGCACAGTGCTATAATTCTGGATCCACCTCCTTTGTACATGCACATATACAAGGGAGAGACTTTGGGTCCTGATACCATCCATGCTACCTTGAAAATTATACTACCACCATCATCCTTTAAATGGGCACAATGATTGTTTCCTGAAAGATGTAGAATGACATCAAAATGTTAATGAATTGAAAAGGACTTAAAGGTGCAGTAGGAATATCTACAGAAAATGAGGCATATATCAAGATGGCATCTGCAAATATGCAAATGAGCTCCACCCTGTTCTTCATGTAATAAAAAGGGCAGGGTTTTGATTGAATGGCGCTAGCATGTATGTTTAGTCTTCCTTCCCTGCTAGGATACTTCTGGAATGCAGAAGCCGCCCCGAGTCCTTGGAGAGGGGCGGCATATAAATCTAATAAATAATAATAATAATTTGACACTCTGCTGAAAAGTAGAATCTAGTGTCCACATAACAGACAGGAGGGAATTTGGAAATAAAAATTAAATGTAAGCATGTTAAAATACCTTTAAAAGACTCCGTCTATGCATTCTTCACCTACCTAATACATTTATTGTTTTCATACACTTGGATTGCACTTCCAATACAGCATACAACAAAAGGTATTAAAATACAATAATAAAAAGAATGAAATTTAAACCACTGTAGAGCAAAATCTTGAAAAAAGAAGGGGGGAAAAAACCAGCAGGGAGAAGAAAACAAAAAACAAACTGAACCATGAAAACCCAGAAGATGATACACTATTAGTCCTGGCAGACACAGCAGGATTTCCTCCAAGGCTCTTCACAATCCTGCAACAGCAAAAGTTGAACAATGGACGCTCTGACTTCATTTATTGTTAAGGAATTCCTTTTGCTGGTGAAGTGGGTGTCCTTTGTCTTCTGCATGTGGTAGAGTGGAGTCCAAATGTCCAGCTGCTCGATCATCACTGAGTTGGCTCCAGATTCGATGGGGACATATAGGGATTTACAAAACAGTCTAAATCTGGCCTGTGTCAAGATGGCACACAGTCAACTTCTTCAAATTTTCTGTGCATTTTTAAGGTGAAAGATATGTAACCGTTTGTAGTACTAACTTTCTATCCAACTCTGAGAAACAGATTTTTAATAAATCTACCCATTGTATAATACAGATAGACAGAACTGTTGAAAGATTTTACCCAGTTGTGTAAAAATGTTGCAAATTAAGAACGCTTCCAGAAATAGAATATATTATTATTATTATTAATAATAATAATAATAATAATAAATTTTTATTTTTATTTTTATTATTACTATTATTACTATTATTATTATTATTATTATTATTATTATTATTATTATTATTATTATTATTATTAAATTATTTAGGGAGTGCCCCCTTGTCCTAGTATTGTGTGATAGAGAAAAGAATTTTTCTCTATCCACCTTTTCTATCCCATGCATGATTTTATACACTTCGATCAAGTCACCCCTTAAATGCCGTCCTTCAAGGCTGAAGAGACCAAGGCATTGCAACCTGGTATCATAAGGGAGGTGCTCCATTTCCTTTATCATTCTTATTGTCCTTTTTTGCACCTTTTCCAGTTCCATTATATCCTTCTTGAGGTGCGGTGACTAGAACTGTACACAGTACTCCAAGTGTGATCTCACTATATATATATATATATATATATATATATATATATATATATATATATATATGTATATGTATATGTATATGTATATGTATATGTATATGTATATGTATATGTATATGTATATGTATATGTATATGTATATGTATATGTATATGTATATGTATATGTATATGTATATGTATATGTATATGTATATGTATATATATATATATATATATATATATATATATATATATATGTATATATATGTATATATATATATATATGGAAATTGTGGATTTTTTTATTTTATTTTATAAATATAAACATTTTTAACCCAACAATTCAAAATATAACCTTTTCTGCAGAATCCAATCTAAGTCAGGACCAGAGTTTTGTTTTTCCAAGCTTTCAGGCTCATGCTGGATCCCATCCTCAATAACCTCAATAATACAGCTTTTACAGGATAGGCATTTTTTGTATCTAATTTCTTATTTGCCAAGCAGTAAATCAAAAGGGGATGTTAACAGACTCCGTGAATAATGTTTTCACTGACGCATTCATCCCACTGAGTTCATTTGGGCAGATCAGGCCATTTCAGGGTTTTTTTAAAAAAAAAATTGAGTTTTTTTTTAAAATCCATAATGATGCAACAGGTAAGCCTCCTGAAATAATTGGAAATTTACGTTCGAGGTGATGAATTCAAGCCTCGCAGGCAGCCCTGCTCTAAGTTGGAATCCAAGTTGCTCTGGGCAAATGAACTCTCTCAATTAGCAATGGCACTGTGTTGTGGCATTCTTAAGAAATAAACATTCATTAGCTATTAGAGTTAGTTATAAAGTAATATAAAGCCAATCTAGTTTGTTACTGTTACCCTGAGACTAGTCAGAATCATAATGAGAGATACACAAAGAGCAGAGCAAAAATAGCACGTGTAAGTGCTAGAGTTCTTGAAGAGGTCTCATTGTCTTTAATTAAATCGGTTCCAAATTCACTTCACTTTGAAGTGCGAGGACTCATAATTTCTCCCCCGAAACATGCTATCATTGAAGTTTTCCCTCAGCCCCAAAGTTCTAATTACTTGCCGAGAAAGAAAGAACTATGTTGAAATTCAGGCTGTCTCCCCTTCATTTAAAGAACCTCAAGGGGCATCTAGGGAACTGAACTGACTTCCTGACAGCGTGAAAAAATATATATTTATTATTTATTTATTTTGTCCTTTCAAAGAGAGATGCTGGTGTCAGGAGGGTGTCTCTATATCTGCTGGATTAAAATATGCCCCCTGGACCGATGAGTTGCTTAGTCTTAATAATGACAACAAGTTGAGAGCATTTAAATTTGGTCTCAAAGATACACAAATGTCAACAGTAAAGTGACATGTTCATTTGGACTTTGGAGCCATTCTTTGTGAAAAGGAATCTTTCCACCCTTGGTCAGATGATATTTGTCTTCTTAATTAAGGCCTTGACGGAATAAAACACTTTTTTAAATAAAAGAACCTGTTTGTATGAATGTCTGAGAACATACAATTTTGATTCTTCTATTTTTCTGGCACTCTTTTCGAATACTGAGTCTAAAAATCAAGTCAAAATAATATTTATCTTCAATTTCAGCGGTTCTCAATCTGTGAGGTAGTGACCCTTTGGGGGTCAAATGGTCCTTTCACAGGAGCCGCCTAAGACCATCAGAAAACACATATTTATCAAATGATCTAAGTGCCAAAGCCCACTGCAACAATATCACCAAAAAGGCTTCTAGAGTTGTTAACCTGATCCTACGCAGCTTCTACTCTGGCAATCTCACACTACTCACCAGAGCCTACAAAACTTTTGCCAGACCCATCCTTGAATACAGTTCATCTGTCTGGAACCCATACCACATCTCAGACATCAACACCCTTGAAAATGTCCAAAGATACTTCACCAGAAGGGTCCTTCACTCCTCCACTCGAAACAGAATACCCTACAAAAGCAGACTATCAATCCTAGGTCTAGAAAGCTTAGAACTACATCGCCTAAAACACGATCTAAGTATTTCCCACAAGATCATATGCTGCAATGTTCTACCTGTCAATGACTAGTTCAGCTTCAATCGCAACAACACATGAGCACGCAACAGATTCAAACTTAATATTAACCGCTCCAAACTTGACTGTAAAAAATATGACTTCAGCAATCGAGTTGTCGAAGCGTGGAACTCATTACCTGACTCAGTAGTGTCAACCGCTAACCCCCAACATTTTCCCCTTAGACTATCCACGATTGACCTCTCCAGGTTCCTTAGAGGTCAGTAAGGGGCGTGCATAAGTGCACCAGTGTGCCTTCCATCCCCTGTCCAATTGTCTCTCCTTATCTCATTTATTTTTTCTTCCTTTCAAATATGTTCACCTATACTTTTATATCTTTTCTTATATTGTTTTCTTTATTTATATTATTACATATCTATTCTCTTCAATGTGTATTATGTATTGGACTAAATAAACAAACAAACAAACAAACAAACAAACAAATCAATCAATCAATCAATCAATCTTAGGAACTGAGATACAGCTCTTCTTTCCGTCTCCACCCACATGCAAATAGACTACTGCAAAAAATACCAAAACTGTATCATGAGAACTTCTGAGAATTTCCAGTACTGTGCATGTGTCACCATCTCGTTTTCAGTTTTCCTTTTTAATTTTTTTTAAGCTTCCAGTAGTGCACATGCATGTGCCCACAAAGAGTCCTCGCGCCCAAGAGGTGTGGCCACACAGCACAGGAGGAAGCAAACCAGCAGCGAGGTAAGTTAGAACCCTTCCCTAATAATTTTATTATTTGATGGTTGGGGGTTACCACAACCTGAGGAACTGTATTAAAAGGCCGCAGCATTAGGAAGGTTGAGAACCACTGTTCTATTTGCACTCCATACTTTTATTTATATTGTTTACTTTCGTAAAGTAGATTATATAATGGCCTTTCCTTCCAATGGACAAAAACATACTTAATAAACATATTAGCAAGAGCAATTTTTTGTTCTACTTCAAAGCAACCACCCTTCACAAATGTCCTTTTGATTTTGTTACTGGAGCTAATTCATATGTGGCATGAAAGTTGTTCCATCTCCACTTCAGTGATAACAGCTTGTGCTTTCAAGTATGATGAGATTTCTGGGTTACAGACGTATTAATAGCTAATCCGGCTTCAAAAACAAAATAAAATACTGCATAAGGAGGGATATATTTTTTTTAAAAAAAGTTACTTACATTTTCCCGTCTCATGTAAAATATCAACCGGTTTTCAGAAGAGATCCTATTAAATTGATCAGCCCATTTTACTGTCCATATGACCATTCAACATTCTGATCTGCTTTTATGTGTTAATGCAGAGATCCCCAAATTAAGACTTGTGGACTTCTGGCTGGAGAATTCTAGGAATTGAAGTCCACAGTCTTAAGGTTGCCAGGTTTGAAGACCTCTGTGTTAATGCCTGTTTGTCTGCTTTTAAAGACAATTTATTGTATTCAAAATTTTGTGTAATATAAAAAGCCTTTGTATTTAACTTTCCCCACTTCATGTGGTCCTTAATATCAATTTCTTATTGATTCCTATTCCTATATACAAGTACACTGCTGATTTATTTTCCATTCCTGATAAAAAGCAGAACATAATAGTAACAGAGTACACACTACATCTGTATATTGTTCCCCTCCCTCTACTATTTCAACTCCTTCTTTAAAGTCCATGTTAGACTTATAAAGTTGTTGGTGACATAATGTAAATACCACAGGAGGTTTTCATGAGCTCCTGCACATTTATTACAGTTATTGAAATATAGTTTAAGCCACAAGACTGAAAGCATGCATCCCCCTAAAGCATCCTTACAGAAACTGTAAACATTGCTGACAAATGTCAATCTTCAATAAAGAGGAAAATGACAAACGCACCTGAAACTCATCAGAGTAATTATTGGGGCCGCACTGTACTTCAGATTCAAAATGCAGATCAGTAATGAGATCCTTAGTCACATCTATAAAGCACCGTTTTGCCTTCAAATCAAAAGGCTGTTCAGTCCTACTTTATTTATTTATTTATTGTTAGAGTTGGAAGGGACCATGCCGGTCATCAAATCCAACCCCCTGCCTAAGCAGGAACCCTATAGCATCCTAGCCAAATGGCAGTCCAATTTCCTCTTTAAAATGTCCAGAGAATTGGAGTTCACAGCGTCCGCTGGTAGGTTGTTCCACTGGTTGATCGTTCTGACCGTCAGGAAGTTCTTCCTTATTTCCAGGTTGAATCTCTCCTTGGTCAGCTTCCAGCCGTTGTTCCTCTGGTGCCATGGAGAATAAAGTGATCCCCTCCTCTCTGTAGCAACCCCTTGTATACCTGTAGACTGTTATCATGTCTGCTCTGGCCCTCCTTTTCTCTAGGCTATCCATGACCAGTTCTCACAGTCTCTCTTCGTAAGTCTTGGTTTCTAGACCCCTGATCATTTTGGTTGCTCTTTTCTGCACCTTCTCCAGAGTTTCAATGTCTTTTTTGAAGTGTGGTGACCAGAACTGAACACAGTACTCCAGGTGTGGTCTGACCAGGGCGTAGTAGAGTCGTATTAAGACTTCCCTGGTCTTGGAGTGTATTCCCCTGTTGATGCAGCTTAGGATTGTGTTGGCTTTTTTGGCTGCTGCTGAACATTGTTGGCTCATGTTTAGTTGATTATCCACCAAGACTCCGAGATCTCTTTCGCTGTCACTACTGCTGGGATGGGTTTCTCCCAGGCTGTATGTGTGTCCAGGTTTTTTTTTATCTAGGTGAAGGACTTTGCTCTTGTCGATGTTGAACATCATTTTGTTGGTGTGGGCCCACTGTGTTAGTCTGTCCAGGTCTTTCTGTAATTTGAGCCTGTCTTCAAGGGTGTTGGCTACCCCTGCCAGCTTGGTGTCGTCTGCGAATTTGATTAGTTGCCCTTCTATTCCCTCGTCCAGGTCATTGATGAAAATGTTGAAGAGCACAGGGCCCAGGACAGAACCCTGTGGTACCGTGCTGCCTACTTTCTTCCATGTGGATTTGGAACCGTTGAGGACAACTCGTTGGGTGAGGTCGGTCAGCCAACTGTTGATCCATCTGCATGTGTTGTAATCTACCCCGCTTTTTTCTAATTTGTTGATTAGGAGATTGTGGTCAACTTTATCGAAAGCTTTGCTGAAGTCTAAGTATATGAGGTCCACTATGTTGCGCTGGCCTACTGATTTGGTTATGGTGTTGAAAAAGGATATGAGATTGGTTTGGCATGATTTGTTTCTGACAAACCCGTGTTGGCTATTGGATATTATCCTGTTTGTTTCCAGGTAGTGGCAAAGCTGTTTTTTAAATTATTTTCTCCAGTATTTTTCCAGGTATTGAAGTCAGACTAATAGGTCTGTAGTTGTTTGGATCCATCTTTTTACCTTTTTTGTGGATGGGAACTACATCAGCTCATTTCCAGTCATCAGGTAGGTCTCCAGTGGCCCAAGATTTTTGGTAGATGAGGAGAAGAGGTTCCGCTATGGTGTCTGCCAGTTCTTTTAGGACTGTGGGGTGAAGTCCGTCAGGTCCCGGTGATTTGTACTCATTGAGCTCCCATAAGTAGTCCCTAATAGTAGCTTTATCTGCGTTGAGTTTTATTCCGGGGCTGTTTATTGCAGTTAAGTTGTAGCTTGGTTGGTTGGTTGGTTCCTTTATGTGTGAAGACTGAAGTAGGCATTGAGCAGCTGTGCTTTATCTCTGTTGTCTGTGATTTCATTACCATCTTCAGTACACTTCATTTAGTTGAATTGCAACTAATCTTGAATTAATATTCAGCTAAATCATAGGTAATTTTGGTTCATTTCACCAACATTCTTGTTCTAACTCTGGTTGTGTTCATACCTCAAGAGGGACTATTAGTCTTCAATGAAATTGACAAACTTTGCTTTAAAGTAAAAAAAAAATAGAGTTTTGAGATGCTGAAACAATGAACATGTGTGTGTGTGTGTGTGTGTGTGTGTGTGTGTGTATAATATACATTCACACACACACACACACACTGGTTCAACTCTCAAAACTCTTTCTGTATAGGTTTTACTCAAAGTCTTATTTTTACAATGAATGTCATGGCATTCTTTCCACATCATACATTTTCACCTTCAGTTATTTTTCATATCACCCTTAGCTCCAGATCTCAGTCTAAAATGAAGTTTCAATATGGACTAGAAAGAAGGGCCAATTCTATTAGTACAGTATATTTGCATGCCTGTAAAATATTCCCATGAAATGAGCATTGAAATCTTTTCTAAGTAATTGCTTGAGGAGGGACTTTGATGTCAGAGGCACAGATACAGACCAAGTGAGTATTTGAATCTCTTTTGTATAACCAAGATGATTTGTGCCCTTGACCTATCAGCCTGACATTAAGTGGTTTCAAACTGCCTGCTAAAAACTTGTCCTCCTTACCAATACAAAAAGAGCCTTGGACAAGTGAGGTAAGCAGCCAATTCAATTTCTCAATGTGCTACACTGCTCGGACTCCTAAATCAATGTGGCTTATTTATAGCCCACTATCAAGGTTGGTCTTGTATGGATGTATCAGGGTCACACTTTTGTGGGGAAGCACCATAAGGAGCCTCAGTCTGGGCTATCTACATGATGAACTACTGGCAGAAGGCAGGTTGCACCTTGCAAAGATGGGTAAAAATGTATTTGGCCGAAGCATATTGAGCATGAATGGGGTGGCTGAAACTGAATCCTGCTGAAAATGAGGCTCTCGGATAAAGACCTGTGCGTGGTAGCCTGTATTAATGCAATAAAAATAGAATTTGTGCAACCACTGATAGAAAAACTAAGGGAAAAATAATTGGTTTACAAAGTACACTATCTCTATTGTCTATACACCTATGCTTTGGTATATGGAGAATAAAGTAAGCTTTGTCTCAGTGGAGCTGGCTTTTTGTTCTTTTCTTTTTAAATATTTTTTATTAATTTTCCACTTTTAAAAAGAAAACATAAAAGTAAATAAAGAATTGATAAAATTCTGATATTGATAAAATTGAACGGGTCCAAAGATGGGCTACAAAAATGGTGGAAGGTCTTAAGAATAAAACTTATCAGGAAAGACTTAATGAACTCAATCTGTATAGTCTGGAGGACAGAAGGGAAAGGGGGGACATGATCGAAACATTTAAATATGTTAAAGGGTTAAATAAGGTTCAGGAGAGAAGTGTTTTTAATAGGAAAGTGAACACAAGAACAAGAAGCACAATCTGAGGTGAATTGGGGGTAAGATCAGAAGCAACGTGAGAAAATATTATTTTACTGAAAGAATAGTAGATGCTTGGAACAAAGTTCCAGCAGACATGGTTCGTAAATCCACAGGAACTGAAGTTAAACATGCCTGGGATAAACATATATCCATCCTAAGATAAAATAAAGGAAATAGTATAAGGGCAGACTAGATGGACCATGAGGTCTTTTTCGGCTATCAATCTTCTATGTTTCTATATTTCTACAGAAGAAAATCAAAGAATTTTTTTTTTAAAGGCAAGCATAACAGAAACCTTGTGGGATGATTCCCATGATTGGAGCAGCTGAAAGATACAATCAGTTAAAAAGGAAGCAATAAAGAAAGAAGGGTTCAACCATATTATGAAAAATGCCTTTTGTAAATGTGAATAAAACTGGTAATGCTGTAGAGCAGTGTTTCCCAACCTTTTTTGAGCAGCGGCACATTATTCACATTTACAAAATCCTGGGGAACATTGAGTGGGGAGGGGGGGTCTAACAAAAGTTTGGACAAAAAAAATCTCTCTCTCCATCCCTCTTTCTTTCTCTCTTCCTTTCTCTCTTTTTTACTCTTTTTCTCTCTCCTTCCTTCCCTCCTTCTATGTCTTTCCCTCTCCCTCCTTCCCCCTCTATTTTGCTCTTTCTTTCTCTTTCTCTCTCTCTTTCTTTCTCTTTCTCTCTCTTGCTTTCTTTCTCCCTATCTCTCTTTCTCTGTCTTTCTTTCTCTTTCTCTATCTCTTTTGCTATCTCTCTCTTTCTCTCACTCTCTTTCTCTCTCTCTAGCTTGCTTGCTTTCTCTTTCTTTCTCTCTCTTTCTCTGTCTCTCTTTCTCTGTCTCTCTTGCTTTCTCTCTCTCTCTTTCTCTGTCTCTCTTGTTAGCTCTCTCTCTCTTTCTTTCTCTCTCTTTCTCTCTTTCTTGCTAGCTCCCCCTTTCTCCCTTTCTTTCTTTCTCTCTCTCTCTTTCTTTCTTTCTTTCTTTCTCTCTCTCTCTCTCTCTTCCTCTCGCTTTCTTTCTCTGTCTCTCTTGTTATCTCTTGCTATCTCTCTTTTTCTCTCTCTGCTGCTGGCACCCTCCTGCTCCCACTGCCGGTAGCCTCCCGCCGGTGCTCCAAAGCTCACAACAACACCAGGAAAGCTCCAGCCGGGCGTGGTGCTACCAGTGCCTCCGCCCTGGAGCTCCCATTTGCAGCAGTTGCCCCCCGGCTATTGCCTGGTGCCGCTGCTGCCAGCACCCTCCCGTTCTCGCTGCCGGGGGATTCCTGCCAGGCCCCAAAGCTCACTTTACATCGCCAGGGAAGCTCCAGCTGGGCAGGGCGCTGCCAGTACCTCTGTCTGGAGCTCCCACTTGCAGCAGCTGCCCCACGGCTATTGCCCGGTGCCGCTGCTGCCAGTGCCCTCCTGCCGGGCCCCAAGCTCAGCTGCCACAAAGAAGGGAGGCACAAAAATGAAGGCGCAAAGAAGCCACAAAGAAGGAAGCCGCAAAGAAGGCGGGAAGAAAGATGCTCAGCTTCTGGTCTTGGAAGCTGACCTTCACGGCACACCTGACCATGTCTCGCGGTACACTAGTGTGCCGTGGCACACTGGTTGAAAAACACTGCTGTAGAGAGTACCTGGATTAAAATAAGAGCAAAGAGGCAAACAAAAAGTGATACTATTTGGGTATCTCTTGTCAACCAAGAAGATATGAATGATTCCTTCCAAAAGCAAACTGCAGAGCTTTCAAAGAAGCATGAAGTCACAAGGCGGGGAGACTTAAGCCACCATCTGTTGGGACACAAACTCTGCCAAGCACGGATCCTCTTAATGTCTTGCTGACAACTGTCCCTTTCAAAGGGTGGAGGAGACATTAGAGGATTATCTATCCTTGACTTGATACTAATCAATATAGAATAGAATAGAATAGAATAGACAAAGGAATTTGTCTTGGTGCATTTATAACACTTGGGTTCCTAGTGTTAAGGGAAACTAAAATGGATATAATCAAAATATGATTCTCAAGGCCACCCAAAAACAAATAAATAAATATTGATGTGCGAACTGAACCCGCACAATTCAGGTCCGTATTGAATTTTGCAGTGTTCGGTATGCCGAACACGAATTTTTTTCAAACTTCGGGCAAAGTTCGGGGTCGTGTTTGGCATTTGGAGATTTGACGTCCATGGAATCCAGGAAGTGATCACCTTGGCATCCTTAGCAACCTGCCGGTGACGTCAAAGCTTTGCCCCTGGAATCTCTTTGTGGGAGGGATTCCCCAGCTCCTTCAAAGGGAGGTCTTCATGTAAAAATAAACATTGTTATTTTTACAAAAAAGGATGCCGCAGCGGCACTGCAAGCAAAGGGTGGTCCTTTCATGTAAAAATAAACATCCTTACTAAGCAATCCTTACTTAGCACCTACCTTGTACAGTGACAATTTGCGGTGACAACACCAATGAAAGGTAATTTTGTAATTCATCATATCACGTTTGTAAGCAAAGCAATGCCAAAATAAGATTGTAAGCATAATTGATCTTTCATATAGTGATTGCTGTAGTTAACAACCAGGTTACAGCTTCAATTTTGGTTGATAGACTATCTGTATAGAGTTCAAAGCTTTTACTTCTTCTGGAGGGACAGCTGAAGAAACATCTGCTAGCCTTCACCAGCTCAAGTATGTTTTGCTTCTTACCACAGGCAACCAGTACATGTTTATATACATATAGGATAAAATTATATTAAATTAGTATAATATTTTGCAAGGGAAAGGGAATGGAATTGACAATGATAGTTTTTATTTTTCAAGAGGCACCTTTTAACATTCTAAAATATTACAGAGAAAATTAAAGTAAATACATTTATCATTTGCAAAATAAAATTCCCAATTCCCAATATTTAGAAATCAGTCCAACTGGGTTTAATGAGATATACTCCTTCTTTGTATTGTTGCCAAGAATCAATTCCAAATCATATACTGATTTCGTGATCAAAATATTGTAGTTGAATACTCCAGGCACATGGTTGTAAATAGCCAATATTTGCTTCTACTACGCTCATCTCCCTCATCTGAATTTGACAATCCAAGGCAACCTAAGAGCACTAGATTGATTTTCATATCACATTATACAGATTTTACATATCACATTTTTGGACCAATAAAATTATAGAATTGAAGAATGAAAATGAAATGAAGAATGAAAAAACAGCTTTTTTTAAAAAAAAAATTGTTCTAATATGGCCTTTTACAAAAATTCCTGAAATGTCAACTCAAAACTGAAAGATAGGTTACCTCCTGCTACTTTTTCATATGGTTGGAAGAAAGAGCCCATTAGAGTTACCTGCTCGGGAGAACAGTATAATAATAACTAATAGTATACTTGCATTTTGATTGTGATTTCTTTTTTTGCCCCTTCTTACAAAACTTGAATCTTTTCATCACAACAAGAGCATGTCATGTGTAAATGATACTGTGCAAAAAAGAAAAAAAAACTGGTAGAGAAATACTGTACAAGCAAGAAAAATAAAACAGCAAGAGGAATCATTAGCATGTTTTTTCCCACATTTGACTTCAGTGCTTCCCTTTCTGTATGGATCTCAAATTTCCATTGCAAACTTCTTCACGTGGTAAAAAGAGCAGCAATTTTTCTCCCCGACTTCATTAAGAAACGGAGGATGGAGGGAACCCAATAAGAGTTTTTACGGGGGTGCCCTATTCAGCTGACACTGTCCTTTTTTCGAGGAGCCAATGACTTGTTAGTACCCCTAGCAGCAGCATGAGCAGATGTGTCCCTGACAGGCGATAGATGGTCAGGGTCCATCTGGCCAGTCCAGCCTGGACAGAAATGATGTATACAGCTTCATCAGTGAATGACTGTCATCAATCCTGGACCATAGATAGTGTAAATGACAGCTATGCTGCAGCTGAGGCCCAGCTGTGGGGCTGGGGGAAAGGACTGATTTAAGAATGGTGGTAATCAGGAAGGTATCATTCTCCTGGACTTTAATTTGTCTCTTTAACCTCCTCTAAATATCTCTCCAGATAGTGTGCCGAGCAGGTATGTGTTTTTAAAGAGCCTGGATGGTGGAATTAGCTTCCAAGTGTCAGCCATTCTCTGCTTTCCTTTAACTGTTGATTATGCCAGGTCCCACTCTGCATTAACAGATGCATACTGAGCATCGGCCACTGTACAGCGGCCTCCACAATTTAATTATTACCTCATTGATTTTTCATGTATTTCTATTTTCTCTTCTTCAAGTCAGAGTAGCTCTTCTATTGGGGCAATGTTTGTTTTCTCTCACTAAGATTTCCTTGAGGAATTTGTTGGGAGTCAAATATTTGTTTGGCTTCTTCTCCCTAACCCCGTTCTTCTTCTTTATTATTATTATTATTATTATTATTATTATTATTATTATTACCCTTCAGGAACGTATCTATGTGCCTGGCTGCTGGTCTCTGGTCATTCCAGTGCAGAGAGATGGTAAAACATGATAGCAATCGCTTGCCAAAGTTATTACGACATCTGACTCAAATAATGTGTTGACTATAGGAAATTACTAATAGAAAGCACCGCCTTTTTCAAAAGGTTTCTCTTTAGTATGCGCTAAAGATCATGCATAATTTGCATCTATTAGCATTTTATTATTCCACTGGCATTGGGGAAAAGAAAATGAAAACAATTATTGTATCCTCAATGGACATTTCTTTACTTAGAACTGTTGTATCATAAATTATTCCCCCTCCCTTTAATGGAATTCAGTATGTGGTTATGCCTGGAAATAATAAGAATGATGCTGTATTGCATTTTAAAAGCACGGGAAGTTAAATTTCATTTATGAACAGTTTCATCCACTGCTCTCTGTTTGCAAACATATTTATCTGAAGGCATCAATTTATATCAAGCAACAACTATATCAAGTAACCGATTTAAGGACTTAGATGTTTACAGGAAATAAAAGCAAGCAATTGATTTGGGTTTTGCAACATAAAAATTTACAAAACCATAAAAGAAGCTAGTACTTAAATCTTAAACCGGTGATCAGTAGTATTCCAATTGTGCTAATGATCTATACAGTATTGAAGGGGAAAATATGTATAATAAACTGTTCACCAATACAAAAATATTCAGACAGGATGCTAGCTTCTTACTGTGTCTGTGTAATTCTGAATTAAATGTCAATCTCAACCTGAAGAGCAACTTTAAGGTGAAGTATGTAAGAATACTACCTAATCAATTACATTTGTAATTGAAACAAAAAGGGATCTATCAAAAAGTTTGCAATATAGATTTAATTTGGAATTGAGCTTAAAATTTATATACATATAAATGGAAACCCCTGCCCCAATAATGGTCAGTTCAAAATTCATTATAATACACCCCAATAATGTATGGCACGCATGCTCACATTTGTGAACTGGTAGGGAAGGTAAGTTAATGTCACTCCCGTATGCACATTCTTAAGATTGGATGCTAAAAGCAAATGTCAAGTAGTTTCATGTAGGATGTAGATAAGTCTTGATCTTTTATCTAGAAAACAATTTGCATACACTAAAAAATGAGAGTTCAACTGTTTTTTGATACTGAGAAGATTTTCATGTCTTGTTGATAGTCAGACTAATAGTCAGGGATGGGCTACTAACCGGAACAGCAGGAGCGCCATTCCGTTGGCAGAAATGGAGCGTGTAGCCTCACTCCATCCCCGTCGGGCATGCATGCACCGTGCATGCACAGCTGGCATGATTCCAGTAAATTTTTTTGCCCAAATCTCGCTGCTGCAAGGATGTCCATGCGAGATTTCGGCTGCAGCACATGCGCATGCTGGGGCTAGCAGCAAGAGTGGCCTTCCCAAGCTCCGGCTGCATGGCCTGCTCTCTGCTCTCCTTCGGCGCAGGCATCCCTCATGCATACAGGAGAGCACAGAGCAGGCCGCGTGGCTGGAGCTTGGGCCACCCTGCCTGCTCCCCGCGCCATGGGCCATCAACCTGCAGGAGATTGAGAGCAAGATAAGGGCCACAGTATGGTGGAGGGGCAAGCATACAGAGCCACCACAGGTGGTGGCATGGTGGAGCAGCGCGGCGGGAGCTCGCCAATGGAGCAACTGCTCACCACAGAGCAGGTAGACCGCTTCTAATGGTGCCATTGGTGGCAGGGGCTTGTGGTGCGGTGGATGGGTGAGCCAACAAAGCAGCTGCTCACCCCTCCATCACACCACAAGCCTCCACCATGGCATGAGCCCCCCGTCCCCAGCGCTGTCACAAGCAGCCTGCCCGCTTTGCCACGAATGGCAGCTCTGTCGGCTTGCCCCTCCACCGCTCTGCACAGGCAAGTGGACAGGAGTGGACTGGCAGTTCTTACCTTACCACTCCTGCCCATTTTCCGGGATTCTTTTGCTTCTGCACATGCATTTTTGTGCAACATTCTGCTTCTCTGCATGCACAGAAGCCAAATGTTGTGGTGTGCATGCGCATGGTCCTCGCATGGGCATGCGCGCACACTCTTGGCCCATTCTGGTAGGGCCAGGAACGGTAGCCCACCACTGCTAATAGTGGAGAATAAAGAAAAAAAGTGGTTTCTAAAATATATACCCTATTTAGGTTTAGACCTCCAAATCCAAAGTAGCATATTGAATTATTCCAAGAATGTAACACGCCATCTGAATAAAGGCTGGGGAAATATGTCTTTTTGGACCGAGTTGTACCAGAAATTATGTTGCCTCTTTCTGGATAGCTGCTAACACAAGTACTGGAAATGTGGCATCTTCACAAAAATTACACAAGTGGATTTAATAGAATGTACTCAGAGGTGGGTTCCTACTAGTGCGGCGCAGTGTGCTGCTCCATTAGTGGCCCGTCTATGATTCAATTTTGGTGCGATGGCTCCGGGGCTGTGTTTTGTGGACTTTGTGCGCCACCATCTTTTTTTTTCTAATTTGGGGACAATTTTCAGCTCTCTGTGCATTTGCGCAAGGAAAATCGTCCCTCTCCACATGTGCAGAAGCCAAATCACATGAGGGGATGCACACACGTGTTGCGATGCGCACCTGTAGGAGGAGGTAAGAGGAACCCGCCCTTGGATGTACTACCAGGACCACAGACAGCCTTTGAAAACCCCATGTCAAAGTTTTAGTGAAAGAATTGTCAAAAATGGTTGCATGGTTTCTTATTACTTTGACCCGGAAGAAATAGCTACACTGTAATGCAAATTCTAAAACTGACTTACCAGGTTGTTTTTTTTTAAACTTCACCTACTTTTCCCAAGTAGGAGGAATATAAAATCCTGGTTTTACATGCTGATAAAGGTCCCATCCATTTTGAATCATTGCTCTGCTCAGTAAAGTCCAAATATGCATAGCCTCCAGCCATCAAAAAATTGCCTACCTCTACTGACTAAGATGTAAGATGATATGTAGATCTCAAGACTGTATCTTCAGGCAGGACATCTCACTTGGTTGAGAATTTGTTCATTTTCTTTCTCTCTTTGCCATCTGAAAATAACACATGTAATGGTGTCACAATAGCTTCTACAAAAGCCAAGAGAAAAGTACCATTAAAAACATCAGCGGGCAAGAATCTGGTTTTTTTAAAATTCATTTATTAAACATTATTCTATAGTGTTGCAATCAAAAAGATTCTTAGCGGCTTACACAGAATACAAAATGACTAATTAAAACATCCATAGGAATTTACAAAGCCATGCAAAATTCATAAATAACAATAAAAAAACAATACAACCAAATCCACAAAAGTGAAAAGAATATTTTTTTAAAAAAAAAATAGACCCAATTTTAGTGCTGCTGAGCAATTGTAAATTCCCATGACCAAGAATTAAACCTGGGTGAAACTGCCCAGGGCACCTCAGTCCCACAAACATTTGTTACTATTCAGATTTTAGCTGACCCACTATTAAAATTCAAGGAGCATTCAACAGCATGCTAAACTCTTTAGACGAAAAAAAATGTTTTGCATTTTAGAAGGCATATTTTTGCTAAACACAAAACAATGAATCCATAGAGAAGTGATGTTTCAACTGTAAGTATAAGGACTACCTAACAGAAGTTTCCACTATCATAGACTAAAAAGAGACACAGGAAGATAATTTGGATTGATTTTTTAAAAAAATGAAAATATAGCGAATGTCCCAAGTTAATCATTTGTGGTTGATTGATTAATAAGACTGGAAAATGAAATATCACAACACATAATGCAGATTTAGTTCTTGTTTGATAAAATCTTCAGAATGTGCAGATGTTATATAACCTTTTTCTTCATATTGGAATGACATAGTGTAAAATTGATAAAGAACCTTTTTTCTTTTGATAGTTTTCTGTGTTGTGAGAAGGAGCATTGGACATACCTGATATGCCCATTGTTGTAGGGTGGAGCTATCCTCCAATAATGGGATGACCTTGCCCTCTAGGCAATCAGGGCTGAGTCTGAAATGGTATAAATATCGCCCTCCATCTTTCGATGAAGGACAAAATCAGACTCTGCTTGCAACTTCCAAAACTGATGGATTTAGGAGGTCCAGGTGGGGATTTACTTATACCAGCAGAAAGGGGACCACTGGCTCCCCAAAAGGGCCATTTGAATTGGTTTCCCCTGAAGGGCCTGTTAGAAGCAAGCCCTCTGTCTAGTGCTGGCCTGCCCTGATACTGCAAGTCATCCTGTGTGCAACCACAGCTGACCCCATAGCCCTTGCTGCAAAATGAGCAGTCTGCAAAAATGACACGTGAATTGGATTGTGGCCAGGAGTTTATTGAGATCCTGGTGCACCCTAGTGTCCAATGTTGGCAGGTGATCCTAAAGGGCATGGAGCCACTTAAGTGAAGTACAGCAAAAGAATGAAATCGTGGTTGACACCATCACCACCCAAAGCATCAACTGGTGGAGCCTTTAGAGCGCTGTCTCCATACAACGGTCATCCAGGTGGAGGAATTCCTCAGAGTCACCTGGCATTTGAGCATTGGAGTATAGCACCAGGACTGGGCTGTCCACAGGAGAGACAAGTAGGTGATGTGCCAGGACAGAGTCAACATTGAAAAATTGTTTGTCTAGTGAATTGGGCAGTGGCTCTGATGCAGCAGACCACCATTGTTTGAGGATGGCATCAGCAAAGGCTGCCGTCTTCAATGTTACTGGTGTGCCCTCCAAGGCTGCTGCGTGCATGCATCCAGAGTGTGTACATGCACCTATTCATGCAAGGTTTGGCTTCTGTGCATGTGCAACAAATAAAATCTTGTATAAAGAAGCTCGTGCAAGTGAGATTGCGATGATTTTTGCCAATATTTTTGCTTCCGCGCATGCACAGAAGCAGAAAATTATCAAAAACCACCAACATCTCACTTGCGCAAGCATCTTCACACAAGATTTTGCTTGCTCCACATGCATAGAATCCAAATTTCATGTAGGGGCATGCATGCATACGTTGCGGGTGTGCAGCTGCACACATATCCCGAAAGTCACTACTGGAACGTAGCATCCCACCATTCCGGTAGCAGGCCATCACTTCATGGCATCTATGCACAAGGCAGGTGACTTCAGTCTGGGAAGCCACCACTTCAAAGATGGGATTCACTACAGTGCTACCCTTTGGGATATCCCCTGATGGACTGGGTTTGTTAAAAGTAGCTCTGGCTTTGTGAAAGAGAGAACAAAACAGATTAGGGTGAAAGAGGCCAGAGGAGGAAAGTGGATCTGGGGTCAAGTCAGACAGTTTAAGGTCTAGTTGTCTCCCCTTCGGTTGATCCTCTTCTGGTTGATCCTCCTCCAATTGACTGTCCTCCAGGTCCTCAGCAGAAGCATCAGAACCCTGGGGAGAGTATTCCCTCTCCTCATCATCACCAACCAAAGGAAGCCCTACCTGTTGCAATAGGTGATAATCAGAAGCCATTGGGGGAGGGCAAGCAGAGGATGTGCTGGCCATGGCCTTAATGCCAGCTTCAATGCCCTGTCTAATGACCATGTCAATCCTGTCTTGAACTTCCTTGGTGTAGCAAGGATCATTGCTAAGGATGCTCGAATCTTCCTGTAGTGCAGGATCTAACTTGGGACAAGGACCCGCACCCCTGCATCAGCATCCTGCAATCTAAGGTCGACATTGTCAAATGAAATGGAATTGGAGGAGTGTCCCAAGGACTGTCTGTGGGCCTGATCATCAGCAATAATAATAATAATAATAATAATAATAATAATAATAACAACAACAACAACAACAACAATAATACTTCTATGCCACCCCTCTCCGAAGACTCGGAAAGTCTTAGCTCCCTTCTTTCCCTTTCTTTCTGCTGTCACCATTTACAGTTGAGGATGCATTCCCCCTGACCTGTGTTTTTTCTTAGACTTCTCTTCCCCCATGGCAGAAGCTTGCTGTGAGAGCTGCTGTGCCTTCTGAGTCTTAGACCGGGAGGTAGGAATAGGAGGCTGCAACCTAATGAGGGAATGATCCCTGGGCTGTGGGAGGGAGGAAGAGGCAGTGGCTCTGTCCTCTGGTTGGAACCTGGTGGACTTGGCTTTGCACTTCCCTGTTTAGAGTCTGTCATTGCTTAGCCTTCAAGGTATCCTCCAAATGACAACGGAGCAAACAAAATGGCCACCGGTCACATGATATATTAAAAATGGCTGCCGCTGGCTTAGGAGGGCAATCCAGGAGGCCTACTGCGAAGGCAGATAGTTTCACCTCATGAGGGGCAGCTGCTGGCTCTGGGGAAAACGGCCTGTTTCCCAACTTCTGGTGGGCCCAGTAGGCTCCTATTTTACCCTCCCCAAGCTACCCTGAGGCTCTCTGGAAGCCAAAAATGCCCTCTCAGAGCCTCTGCAAGCCAAAAATCAGCTGGCCAGCATACACATGCACGCTGGAGCTGAACTAGGGCAATGACCTGTGTGCCAGCAGATATGACTGCACATGCCACCTGTGCCATAGGTTTGCCATCATTGCCCTAGACTAAGGATTGAGTTGAAAGAGCGGGAACCTAACATGGAGGGCAATATTTATACTGTTTCAGACTCAGTCCTGATTGGCTATAGGGCAAGGTCATCTCATCCTTGGAGGCTAGCTCCACCTACTATGGAGAAACTGATAAAAATTTCATTAAAGTTTTGAATCTAAATGAAAAAGCAAGCAATTGTGGAGCAGTTATTAAGGCAATCACTTTTACATTGATGTCATGAAAATGAAGAAAATTGTGATATTACATTATTATTTTTTCAATTTTCTATCATGGCCAAGAATTTTAAGGCAGGTGGGAGCAAACCTTCTTTCCAGTTGGTGATATTTTTTAAGAGCAGGAAGCAAATGAACCCTTCATTCCACCTGCATTCTTTCATTGCATCCTTTATTTTATACACAGTAATAGATTTCTTTCAGAATGGATGTGGCAAAATGGAAGCCTAGGTTTTAATAGCATGTCTTCTATATTCAATCAGTTCCAGAGTGTGGCAGAGTGAGTTGATTCAGAAGCGAAAACATCCTCAACAGATGAAACAAAAACCCCAAGAAAAAATGGTATTTAAAACACATTCCTTTCATAGCAAAGTGGAGGAGATTTTACTAGGTTTCCTGAAGAATGAGAACAGCTTACTCTGCTGAACGGAAATGTCCAACTTGAAATGCAAACTTCCTTGGTTCCACCCAGTTGCTGAGCAACATGAATGCAGAACTGCTAAATTAGGTCCACACTTTGAGTGACCCCTGCTATCATACTGTTTAGGCCTCTAACCTAAGCTGAACCACTGTTTAAGTGCCTGGGAAATTTAAAATCCACAAGCACAGCAAACAACCAGAGCTATGTACAACACAACTAATAAAACAGTAAGAGAAAGAATTCCATGAAAATCAAACACTGCAGTACCTATTGGATCAAGTAAGTTAGTTGGGGGAAAGATCAAAAGCAACGTGGGAAAACATTATTTCACTGAAAGAGTAGTAGATCCTTGGAACAAACTTCCAGCAGACGTGGTTGGTAAATCCACAGTAACTGAATTTAAACATGCCTGGGATAAACATATATCCATTGTAAGATAAAATACAGAAAATAGTATAAGGGCAGACTAGATGGACCATGAGGTCTTTTTCTGCTGTCAGTCTTCTATGTTTCTATGTAAGTGGATCCTGCAAGAATAATGTATCATCGTGTTTCAATAAATATAATATTAAGGTGCCACGCGGTGGCCTAGATACTTGCCTCACACTTAGGAGGCTGAGAGTTCAATCATAGGCAGCGACATATGTTTCTCTATCAGGGCATAGAGAGAAAATAACTACTGTGAATTCCTCGAAGGCGTCAGGAAGGGCATCCGGCCAGTAAATGCTCTGCTCCATTCAATCACCCTGATTCAACCATGATAAATGGGATTAAGGGAAAGGTTATGGTTCCTCCACAAATGCATGCTAACCATTTTCCAGTTCTAGGGGCAGTGCTCATCTCCATTTCTAAGATGAAGAGCCAGCGCTGTCCGAAGACATCTCTGTGGTCATGTAGATAGCATGACTAAATGCTAAAGGTGCATAGAGCACTGTCCCACCAAAGGTGGTCCCTGTTTTTCTACTTGCATTTTTTATGTGCTCTCAAACTGCTAGGTTGGCAGAAGCTGGGACAAGTAGCGGGAGCTTACTTCATTGCACAGCTATAGGAATTAAAACCGCTGAACTGATCGACAAGCTCAGCACCTTAGCCACTGAACCACCGCAGAGTTATAAAAAGAAAAGAAAAGAAAATTTAAGGTGCCACCTATTAAAAAAAACTTCTAGGCAGCTTGCTCCATGATGATAATTATGGCATGTACCGTTAAAATTGTAAAGCTCTTAGTGATTATATATCTAGATCTTCTCCGGGAGTATCTGTCCCTAACCTAGTTAGGGTCCATCCATTTTGTTACTGTCACCCTCTTCACTTTCCTTCTCTTTACTTTATTTTTCCCAGGGTTATAAACTTCTTTAGAGATCCATTTTTCTTGCATAATGTACAGTACTGGGCAGTGTTCCCTGTAAGCTGCGCACGTGCATGCATGCCCCCCCAAAAAATACCCCCCTGTGCACCCTTTTCCATGGGCGCGCGCTCCCCATCCCCCTGCCAGCCCGCGGGGGGTGCGGGGGCGGGGAGGTGCCGGCAGTAGGAGGAAAGGGAGCCGCGGCCGCCCCTGCCTCCCCACGGTGCCTCCGGCCCACTCGCGCCCCTGGCCTCTCAGCCCTGCCCCCGCCTGCCTGATCCGCCCCCTCTCCTCTTCCGCCGCCTCCTGCCTTGGGGCGCGACTCTTTCCATGGCGGTGGTGGGTGGCTGTGGCTTCTTCTTCGGACGAAAGCGCTCCCAGCCAGGGGGCTGCAAGAGGGGCGGGGCGGGCATTCCCGAAGCGCACGGAGAAAGCCCTCTCTCGCAGCCCCCTGGCTGGGAGCGCTTTCGTCCCAGACCTTTCAGCAAGGGGACTGCAATAGAGGCAGGGCAGGAGTTCCCGAAGCGCTCAGAGAAAGCGCTCTCGCAGCCCCCTTGCTGACAGAGAGAGAGGAAGAGAGAAAGTAAGTGAGAAAGAGAGAGAGAGAGAGAAAGGGGGGAGAGAGATAGCAAGAGAGAGAAGAGAAAGAAAGCAAGAGAGATAGAAAGAAAGAGTGAGAGAGAAAGAAAGCAATAGAAAGAGAGAAAGAAAATGGGAGAGAGAGAAAGAGAGAGAGAGAGAGCAAGATGGGGAGAGAGATAGAAAGAGAGGGAAAGTGAGAAAAAGAGAGGGAGAGCAAGAGGGGGAGAGAGAAAGAGAGAGAAATGACTCTTGATTTAAAGCATATGGTAAAAAGCACCCAAATAATAACAGAGAAAAAAAACCCCAGCCGTTTGTGTGTGTGTGTGTGTGAGTGTAAACTCTTGAACCATTTCCAATAGCTCACCTGTTATTGGAAATGGTTCAAGAGTTCACACATACACATACACACACACACACAAGGGGGGAGGAGACAGGGATGGAAAAAGAGGAGAAGATAGTAATAATAGTAATAGATTTTGGTTTTGTTTTATTATTAATTTCTTTTAATAAAAAAGGGAATTTTTTTCTTATTCATTCATTCATTCATTCATTCATTCGTTCGTTCGTTCGTTCGTTCGTTCGTTCGTTCGTTCGTTCGTTTATTTATTTATTTATTTATTTATTTATTTATTTATTTATTTATACTTCTATGCCGCCCAGTCCCAAAGGGACTGTAGCTCAGACACTATACTTTTCCGCCCAGACCAAAAAAAAATTAGAGGGAACATTGGTACTGGGTTACTACCAGAACAGGGGGGGCTGTCCCAGTAGCAAAAATGGAGCTGCACGTGCAGCTCCAGCTGACCGGTGGACGCCTGCATCAGCCTGAGATTCGGCTTCTGCGCCAGAAGCCGAATCTTGCGTGAGGACATGCACACGAGCGAGAACTTGGCAATTTTTGCCAGGATTTGACTTCCGGTGCATGTGTAGAAACCAAATCTCACGCCAAAACGCGGGGCACACACTGGGGTCACAGAGCTCTGCATGAAGTGCACTCGTAGTGGCCCTAAGTGCAATCTGCCCCTGATAATGTACCCAAGTTATGGTAATGTGTGCTGGGTCATTTCTATCTTGAGTGAGGATTCTGGATTCATTTTATCAATCTTTTCTTTTTCTTGGCATCCATTGTATTCTCAGGTTTTTCCCCCCCAACACCGAATTTCAAAAGGATCAGAACTTTTCTAGTCCAATTTTTGCTTCCACTGACTTTCAAAGAAAGGCACTGCCTGCGTGATTCGAATCTTTATAGGTATAGACACATCACAGCCTCTATATTGTCCAAAGCGTTCTTTGCTATTATACCAAGCTGTGTTATAATCCTTGATGGCTCCTTCAGTGTTGATAGTCAATTCTAAAAAGCAGAAGATATGAACCACTCCAATATCTCCACAATCCATTTTTAAGGCTGGCTTCTGTATCTATTGTTACTATTTTCTTTATGTTTAGTTTTACATACATTAAAATGTCAATTCAAATATTCCAATATTACAGTAGCATCCCTTATGATCTTCAATTAAAAGGTTATTTATGAAATGTCCCATGGAAGACTGTTTTTACCTATTTGCTAAATAACAAAGGATCTTCGGAGAGGGGTGGGATACAAATCTAATAAATTATTATTATTATTATTATTATTATTATTATTATTATTATTATTATTATTATCATCTTAATTTCAGGGTGTAAAGTGTTCTAAACAGAAGGGCTACTATTAAGAATACCATTCACCAATACCATTCACTTCCTATCTATCTAGGACAGTGGTTCTCAACCTTCCTTTAATACAGTTCCTCATGTTATGACCCTCAACCAGTGATGGGCTCCTACAGGAACGGTCAGGAACACAGTTCTGTTATCAAAATTTGGAGCTCCACCCCAGAGCACCCAATTAGCACTGAAAGATGTTGAAACAAAATGCATAAGCCACGCCCACAGTGTGGTAGTAAAAATTTTGGTAGCCCATCACTGCCCCCAACCATAAAATGATAAAATTATTAGGAAACTCAGGAGTGGATTCTAACTTAACTCACTGCCAGTAAGGGGGGGGGGGATAAAACCTTATTCAGATATATTAGTGATAGGAAGAAGAAAAACTGCAGCATCACAAAGCTTAGTACTGGGGACAATACATACATTGATGGGAATAAGGAGGTCGCTGACCATTTCAATAGCTACTTCTGTTCAGTTTTCTCAAAAGACACCATACAATATAATACTATGGATGGATATAGCATTGATTCCAGCTGTAGCGATTCAGCTCCAATGATTTTAGAGGTGGATATCTTAGAAGAACTTGAACGATTAAAGATAAACAAGGCAATGGGTCCAGATGGCATCCACCCCAGAGTTCTTAAAGAAGTCAGATCTGTGATTGCTACCCCTCTGACTGCTTTGTTTAACCAATCCCTTTTCACAGGAGAGGTTCCTAATGATTGGAGAATGGCCAATATTGTGCCTATCCACAAGAAGGGCAGTAGAGAAGAAGCTGATAACTTGACATCAGTTATAATTAAAATGATGGAGACTCTACTCAAGAAGAGCACCTAATAACCAATAACTTATTGGACCCAAACCAGCATGGCTTTACTGAAGGCAAATCATGACAGACTAATCTCATTGATTTCTTTAACTATGTCACAAAGGTGTTGGATGAAGATGGTGCCATGGATATTGCCTATCTGGGCTTCAGCAAAACCTTTGATATGGTTCCACATAAAGAGCTGATAGATATGTTAGTGAAGATTGGACTTAATCCCTGGATAGTTCAGTGGATTTGCAGCTGGCTGAAGCATAGACATCAGAGGGTTATTGTTAATGGCAAGTATTCTGAGCAGAGACTGGTTAAAAGCAGTGTACCACAAGGGTTTAGCTTTACTAGATAAATGGTCAAAGCAATGGAAACTGCAGTTTAATGTTTCCAAATGTAAAATAATGCATTTGGGGAAAAGGTATTGTATTTGGCAGTTCTGTGTTAGCAAAAACTTCAGAAGAGTAGGATTTAGGGGTAGTGATTTCTGACAGTCACAAAATGGATGAACAGTGAGGTCAGGTGGTAGGGAAAGCAAGTATGCTTGGCTGCATAGCTAGAGGTATAACAAGCAAGAGATTGTGATCCTGCTTTGTAGAGCGCTGCTGAGACCACATTTGGAATACTGTGTTCAGTTCTGGAGACCACACCTACAAAAAGATATTGACAAAATTGAACGGGTCCGAAGACGGGCTACAAAAATGGTGGAAGGTCTTAAGCATAAAACTTATCAGGAAAGTCTTAATGAATTCAATCTGTATAGTCTGGAGGACAGATGGAAAGGGGGGACATGATGGAAACATTTAAATATGTTAAAGGGTTAAATAAGATTCAGGAGGGAAGTGTTTTTAATAGGAAAGTGAACACAAGAACAAGGGGCCAAAATCTGAGGTTAGTTGGGGGAAAGATCAGAAAATATTATTTTACTGAAAGAGTAGAAGATGCTTGGAACAAACTTCCAGCAGACGTGGTTGGTAAATCCACATTAACTGAATTTAGACATGCCTGGGATAAATAATATATCCATCCTAATATAAAATACAGGAAATAGTATAAGGGCAGACTAAATGGACCATGAGATCTTTTTCTGCCGTCAATCTTCTATGATTCTATGTTTCTAGTCTGGTCATCACCTACAGAAATTCCCCACGCAACATCTGGAAATAACTGGTTGCATAAAGAATTTAGAGTAGATTGACTTAATAGGTAACTTCCTTCTACATAAATTGGTGGTGACTATATCAAAGTAGCTAGATTAGTAAAAAAAAAAAAAACCTTTCCCCACTTTCCATTAGTTTGTCAACTATTTATCCCTTCCCTAAAATTATTCGTTAACTGGCAGGACTATTTATCTTTGGAATTTTCATTTGAGCATATTTTCAGTTTGAATGTATATTGTTCTTGCTTATTAATGAGGGGGGGGTATGCTGCAGTAGAAATTTGTTTAGGTTTGGTAACCTGCCTTTGGAGAACTCCTCAAATCCTACCTTTTAATGGAAATTTACATAAGATCTGAGGTTCTGCAGTCACTACATAGCATAGATAAAGTGACACATTAATGAAAGAAGACACAGCTACAATCAATTAACCTAAATAATTTGTGTCAAAATGGGGAGGGAGGGAATGGCTCTGTTATTTATTTATTCAGCATATGGCATTGTTACATTAGTCAGAATACTACAATGCTAATACAGATAGTAGCGTAGCCCTGTTTGGTTCACATTTGTGCACTTTCCAAGGTACGCCATAGGGGGTGAGCTAGCTCCACAACAATGGCTCAGTTTAAACAACTAAATTCAAGTTCAAGACCAACCCAGAGGCAAAACCTAGTAGCTGAAATTTAACTCCTAATTTAAGGGTCAGGAAGGATGAATGCTCAATCAGTTAGGATGAAATAATAATAATAATAATAATAATAATAATAATAATAATAATAATAAAAGAAAACAGAAAAGTATGTGATAATTGAAAGCTGTAGAACAAGGTTTTTTTTTTTTAAAGTATTGAGAAACAATCAAATAAAAAGTTATTGTAGAATAATAAATAATGGAAAGGACAAAGAATGGAACGGAAATTGAAACAATGGTTGAAGAAAAAGAAATCTTCTCTTCTGTAGACTCAATTGAAACCAATGTTCAGTATATAAAATATTTATTTATTTTATATGCCACCCAATTTATATGCCACCCAATTCCAATTGGACCCCGGGATAACCAGAATTGTTACTAAACAATTGAAGAAATTGCAACAAATACTTTGAAAATATAAATGGGCTATAAAATGCATCCTCGGAGAGGGGCGGCATATCAATCAATCAATCAATCAAACAAACAAACAAACAAACAAACAAACAAACAAACAAACAAACAAACAAAAATACTAACTGAGAAACAATATGGCACAAGCCATGATTAAAGGTTCAGTACTCATCTGCCTAATGTTTTAATTGGAGACCATCTATGACCAAGAGTTGAAAGTAGACTTGTTAATGATGTGACTGTATTTTTCCCCTCTTGTCTTGCTGTCCGGGCCCCCTGGAAGAGCATCACATTGAAGCTTATGTTGCTACTACATGGGTGATTTTTTAGGAAAGCTTTGAAAACCTGAGTCATTCAACAAGCCTTGGGCAAGAGTGATCTGTGCCTGCTTTTTTTTTTTTAGATTGATTGCATTTGTGCATATGGTTTCCCTGTTTAATTATTGTGGCTGTTACTATTGATTACTTTCAGACTTCTGTTTTGACTTTTAAAATATATCTATTATGTGGAATTGAGGCAACTTCTAAATTGATTCAATAAACAAAACTCTGGGGCTTTCTAGAAAAGAAATAAAAGTGTTTTTTTTAATTTTTTAAATTATTTTTTAACAAATTTCTATATCACACAACATAAAACAGTGCATAGTGAAATGTGCCCCCCACCCAGACACACACACATTCCCCACCACCAAATCGGGGGTGTTTCTTGTATAGTCTACTTGACTCAAGAGCAATACATCTATTTACATATTATAGAGTGATTCCAATTTATTTCTTGTAGCTTGGTCTCGGATTCTGCTTGTCATATATCGTCTTACCTTGTCCCACCGTCCCATCAGTTGTCCCAACTCAGTTTCATTATCCGAATTTATCCTTTTATCCATAATTTCAAATTGAATATGGTCCACCATGTACCTATACCAATTTTGCATTGTCCATTTTGTCACATCCTTCCAACCCAAAACTATTACTGCCTGAGCACGAAAAGAAATAAATAAAAGTTTTAAAGGGATACCTTCTACTTTTTGGAGTTCCTTCGGTGTCTCATTGCACATGGTCCAGATTTAATTATTTGGAGTAAAACTGAACACCTCAATCTTCCAGCCTAAATTTGTAATGATCTAGTTTAGCTCAGAACTTCTCCTAATCTAAGGTACCTTGTTGACATTTACTATTATAGTAAAACGACTTGTGATTGCTAAATCTGTTGCCATACATTAGCCATAATAAGGACAAACAATTTGCTATTTCTAAAGAGAAGCATATATGGCCATATAAAGAATGTCTTATTGTCTTAAGATATGGAAAAACAGAACAATCTAGTTACCTGTAAACAAATCTTAAGAAAAGCCATTCAAGATACACGAGTGCTTGTTTCCATTCATAGCCTGCAACTCTGGCAAAACTAGCTGAGAATATATGGGATATTTTCCAGCATTGTGCATCATTATAGTAGAAGTTATTGTTTTCCTCATTAGTGCTCTAGATCTGTACATTACTTCCATTGCAGGTCATGACCTTAATGTTGACAGTCCATTCTTAACTCACCCTTTGGTGCTTAGGCATTGCAGCGAATTTGCTATGGTACGTGACATCTCACACTTGAATATTTGGCAGCATTTGAAGGTAGGGAAAGCATTCAAATGCATTTCTGATCAACTCAGTGCCTAACAAGAGGCCCATTAGAGCAAGAGAGAGGGAGTGAAAAATTGATAATTTTTTTTTCTTCCCACTTTGTAAACACAGTGCATGTTTTTGTAATGTTTATGCCACACTTCTCAGGGAAGATTTTAATTTGGTTTGCTCTGATTATATAACTTATCCTATACATAAAATATGTAACACTATGTCATTCACATAAGTTTGAAAACATATCTCAAAAAAAGAAGGGAGGAGGAGGAGGAGGAGGGTGAAAGAAGAGGAGACAGACGTGGCCTATTGTATAAGACTCCTAAGATTCCAAAATACTTTACAGTTTATATTGTAATAAGAAATTAATGAGATGGGGTAAAGTTTCTGACAGGCCGAAGCCATCGTTTTGAGTTGGAGACTTTGGCTTGCCACAAGTAGATTACTGTTGTGTCCAGAGGACAGTTAGGCCTTGTACCCGCCCCATATTCTTTGGGCGGGAAAATACTGCAAGGCGATTGGTTGGCTCAGCCTGGCAGCCCGGGATATATATAGCTGCCAGGCATGGCCATGTTGTTGTTGTCTTGTTCCTTGTTGTAAAACTATTACTTGCCGTACTAATAAAAAAGATCCGTTCTTACTCAGAGAGTCTGCAGTTGGTTCTTGTAAGGATCCAACAATTACTACTGGGGAAATTGGGGAGGGGTGATTGCATGAGAGAGAAAAATTCTAGCCACAGCAAATCCTTTCCAGAGATTCGATGTCATCTTTTCTTCAGCAACAGCTGGAAGTACATGGGAGAATTGTGGACATTGAGAGAACCATAGTGGTCCATGTGATGAACCTGTGGGTGTGGGGACAAGGGTTGAACCTTAACCTGGGTGGATAACTGTAGGAAAAGTTAGTATCCGGTTGCCTACAGTTTGTAACCAAGGTCAAGGTTTGGACTCTGATTTATTTCTTGGATGTTAATTGGAAAGCTGACAGTTTCCACTATCTGGTTCTTTTTTTAAAAAGTTGGTTTGTGAAAAACACAAGCATGCAATTGCCTTTTTCTCTGTTGCACTTCTGGCCCCACCTGCTTATCTCTTACCCCAGGTGCTACTTGATACCTGAAAAAATTCTTCCACAAAATCATTTGGGAGGAGTGAATGTTTGCATTTTGCTTCACAATAGGATAAAGTCAGTCTCTAACAAAATCCAATTCATTGTACAGTATTGCAATAATTTATCCATGGTGCCCACAGAACCAAGTTTTCCCGAAACCTAAAACTCAGCAAGAATTTCATTCTATGATTCCTTCAGAGGTTTTTTTTTGACACAGTTGAACCAATAAACTTGCACATCAATACAATCCATTCTGATGATGAACTATACAGGAAAGGAAGACCAACGTAAGTAAAATGTCAGGGAGACAATTCAAATATTTTTTTGTTTACTAATGCCAGATTATGGCACATGTCACCTGACTCAAAGCATAGTTATTGGACACTTAAGTATGTAGCATCAGCCAGAATTTTTTTGTTCTGCTCAGAGTTTATAAATTGATGGCTCCTTAGTTAGATCAAGGATGGGTAAGCTGCCTATTCATTCTCTGCCCATTAGAGCCCTTCAGGATTACAAAAGTGAAAGTTGGGAGGAAATCACTCATTATCAGCAGTGAGATTTTTCACTATCCCTTTTTAGTTTGAAAACTAAAATAACAGCATTAAAAGTGCAACCTCACCTTCCCTGCCCTAATTTGATTATGATATTGAAGTAGGAATTTGGAAACTGAAGTTCTACTCCACTGTCAATCATTAAAGCTCATGGAAACATAACCCAGCCTGTCACACAAAGTGATGCTGTAAAGAAAAAAATGGATGCCAAGTACTCCGCCTCGAACATCTGAATAAAAGGCATGATGTACATCAAATATCTAAATAAATTATTCTGCCTCTTCCTTGCTACCTTCCTCTAAACTCTAATCATTTCAAAAAATTGGAAACAGGCTCCAATTCTCAGTCATTCAGTCCAAAACTTACTGAAACCTGCTACTTTCCAGATGCATTTTTCAGAAATATCTTAATCAGCAAACAATACATTGCTTTTTAAGAAAATGCACAACCAAGTCACCAGTATTTGCAAGCCTCCTGGCTGTTGGCCTAACCGGGTCAATTTGATGTAATTTTGAACATTATTAAACTCATATAATAAGCTAGAACCCTACACTAGCATTGGAGAAACTTCATTCTCCAACTCAGCCATGGAACTCAGAGGTCCTAACTTAAAATTCTGCCTGAATCTACATTAAGGGTGTCTTGGAAGGTTATCATGAGTAAGATGTCCTATCCAAATCTTTCTCCCTCTCCCTCCCTCTCTCTCCCTCTCCCTCCCTTCCCCCTCTCCCGTCTTGTCTTTCAGTCTGTCTGTCTGCCTGTCTATTATCCATCCATCCATCCATCCATCCATCCATCCATCCATCCACACTGAGAGTTAAGGAGTGTGCAGAGTTATCTTAGAGTGGTCAAAAATACACATACACAGAGGAAATGTGAAGGTCTTGTAAATATCCAGCCGATAGCCCAGAGATACAAGTAATAATTCAGTAATACAATCCAGATACATTAAGTATATAAAATGTACAAAGTTGTACACCTCGAAAATGTCTGCCAATTGCAGACACCCCTTTTCCTCTTCCCTACCCTACCTCTTCTAAGTTCATACATTTTCTTTCTTTCTTTCCTCCTTCTTCTTTTCTTTTTTTCCTTTCTTATGATTTTACCCGCTTACTATATATTGTGCATACTTACCTTTTATTCTCTGTAATGTATAAATATATACAATTGCTGTTATAATATGCGGATATAGATTATTTTATATATAATACAAGATTTTTTCCTCATTATGTACCCCCTTCCTTTTCTCCCTTTCCCCATCCCCCTTCCCGACCCCTTTTTAAATATTTAAATTTAATAAACTATTTTTATAAAAACATATTATTTACTTTGGCAAATATCTTAGTCAAAAACAGTGCTAATCATAGGCAGTTAAATCAGTTAATAAATTGCACTAAATATATAATACCAAAGCTTACCTTTCCAGCTTACAAATACATAAACCACCATCTGAACACACAGTTCTTAATACAGCATAATCACAAAGACAGAACAGAAATAGTAGACAGTAGCCGAGAGAGTGAATCACGCTTCTGGCTCCCTCTTATGGCAATCCGTAACATTAGCTCTTAAAGCAATAGTGTTCTAATACATGTACGCATACATGTATTTGCTGGTTTATTTTATATATTGCCAAACCCAACTAGTTATGTACATAGTACTAACACATGCACACACGTGCATAGCATGTGCATGTACACAAGATGACCCAAGCTGTGCACACAGAGCACTGGTAGCAGCCGGTAACATGAATCTGCCCCTGAGCCCAGTACAGCATTGTCCTCAGTCCTGGTCTCTCCAAATATGCCAACGGTGATGTGCCATCCCTGTCCCAGTTCCTCCTCCTCTTCCTCCTCCTCTGACAGTGAGGACGACGAACTGGTCTCAGTGGGGTCACGACAATCACCATCCTCATCTCTGGAGGCAAAATGTTCCATCAGCAGTAAAGGCTCTAAAGTTAAATCCTGCCGGTTGAAATTATTTAACCAACAAGATCCATGTCTCTATCATCCTATTTCCTTGGCTCCATTTCTTGTTAAGAAAAGAGAGACAAATTACTTCTTCACCCAAGAGCTTTGGGGACATACAGAAACACATGCAAATAATGCTTGGACTTTATAGCGAAGCTTAGAATGGAAATGTAACAAGTGAAAATTACAAAATGAAACAACTGATGTTTCTAAAATGTTTTTAGATAGAGCTGTCAAAATTGTACACACACACACACACACACACACACACACACACACACACACATTGGTCTAACTACTCTTGTTCCAAATATAAATAACCCTTTGAATGTAACAGCAGACAAAACCCCAAGGGAATGAACAATGCAGCCGTTTGGTTTTGCCTTGTTTGTTATAATATAAGGAAATTTTAAAGCTGAAACTGAAAAGTAAACAGGGGAAGGGAAACCAGTATTGAATTTTTAAAAAATCTGTGATAACAAACCTAACATTTGTTGAATATGAAAATGCTAAACCCTGCATCAAAATAAAAGCAATTAAAAGTCAGTAATAATCACTCTTATTTTATTGTTAAAATGATTTAGGTGCTTCACTTTTTAAAAATGCTAAATATCTGGATACTTCAACTATACGTACATCTTTCCTTTACCTTTAGGCTTTTTTTGCCCAAACCTTTGCATTTTATAGAAACACTCTAATAATGGATATAATTTAGAAGAAGAGAATTTTATGTGGGTGGAAATATGCTAATTTACACCTGCTGGGGGCACTTACTGCCCAAAGAACCAGAAAACAGATTTCAGTGTCCCTCTTTCATAAACATGTAATGAAAAAGAAATATTTTACAGAACTCGAACTCTCCTTCTCATTCGCGCAAACATATCCGCACATTTCTCAATACTGCTCAGAAATGCATGAAGAAAAAAAGGCAATTGTACGATTTGTAAAATAAAGGGATTTCAAAGTGTATTTCCAGGCTAACTGATCTGCTTGCTTACCACGCAGAGTGAGTTTTTATGATTGAGTTATAAATCCTGGAAGGGAGGGAAGGGTGTTGCAGAGAGAACAGTTATATACCTTTATGTCGAATGGCCCGGTTGGGGGCTGCTATAATAATCCTTTTAGCTTTCATGGGACCATCTGGAGGCCTATTAAAAGTAGTCTGTAAAGCCAAGGGCGTGAGCTGGCTACTTTCCATGCAGTCGCTACAATAAGGGAGTTTGTCCATCTTTAGGGTGAAGTGGCCTCCACAGAGAGGGGAACTGTTGACCTCTAACCTTTCACAGAATACATCCCGTAGGGATGATTTTGATACATATGTTGTAATTGTGCAGAAAGATACAGCTGAGAATCTGTTCCACACCTCTGGGTTCGTGTGACGAGGCAGGATAGGTTAGGGGATGCCAGCACTGTAACTTTAATGAAGCAGCACATTTCAACAGGATAATATTCCTTCTTGGTTTGTGAGCAAATAACTGTATGAAATATTGAAACAATATCCCCACCTTTAATGGTTTTCTTACTCCAAATACCGTCACAGAATCTTCCATCTTTTCTAAAAAGACATGAACTGTAAAGCTGAATCAGGGATGATGGTTAGGACTAGAGAAGATATTATAATAATAACAATAATAATAACAACAACAATAACAACAACAACAACAACAACAATAATAATAATAATAAGTAGCAGCAGCAGCAGTAGTAGTAGTTGCCATCTTAATAAAATACATTTGGCTCACACTACACTAAACTGCACACGTGCACACAAAATACCTCACTTGAAAGTATAGATAGAAAATCAGAAGGAAACCCCCCCCCCATCATTGTCCATAATAGAATTCATTTGGTAATTTTTTCATTAAGCATCTCACTCTGTAATGTGGTTTTGCAACCTATTAAACCTGATAGATCAAAATAAAAATTAAGTTGCTCTCTGAAACTACGCTGGAACTCAGATCTAGAGGACCAAATAAGATGCATTAATTGGTTTCCTGCTTCACCGCAAAGCCACTCTTAAAACATAATTCCTTAATGAAGTCCGTTAATTTGTTCATGGCAGTACACAATCTGTTCAAAATGACACAAAACTGCACTCTGTTTTCTAACCCCTGCAGTTTCTTCTGTTAGTCACTCTGTCTTGTGTTGTTCTCCCATGGATAGTAATTATTTTATAGTGGCTGTAATTAGGAGAGAATTAGGCTTGGTAAACAAAACCTGCCTTCTCCTGTTAATAGCTAAGGATAATAAATTTGGCACTGACATTCACTATATTTGGACAAGGCTTGGCCTATTTCCAGTTTTCCCAATAAGAACTTTTATCATATAATTATGCCTTAGAGGATCTCATATTACAAGGTGGTTTTTTTTGTAAAGACACATATTGTATGGCTCCCAGCCAGAAAATGATATACTGTAATATATGTCTCCAATAAATGTTTTAAACAAAAAATTCTCTGAGCAATGTTATTCCAGACTCTGGAACTGCACCCTGTTATTTAGCATATATTATTTAGTAGATTTTTCATAATATTCCCCCCCTTCATTCCATCCACTACTACTGTATATAGCAAGTTTTAAATATAGGATCCTTTATTTTTAGTAGCACTTTATGTCCATTTAAAAAAATATAATTCTACAAAAATCCATGAGGTACCTGTATGCGGTCTAATTTTTTTATGCCATCTTTCAAGGACACAAATTCACAAAGCAGCTTTAGTAGTAGAGGCTGCTACTAACTCCCTCCAACCTTCATCATAAAGTTTCCTCTGGGGTGTGCACAATAGCTACCTCTAATTTTAAACACAAGGTCCTTCAATAATCTTTCTTTGAACAGGCACCCAACATCACTGCAACAAGAAAGCAAGCAAAGATTTCCCATGCATTCTGAAAAGGAAATAAATACTGTACTGTATATCCAAAGTGCTGGAGCTGGATCTAATCAGGAAAACATAGTGTAATAAGTAAAGTGGGACAGAAGAAAATATAAAGTACTATAACTGATCTAGTCTGGGCTGAAGCCATTGAGATGAAAACAGAATAGCAAAATACAAAAGCTTCCTGACTTCTTTTAAACATGATGTTCAATAGTGACTTTGTTCACAATAATCAAATTCTATCAACTGAGGACTGTTAGCTTGCTTCTTCTTGTAGAAGACTTTCATCCGCAGCTAATTCCACTGGGCTGTTTTGTTTATTTGTATTTGTGGAGTTTGGGGGAAGAGATGATTTGTTCTCCTTTGTCCTATAAGGCACTTCTTCCTTTTATTTATTTGTATTTATTAAATAGCAATAGCATTTAGGCTTATATACTGCTTCACAGTGCTTTTACAGCCCTCTCCAAGAGGTTTACAGAATCAGCATATTGCCCCCAACATTTTGGCTCCTCATTTTACCCACCTTGGAAGGATGAGTCAACCTTGATTCAGTAGTGAGATTTGAACTGCTGAACTACAGCTAGCAGTTAACTGAAGTAGCCTTCAGTGCTGCACTCTAACCACTGTGCAACCCTGGCCATATAAATGAGGGGGCCATATAAATGAGGGGGCCATTTATATGGCCCCCTCAACTCATATTTAGGTGACTTCTTATTCATTATATTTCACCGATAAAGCTCTATTTTCAAAGAGAAGTGAAGTGTTGCTTCTCTTTGGAAAAGGAAAGCAACCACTACTCCTTCAGGTGAGAATAATGAGAAACCCAAAGGATTATAAGGCTTTCAAAATAGAAGGGTTTTCATCCATACCGGGCAATCTTCCAGAGTTATGTCTTGATTAATTGATTGATTGTCTTTTTATACTCCCAGATTCAACAAAAAAAGGCTCCTGGCGATTTACAACACAAAGACAGAATAAAAGCAGAAAGGCCAGTTAAAAACATAGCAATCATAATAATGGTCAGCATAATGGTGACCATTATTGCCCAAAGGACTTCCCCAAATCTCTGTTTTTAACAGATTTCCGTTGGCCAATAATGAGAATGCCAATCTATCTTGGTCTCTAAGTTTCTATTCGTTCATAACGTTGATCCCACATTATGTCCCTTCTCTAATAATGTTTCCTAAGATATCAACTGTCAAAGGGGCTTGTTTTCAGAGATTGAAAAGCAAACAAAATATGTGCTTACGGTTGTGAAATAGTAATGCCCTAGAACCATGATGGTGAAGCTATGGCACACATTTTATTATTGATTGATTGATTGATTGATTGATTGATTGATTGATTGATTGATTTTGTCCAATATACAATGAGGGTTTTAGTGGGTATACACATGGTAAAATACATAATGAAGGTTATAGAGGATATACTCATAGTAAAATATATCTAAGAAAGAATAGAAGGGAAGATATAGGAATAAAACATATCAATGAAACAATAGAAGAAGAGATATAGGAATAGAAGAAAGGTATAGGAGATGTAGGAGAGTAATAGGACAGGGAACGGAAGGCACTCTAGTGCACTTGTACTCACCCCTTACTGACCTCTTAGGAATCTGGATAGGTCAACCGTGGATAATCCAAGGGTTAAGTGTTGGGGGTTTGGGGATGACACTATAGAGTCTGGTAATGAGTTCCACGCTTCAACAACTCAGTTACTGAAGTCATATTTTTTACAGTCAAGTTTAGAGCAGTTAATATTAAGTTTAAATCTGTTGTGTGCTCTTGTGTTGTTGTGGTTGAAGCTGAAGTAGTCACTGACAGGCAGGACGTTACAGCATATGATCTTGTGGGCAATACTTAGATCATGCCCAAAGTGGCACGCAGAGCCATGTCACCTGGTATATGCGGCATCTTTGGGGTTTCTGGTACTCCTGTGCATGTGACAACCAGCTGGACTTCATGCGTGCAGTACTGCCAGAAACTGGAAGAGCTGGTCTTCTACTTTCCTGCATGACAATGTGTGCCAGTCAGCTGAGCATCACATGTGCATGTACGCCGGAAACCCAGAAGACTAGCTGGCTGGTGTGCATGCATGTGCCGGAAACCGGAAGCTCTTCTTCCAGGTTGTGGTTCTGATGAGCATGCATGTGCTTGCACGCTCCCTTTTCGGCACTCGGTGCTGAAAAGGTTCACCATTACTGCCCTAGAATATTGGATAGGATAGGATAGGCCAGGGTCAGAGTTCCAAGTAACACCCCCAATGCAAGAAGACACTGATTTTATTAGAGATATCATATTGGCACATCTGGGAAAATCCGAAACTGAAAGGTTTTCCCCACCCAAAAGAAAGTCCAAGTCCCTGGCTCAGCACCCACATGTCCATTACATGATCCAATCAATGCACCCTCCCAACTGGAAATGCCTCCCAGTCACACACCTCCAGGTGCAAAGCAAAGCATCCGGATCCAATTGCCTGCACATCACATAGTTAAACAATTAGCAAAGTGGTGCCCTGAAGCACCACGTCTGAGGGATTTGCAGTATACAGTATATACACTGTGAAGCACTTTAGAAATAACTTTAGAATATATATTTCTATATTTGAAATGCAGGGGAGCAGAAAATAGCAGCTGTCTGCTTCTTAAAGTAGTCAACACTTGTCCCATCTGGACTTCCAGTAAAAACACAGTGAAAATATGCCACGAGTTTTCCAGAATTTTTCACTGGTCCAAAAATGCAAAATCCCTAATTGCTTTGTTTGCCATTCCAAAACTAGTTCAGATCTACCCATTCCATGACACCGACTCATTTTCTACCATGGAGAGAGAAAGGCTTTATGGATCCTGAGTCCAGTACTGATGGCATAACCTCGTGTAGGTAATGAAACATCTGCGAGAAAAGAACCAAGAGAGAACACCAAGGACTGCTCATTTCAACCTGAGCTACAAATATTCTCCTTTATTGAGATATTGGTTTCCTTTGTGTGCAGAAATAAAATCCTTCAAATGTTCTCACCCATCTTTGTGTGATTATTGGTTAACATACAGCGAATGTGAACAGCCAGTTTTGGGTTGGGCCAAAATAATTATGCAACATGTTCAGCAAACCCAGTTTAGATTCTTCTGTTCAGTTTCACAATCCCTGTAAAAATCAGCGATCCAGCTTCATTCCCACTCTTATTATTTATTATTATTATTTATTATTTATTAGATTTGTATGTCGCCCCTCTCCGAAGACTCGGGGCGGCTCACAACAGTAATACAAAAACAATATAACAGTGAGACAAATCTAATATTAAAATAAAACATATCTAAAACCCCAACAATTTAAAACCACACAACACATACGTACCAAACATAAAATATAAAAGCCTGGGGGAGGATGTCTCAGTTCCCCCATGCCTGGTGATAAAAGTGGGTCTTGAGTAATTTGCGAAAGACAAGGAGGGTGGGGGCCGTTCTAATCTCCGGGGGGAGTTCGATTCCAGAGGGCCGGGGCTGCCACAGAGAAGGCTCTTGTCAACAGCCACATACCAAGTCATCCCACTTTCAGCATCTGGGTTCAAGTGACCCCTTGCCCTCTTCCATGGTAATATACATAGAAATTCTATACTGCAGCCTTCAACCACCCTTACAGCTTTTGTGAAAAGTGCCTAGTTGCAAAAATATTCCCAATATACTCTTGAAAGGCTGAGACTTTTTAACACAACAGAAGGAATGGTAGTGCTGCAGCAGGGAAGTCCTTCCACCCAAAAAACCCCATAGCAATTGTGTTTTTATTTGTTTCAAAGGCTAGACAAATGCACACATGTCCTAAACAAAGGGGAAAACAATGTATTTCATTTTTGTTTTGAATGGAGAGAGGGAATGTGCTTTTTGCTGGACCAGGAATAATGGGAACTCAAGAGGCAAAACACTGTGTCAATTCCATATTCCATATTTTGGATTCTCCTCTTGCTTGGGGTTAAGGTTTTGAACTCTCCTACTGGTCAGATGGATGGAAAACTGTTTGGCTCGTGGTATCCAGGCTGAAGTGGAAATGCTGAGTCTTAAGATGGAGGCTATATTTATTTCTTCCTGCTTTTTTTGCATTCATTCATTCCATTCATTTATTCACTCACTCACTCACCAGTATTTATTTATAGTTTTCTCTTGCCTGATATGGATTTTGGAAAGCTTGAAGAACAGCACTTGGGTTGGCTCTAGCAAAGCTTTCTGTTACCCTGGCAAGTTTAAAAAATAAACAGGCACAACCAAAAAACATTTCTGGAAAAAGATAATGGCTAACTTCTTCCATTACAATTCCCAGAAATCTTCAGGGACATATTCGCCAAGACCTGTGTTCAACTCGAGAGTATTTTTACCTATTTAATAAAGGTAATAGTCCAACTGTGGACTTTGCAATATAAATGGAATGTATTTCCCAATATTTATTGCTTTCCTCATAAATTCTCTAACTCCGCTATGTAGCTGCAGTTTTAGGATCCCTTTTAGTCCTCCACTAAAGCTGCAGTTTTGTTGACATATAATAACATGGGGTGCCCTCTTTATTTTCTATTTACGGCTTGAATTAAAAGTACCTTTTTGTTCCATTCTCAGTTCAGATCACAGTTCACATTATATGTAAAATAAAACTTAAGAAAAGAAACTTCTAATTCTCTGTAAAACTGTAAGCTAGAAAGATTCATCTTGAAGAACAAAAAGGATATTTAGCAGAAAAAGTGATGCAATGGGTAAGAAACAGAGTCTCAAGAATATTCAAAAATTGGCAACAGGAGGTTAAATTGTAGCATACACATTTTTTTACACACACACACACACACACACACACACATGCACTCACACACACACACACACATCAGGAAGTAGCCATTCTGATAAGACATCCATATAATCTATTTTAATGAATTAAAATATGCACAGTACATACAGAGGCTAAGAAAATATAAAGTATACATAGGATTTTTAACATCTACAGTATGTTCCTCCAATACCGATTGCTATAAGAAAAACTGTGACAATTAGGCTCTCTACAGTGCACACAGAATGAAATGAAACTGTGAAAGTAGGCCCATTTCCTGCAATTAAATGTCTAAATCCAAGAGTAGCTAGGATCCACATGCTACTTTAGGCTAGCCTAGAGGCTAAATACTTAGCCTAGAGGAATTGTTCGTTTCATTTTTCACTGAACAAAGGACCCTCACATCACCTTACAAATTATTTTTTAAACCATCACCTTGCATAAAAGATGGCTATTGGACAAAAATATTAATTCAACTACTTTTAACCTTTTGTATGTTATTTTTCACATTTTTATTACACTATACGTGTCTGTCTGTCTGTCTGTCTGTCTGTCTGTCTGTCTGTCTGTCTGTCTGTCTGTCTGTCTGTCTTTCTGTCTGTCTGTCCATCCATCCATCCATCCATCCATCTATCATCATATTTCTCATAACACATATGCCCTCACAAACAGAATTATATATTGGGAGTAGATTGTTTAGGCTGAGCAATCCAATTCCCTATCTCCAATGGTTTCTGTCCATCAAGGAAGAGCTGGAAGAGGTGACATGTTCTGGGTCTTCCTGATTAAACTATGCCATGTGTCAGGAACCAGAAAGTGCACTTTCTCTGATACAGATTTTGTCTTCTGGAATGAGATCCCCTCAAGATACATATGGCTCCTCCTCTGATAGCTGCTTTCTAGAATGCCTTGAAACATAGCTGATCTTTGTGGCTGCTGACGTATCATTTTAGTCAGTTTTATTAGTGCTTGTTTTATATTAAGACCTGCTCAGAATCATCTTGGAGACTGGAGAGCCCAAATGTATTCAGCAGAGGCTAGACATCATCTGCCAGGAATGCATTAATCAGATCCCTCTACTGGCTTAGCAGGGAAGGCCATCTCCTCCTCTATTGGTTCAATTTCAGACTGCTCTTAGTGATAAAAGGGATGGCATGGTGGCTCAGTAGTTAAGACACTGGGCTTGACAGATGGAAAATTGGCAGCTCAGGTTTTAGACCCGAGTGCCATGCAATGGTGTGGCCTTGCCTAAGCTTCTGCCAATCTAGCAGTTCAAAAGCATGCAAATGTGAATAGATAAATAGGTACCATTTCAGTGGGAAAGTATCAGCATCCCACAATGTCCTGGCCACTTGATGTTCTGTCCCCAATTAGAAAGGTATCACAAACACAGGTTGGAGCTAAGTTAGTCTAATTAATGATCCACTGCTAATACTGGCTTAGCAGTGGCAAACACACAAATGGAAGGAAACAATCTTTGTTTGAGGCAGCTGGCTGGCAATTGCTAATGAATACTAATTAGCAACTGGCGTAAATTTAGTCATAGTTCAAAACAAGATACAATTAGTTCTGGTTACCTTACAAAATGTCCGAAGGCTTGGCTAAATGCCCAAGAGTGCCTCTTGATCCAATGCAGGAAAAACAGGGCTTCACAATACAAGATACAGAGATACGACAGAGCTCTGAGTTTGGAACTAATTGATTCCTGCAGATTTCCAGCCAGCTGCCTCAATTGTTCTTAAATAGACTAGGGGTGTGGCCAAATAGCCTCCAGTCTTACTCCCAAGGAGACCTCCTCTGGAGTAAAACTTCCTGTCTCTTGACAGCCTTGCATGCGCTTGCATTCAGGAAAGGAGTAGCCCCTCCTTTCTCAGCACTGCCAAGAAGTGCTGGAGGTTCCAAAGACCCTGGCTGCACAGACTGCTAGCGGGTGACAACACATGGCCACAGTAATGTCTTAGGGACATGTTGGCTCAATGGCCTTGAAATGGAGATGTGCATCATCCCCTATAGTCGGCAATGACTACAGTAGTGGAGTAAAATCCTCAGAGTCTCTTTTTACCTTATCTTAGTGACAGAATATTTTAAACAGCCCCTCAGATTCTGCCTTTCTATAACATGAATATTTGCAAATGAATATCTTTCATTTTGGAATAACGGAATAATTCTTTTCTGGGACATTGTTTCAAGTATTTCAAGAATACTATGACATCACTTTGCTTTCTCTTCCAAAGTTGAACATTTCTCATTTTTTCCAATCTCTCTTCATAGGACTTACTATACAGTATATATTTGTGGATAAGATGAAAGTTTTTGGTTAAAGATGCATACCTTCAAAGCCCTACATGGTTCATTTGAAGAATCATCTTTTCCCAGTCATGTTTATATGACTGGGAAAATCATCTACCACCATAAAAGGTGATGCAAGAAATGGGTCCCCTCTCTTAAGGTGGTCCATGTAGTGGAATCAAGAAGGGTCTTCTCCATGTTGATAGCTCCCTCCTGTGAATCGTCCCTGTGGAGATAAGGTTGGACCCAATTTAACACACTTTTGCAAGACTCTGAAAATCTGATCTTGGCAATGGGCCTGGGGAGGGGACCCCAGAATGGGAAGAAGCCCATCAAATGACTCATTTTACTGTTGTCACCTGGGGAGTTGTTTGATTGTGTTTTGGGTTTTATCCCTGTAATATCTAGAGTCACTGAGAATGAGTTGTGACCATCTAACATTTCATTAATTAATTAATTCATTCCAGTGGTGAAATCCATTTTTTAAAACTACTGGTTCTGTGGGCGTGGCTTGGTGGGCATGGCATGGCTTGATGGGCATGACAAGGGAAGGATACTGCAAAATTCCCATTCCTTCCCCAGTCCTGGAGGAAGGATCTTGTAAAATGTCCATTCCTACCCCATTCTGGTGGTGGTACTTGCTGATTCTCCGAACTACTCAAAATTTCTGCCTCCAGTTCTCCAGAACCTGTCAAAACTGCCTGGATTTCACCCCTGATTCATTCATAAATAAATGGATTTCTTCAAAGGACATGTGTATTTTTTTTTCTTTATAATCTGCTATATGGATTGACTGACTGAAGTAGTGTGCTGGATCTCCTTTGTTACCAATTTAAGGAAATAGGTATTTGTTTTTCTCCAAGCATCTTGCACTGTATGTTTTGTTTAGGATTTATCCACGATGATACATAAACATTTGGCCAGACTATCATCAAGTTCCTTTATTATATTGAAGATGCAATGATAATAATGATTTTTAACTGGGGTTAATTTACATTAAAACCTGCTCAGAATCATCTTGGAGTCAGGAGAGCCCAAATATAATTGAACTTATAAACTCAGTAGGGGGACCCAATTAATGCATTCTTTTTTTGTAAATTGTATTTTTATATTGTTGTAAGCTGCCCTGAGTCCTTCGAGATTGAGCGGCATAGAAGTCGAATTACTACTACTACTACTACTACTACTACTACTACTAATAATAATAATAATAATAATAACAACAACAGCAAACAAACAACAACAAAACAAACAACAAAACGACAAAACGACAAAGCGACAAAATGACAAAACGACAAAACGACAAAACGACAAAACGACAAAACGACAAAACGACAAAATGACAAAACGACAAAACAACAAAACAACAAAACAATGACAATGACAACGATAGCAATAACAACAACAACAACAACAACAATAATAATAATAATAATAATAATAATAATAATAATAATAATAATAATAATAATAGCAGTGTCAGAAAATTATAATATTCATTTGACTGGAAGACAGCGTTTAATATTTTTAAAACTCAAAATTCTTTAAAATTCATATCTATTCAATTAAAGCTGCTGAACCACATGAATGATTTCTCTATATCCTTCCTTTGCTGGCAGACTTGTCCTTTATCTTTGGAAAGATACAGCCCAAATTACTAAATACACAGAAGCATTTTGTGTGAATTAGAAATAAGTTGCTTGCAAACTTACATATGGACAACTGTTATTTAAACTTCACCTGTATAAGAAACAGTTCTATAAATTGGTTAGGGTTTTGCTTATTTTATTTTTCTTGTTCTGTTCCATTCTGTTTAATTAAATTAGTGAATCCCCTCCCCACAGTTCCTTTACTCCTAGGATAAAATTCATCTGGACCTGGACCTTTAAACTCATTGACAATAAGTAACTGAGCCTTATCAGTCTTGCCTTGACAATTGACGGATGGCACCCATGCCCTCTGGACAAAATATGAGTTGACTAACTTGCTACCATTTAGCATTTTGCTATATTTATTAACCAGCATATTTATAAGCGTAACTTTCTTTTATTCGGAACATATCTAAAGAAGTGCTTTTTGCTATTTTTAGAACCAGCCTCTGCGTTTTTATTGTTTGTTGGTGAATTTGCCCTTCCAAATATCTCAGCTCACAGGGAAAGTATCCATTGCCAAACCCATGGATCGTCTGTGAGATAGTTTTTTGCCAATCTCAATCTGGCACCCTCCAGATGTTTTGGGACTGCAACTCTCAGAATCCCCTTTGACAACGCTTTTTGGGAATTCTGAGAATTGTACTCTTAAAACAGCTGGATAGTGCCAGATTGTGGAGGATTCCTTAAGGGATTTCCACTGGCAATTAATAGTAGTTGGATCAACATTTTATAAAGTACAATTCTCCCGAAACTGTAGGAAAAACTACTTCTGAGCACACCATAGCCACCACCTTAGTTTTGTGAGTTTATTTGCTAATTCTTCCTCAGCTTGTTTAATTGGGGATAAGTTCTATTGAGTTTACCAGAACTTACTGAAGAACCGGTGGATCTTTCTATCCCACCCCTAATAATAGTAGTACAATGTGTCTTTAAAAGGTTAGGGGTATCAATGCATTCTTGTTTATTCCACCATAAAATCGATAAATAGCAGTGCCTTTAAAAGGTTAGGGAAACCAATGCATTCTTGTTTATTCCACCACAAAACCAATAAATCTGTTTTAACAAGATTGAACCACTTTTGAAATCACCATTGTTGTATCCTGTAATAGCTACCTTGTATCTCTGTAAATAGTTTGTTCCTTGTTAAAGCGCTGTCTGAGCTAGAATCAGGAAGTCGCTCCTGATTGGCTCAGACGCGGCTGCTCTTGCTTTGGCTGGAACCGCAAATGTATAAAAGGAGCGGTTTCTCCCAGGCAAAGCAGACGGTACTAGCTGAAAGTCACTTACCTTTTCTGAGCTGAATAAAGGTACCGTTCTCACCTAATCCTGTCTCTGGGTTTATTTCACTGGCGACGACGGACGGAAGAAACCTCGCGTCCAACATGAACAACCTACAAATCGGCCGGGCTCCTGAGTTCTTCGATCCCGAGAAGACTTCCTGGGACGACTACTTAGCCAACTTCGAGATCTTCCTCGAGGCAGCAGGAATACGGGACGCCGACGCCGATCGGAGACAGGCCATCTTCCTAAATTACTGCGGTCCAGAAATCCGCGCCCTCGCCCAGACTCTCACCGACCCGCTGCCAGCAAGATCCGTCGCTTGGGACGTCCTGCAAGCCAAGCTCGCGAGCCATTTCAAGCCAACAAAACCAGCCATGGTTTTCCGGCACCAGTTCTCCAGAATGGCTCAGCGCGAAGCGGAATCAATCAACCAATTTGCAATGTGACTTCGAACGGTGCTTGCGAAATGCAAGTTTGACAACCTGGAAGCTCGCCTCACCGATGCCTTAGTCTTTGGCATGAGAAACGCCTCGGTCAGGAACAAACTCCTCACCGAAGACGAACCGACTCTACAAACAGTGATTAAGCTAGCACAAACCGCAGAGGTCGCCGACGCCGCTGCTAAAGAGCTGATGGATCACGACAGGAAAGAAGTCATCACCAAGATAGACTCCACGTTTTCCCGCGCCAAGGACCCAGACGACCTCAGCCCAGCAGCTCGCAACGAGGACAGCTGTTTCCTGCTGCAAGACCAGCCGAGACAACACAGATTTCCTCACCCCGCCACCCCCTGCGCCGGCTGCCGAGGAAACCATCAGCGCCAACGATGCCCCTTCCGGGACGCCATATGCCGCCGCTGCAACCGACGCGGCCACATCGCCGAAGCCTGCAGAGCATCTACACCGGAGGAAACCTTCTCCACTCCGCGCCATCAACGACCCCAGAATCAAACACCTCAACTGCGAGAAAAATGACCTTTCCGTTTTTCGGGCCGAAAGAACTACTCAGCCGCTAACCGCGACTACTCAAGAGGTAACACTCAATTTTCCGTGAATAACACGGCAACAAAAAATGGGGGCAAAATTGTTATTTCATTACTTCTAAACAACAAGCCATGTTCCATGGAGCTTGACACGGGGTCTAAATACACCATTATGCCGTGGGAAAAGCTTAAATTGTACATGCCTAACCTATCTAAATCTGAGCTATTGCAAACCTCATTGGTAATTAGAGATTTTCAAGGGGGGATAATCTCTGTTCTGGGCAAAGTGAATGTACCTATCGTGTTTAAGAATGTTAAATGTACCCTGCCGATGATTGTTGTTACAGGGGCTAAGCACTCTCTCCTGGGGTTGGCTTGGATGGAACCTTTGGGAATTGAAATTTCTGGTATTTGTACTGTTAACTGTGATAACATGCCTAACTTTTTACAAGAGTTCCCCAAAGTGTTTAGCCCCACCCTGGGATCGTATAAAGGGCCCCCTATCTCATTTTCTATTGACCCCAAGGTCCCGCCTGTCCGGCTCAAACCTCGCAGGGTACCCCTTCCGCTCCTTCCCAAACTTGACCTGCAGCTGGATAAGCTCATAAGCCAAGGCATTTTAGTTCCTGTGGAGCAGGGACCATGGGAAACACCCATAGTCACGCCTCTAAAACCGGATGGCTCCTTAAGAGTTTGCGCTGACTATAAATCCACGCTAAATAAGGCCCTCCAACATCACCCTTACCCCATTCCGGTGGTACAACAACTCCTGCACTCCCTGGGGGAAGGGAAAAGGTTTGCAAAGATCGATCTCGCGCAAGCTTATCAACAGTTACCTGTCGATGAACCGACAGCAAACGCGCAAACAATTGTGACCCACAGGGGTGCCTTTAAATGTAACAGATTACAGTTTGGAGTAAGCATAGCCCCAGGGATATTCCAAAGCATAATGGAACGATTGTTATCAGGGATTAAAGGGGCCATTCCCTATTTTGATGACATCTTAATTGCAGGGGAAAACCAAGAACAGCTCAACAAAAGGATAAGGGAAGTACTTCAGAGACTTCAAGACAAAGGGTTGAGAATTAAGCCTGATAAATGCGTCTGGGGAACCAACAGTGTAGAATTCCTAGGTTATAAAATCGATAAGGAAGGTATCCACCCCACGACTGAGAAACTGAGAGCCATTAGAGAAGCCCCAGAGCCACAAAATAAGACTGAACTGCAAGCTTTTTTAGGCCTTCTTAATTTTTACTCCGTCTTTTTAAAACAGAAGGCAACAGTAGCAGAGCCTCTACACCGCTTGCTCCAGAAAGAAACCCCTTGGACATGGGGGAGAACTGAACACGAAGCCTTTGTACAAATAAAACAATTATTAACTTCTAAAAGTGTGGTAGTCCAGTATAGTACTTCGCTACCTATCAGGCTTATGTGTGACGCCTCCCCGTACGGCGTGGGAGGAGTCTTGGCTCACGTTTTGCCTAACAAAACAGAGGCCCCAATTGCTTTCTTTTCCAGAACGATGACCAATACTGAAAGAAATTATAGCCAACTAGATAAGGAGGCTCTAGCTTTAGTGGCAGGGGTGAAGAAGTTTCATAATTACCTTTTGGGAAGAAGTTTTGAATTGGTTACCGACCACAAACCCTTATTGGGTCTCTTAGCCCCCAACAAGCCTACTCCTCCATTTATGTCCCCAAGATTAATCAGATGGGCCCTTTTCCTCTCAGGATACCAGTACGAGCTCATCCATAAAGGGGGTAAAACCATCAACCACGCAGATGGCCTCAGTAGGTGCCCCATGGCAGAGTTAGTGGAGGACCCTGCCCCATCTGTTGATGTCTTAATGATAGAGCTCGAAGACAACCCACTAACTACTGCAAGGGAGGTGGCTGCACACACGCAGCAAGATCCAATCCTAAAATAGGTGGTAAATTGTGTACTTAAGGGATGGCAAAATGAATCTGTGAAGCCTGAATTGTGTGACTTCAAAACCAAAAGACTTGAATTGTCATATGTAAAAGGTTGTCTGTTGTGGGGAGATAGAGTGATCATTCCTAAAAGCCTAAGGGTAAAAGTACTCGAAATGTTACATGTGGGCCATCCTGGGATTGTCAGGATGAAGGGCCTAGCCAGAGGGCACTTATGGTGGCCAGGTTTGGATGCTGATATTGAAAACTGGGTAGCCAAATGTGACCCATGCCAAGAATCACGGCCTAACCCCCCAAAACAACTCCAGCAGAGTGGGAGCAACCTGCCGGGCCATGGTCCAGGGTCCATATTGATTTTGCAGGGCCAGTGGGGTCACAATATTTCCTAATAGTAGTGGATGCATTTTCCAAATGGGTGGAAATCATAGCAATGAACAACATAACCACAAGTGCCACCATCAAGGTGCTGCGCAGGCTGTTTGCTACCCATGGTTGCCCTGATATCCTAGTGTCTGACAATGGGCCACAATTAACGGCCAGGCAGTTTGAATTGTTCTTAGATAGTCTTGGGGTCAGACACGCACTCATCTCGCCTTACTCGCCCTGGGCTAATGGTTTGGCAGAACGTTACGTTCGCGTGGCAAAGGAAGCATTGCGCAGATCAGGCCCTGGAGATGTACAACAAAATTTGGACTAGTTTTTGCTAACCCAGCACATTACCCCAAACACTCACACGCATATAAGCCCTGCTGAGTTACTAATGGGGAGAAAAGTAAGGTCCCCACTAGATAGGTTACACCCAAGGTTTTGTACAAATAATCAAATGTATGTAAACCCGGAAAGACAAATGTATTTGGGTCAAAATGTGTTTGTAAAATTTTTTGATGGAGGTGTAAACTGGATGAAGGGAATTATTGTTAAACAAACGGCTCCTAAAACATATATGGTAAAACTGGAGGATGGTCGAATGTGGAAGCGACACATTGACCACGTAAGAAAACGCATGGAAAACTCCCTGGAGCAAACCGCTGACACAGACTCTCCCAATTCAACAGACTTTAACACGCAACCCGAATTTATAGACATTCAAATGGACTTATCGGGTCAGATGGGAGCCTCCAGCGATGCCGAACCATCTTCCTCCTCCGAAGTCAGCGTTGTGCCTGCCAGGCCAAATCAGCAGGCTGCAGCCCAAAACAGGCCCCAGCCGCGCCGGGGGAGCAACAGCGAGCCGACCTCCACCGTCAGCAGCGAGGACGCAACTGAACTGCGCAGGTCGGAGCGAGCCTCGCGGAGACCAGGCAGATTGGACGATTTCGTCACATGGCTTTCGTGATGGATGTATCCAAACTAAGGAGGGAGGGGTGTTGTATCCTGTAATGGCTACCTTGTATCTCTGTAAATAGTTTGCTCCTTGTTAAAGCGCTGTCTGAGCTAGAATCAGGAAGTCGCTGCTGATTGGCTCAGACGCGGCTGCTCTTGCTTTGGCGGGAACCGCAAATGTATAAAAGGAGCGGTTTCTCCCAGGCAAAGCAGACGGTACTAGCTGAAAGTCACTTACCTTTTCTGAGCTGAATAAAGGTACCGTTCTCACCTAACCCTGTCTCTGGGTTTATTTCAACCATTGTCACTTTAAGCTTGATCTAACAGGACCTATGACAACATGCATATGATGATCCAAATGGGCCATGTGACAGACTATACTCTATCACAGTGTTTCCCAACCTTGGCAACTTGAAGATATTTGGACTTCAACTCGCAGAATTCTGGCTGGGGAATTCTGGGAGTTGAAGTCCATATATCTTCAAGTTGTCAAGGTTGGGAAACACTGCTCTATAACTTGCTAGACCATTCAGAGCAAAACTTACCAATCCATCAGGACAATTTAACTAGGAAACATATCATGAAAAAATAAAAGATTCAGATGAAATCACCTGGGAAGCAGCTGACCATAAAATTCAACCATTGATAGTCAATTTGAATTTTCCTCATTGGAAGCTGTTTCTCGGATCCCTTTGCTTGTATGTGCCTCATTTTTCTTCAAGAGACTGATCAAGGGTAAAAACTAGTCTGCTATGGAGGCCCTAAACTCTGTCCTGTTAACTAGAGTCAAATATGACGTTTCCTCAAACATCTATGCAGCTAAGTTTGATTCATTTTAGTTACTATAACCTATATTAGGCTTTACAAATGTTTTACAGAACATTTGCGTCTGTGGTTCTATGTGAACTCAATATGTTTCTGTGAGAGAATAAGAAAAAAACAAAAGTTCACTGAAATAGAGCCAATATTCTATTGCTTAAGCCTGGTGTCTTTATCAGGGACCTTAGTTTTGTTTGTTTGTTTGCTTCTTTGTTTTAAACATTTTATGGGTCTTGAAAAAATTGGAGACTGACCAGTAGTGGATTGTAAAACCCTTTACTACCATTTTGCGTGTGCAATCATTCGCATGTATGACATTTCTGTGCTTGCGCTAGTGCTACCAGTTCTTAGAACTGGGCCGAACCGGGAGCAACCCACCACTGAAATCCACTGATTGATGTTTTGTTTTTCTAAAACTACAACAGGCCAATTCTTTCCCCATCCACCCACCCCCACTTAACTACAACTACTATACATCCCCTCAACTACAACATCCTCCCTTTATCTGCAATTATAACTTAAATATATAACTGCATCTACAATAAATATATCGAACTGGAAATTTGAGTTGATCAAATTATTTTGCCTGGGCCAGATGCTCAGGATAATGATAATGATAGTAATAGTAATAGTAATAGTAATAATAATAATAATAATAATAATAATAATTTATTAGATTTGTATGCCGCCCCTCTCCGAAGACAACCTAATTATTAAGGTAAGAAAAGAAAAATGTTGAAAAGAAAGCTCTTTTCTTTCATGGAAGTGCAATCCTTAGGCCCCAATTCTGATGTGTTGACTTAGGTGAAGTCTGAGTCAGTGTATATCATAGCAACGATGGCAGGTGTCTCCCTCAGAATATATAACAACGAGGGTACTGACAGCCTTTCCCACCAAAACTGGAGGCAGAGATGCTCCTCCCTCAAGTTGTCACATTTCATATTACCAACCAGGCAAATCTGATGAGTAGGTTGAGGGGCAAAACTGCAGCTCGAAGTTGATAGAGATGGACTCACTGAGAATCATAAATTACTTCACTTCCTTGGATCCAGTCAATTTGCATTCCAAGGCACCGAAGGCATTTCCTCATGGGCTGTTCAGAGAAGATGGGAGAAAATATTAATTAAATCTGCAGTTGCAGTTTTACCATAGCTAAGCAATTAGAATAAATTGCACTCATCATTTCTTGATAAATTAGAAATTGGGCAGCGGATCATCAAGTTGAAATTTAAGAGAAGCAAATAGCAAATTCTTCCTTGAGGACAAAGAAACCAAATGCAAAAAATATAAAACAGAAGATGCCTGGCTAGACATCTAAGATATGTCTTAAAATTAACTGGGAATTGGACTTGATTGCGAGACCAGTACCCATCTTTCCTCCTCCCCCCCTCTTTCTTCTGTTTTCTCACAGAAGAAAGACACAAGCTGTTCTCTGTTTGCAGACAAGTTGGCATAACTGCTGCAAAAGCTTTGCTGGATATCTCTACGTGTACATGCATGCACAGCTGTTTCATTTCACTGACAATCCCAGCAGAAATCAGTGCATGCACAGACATGCACAGATGACCACAGAGAGCCTTCAAAGCAGCCAACCAGAGGATGCAGCTGCTTTTAAAGAGCGTTCTGCTTGCCCTAATATCCACTGCAAAGAATTGCTTTCAAACATTTTGCATAATCTCATTCTCTGTTGTCTCAGAATGTACAATGTGACATAATCAGCTGAAGAAAGAATTCAGATGAAAATCTGAAAACTTGCTAAAGCTAAGGTAGACTTAGGGATCTACCTAAGTTTATCTAACCCCTACACTTTACGTATTCCGTGGATGAGGTAAGCATTAAAGGCAGAACTGTTTCTCCTGGCCTTCTAGGGAAGTCCATCCCATCTACTCAGTATTGAGCCATGAAAGCCAGTTGGGTAACCTTGAACTGAAGAAGCTTCTTGGATGAGAAGAGAAGTGTCTTCAAAGAAAAAACAGAAAGTCCAGTTGCCTCTTTAAAAAAAAGGCACCTTTGGGACATTATATTAAATATTTTTATCAACCATTATTTAGATTCAACATGTTTAAATGCTGGAACATAAGGACCGTTTAATGTTTGTAAAGGTCAATCCCAAACCAGCACCTTTAGATTTCTGGGATTACAACTAGTGTTGGGCAAACCCAACGAATTTCAGGTTCGGGTTCGGCACCCGAATTTTTAAAAAAAGTTCGTGTTTGGTATACCGAACTGCGCAAAGTTCGGTACGAACCCAAACTTTGCGGATTCGGTTCGCCCAACATTAATTACAACTTCTGTTCTCTCCAGACAACATGTGGAATTCAACTATAACCCCATCATATAATTCCTCCATCATCTACTTTGAAGCATGGAAAACATGCTTTTAGAAGGAGATCTAGGTGCTTACATTGGGATAGAGATAAAAAGGGAGAAGTCACCATCGTGCACATGATCAAAATCTATTGTTGTTATATCTTTAAGTAACTACTACCATTCTTACATCAGGAAGAGTCAAGCAGTAGGTTTGACTTACTTCTAAAACATAACATTTAAACCATTTAGTTCTGAATTCAATTGTACTCCAATGCTCATTCTCACACTATCACAAAACCATGGGTTTACAAGAGGTAAAAGGGAGATAAAGGCTTGTTTTCCGCAATTAGAAAACTTAGTCTTGAGGACTAAGGAAATAACCTGGGCATTCTGTTAAAAAAATGCATTGCCCTGGAGAAAGTCAGCATCGTAGCAATAGGTTAAATTAACTCTTGCTAAGCAGTATAAAATTATTATAAGAAGTCAGGAAGCATAAAAGAGAAAGGTTTCAGACTTCGCTCTCAATAATTTATTTTGGCACTATAAAGACCTCATGTCCACTTCAGTATTGATGTAACTCACTTCTATTACAGGAAGAATTAATTTGCCCATATTACCTAGTCCTAGAGGTTTGTGGGGAGGAAAATCCCCTAGAGGTATTGACTTAGTTTATCATCATCATTAGAATGGAGGAATGTTTTATTAGGTCATCTAATCCATCCCCACCCGCAACAGCTAATGTAGGTTCAGCCCTGAACAATATAATCTACTCTGCTTTGTCTCAACCATTCTTTTTATGGCTTATTATAATGATGCTAACACCACTTTTCTTGGCAAACTATTGCACACGCTATTAGGAGTTTGTTTTCCCCTGTTGTTCAGCACAAATTATTTTATAGTTAATTTAAATCTCATTACTTTTACTTTGGCACAAATACAGTGGGATGTTTTTGCAAAGGCAGCTTGACTCATTTTATTTGATCACGATTGTCTTTTGCATCCTGTAAAGCGGCAGAACAGCTTTCGATGCTTTATTCCCCTAAACACTCTCTCATAAGGTGTTTATTTACAGAATTTAGAGAGCACCGTGGGGCTGGGCCGCCCACATATTGTTTGAATGCTGCATAAAGCCCACTAAGTTTAAGCTGAAATAAAATGACCACACAGTGAAATCTAATTTCTTCTTCCTCCTCCTCCTCCTCAGCATATCTAATGTGAATTAAGAACTGCAGTTATAGTTCTTTAGCAGATGGTGGTCAGTTGGCTTCACCCCTCCACGCAAATGCACACACCTTTATATGTCAGATGCTTTTGTAACAAGTGAAAGGAGAAAATGCCAACTTTACACTTTCACTCCTTCTCTGCGAAGCAAACATTCTTCAGAATATTTATTGCACCAATGAATATGAATAAGTAAAATGTCTATCTGTCTATCATCTATCTATCTATCTATCTATCTATCTATCTATCTATCTATCTATCTATCTATCTATCTATATCTATATCTATATCTATATCTATCCATCCATCCATCCATCCATCCATCCATCCATCCATCCATCCATCTATCTATCTATCTATCTATCTATCTATCTATCTATCTATCTATCTATCATCTATCTATCTTACTATTTGTCTGTCTATCATCAATCTGTCTAATGTAACTTTGGCAGTTTACTGTATAAATTGTACTAAATGTTCACATTGCTTGCCATTTCCTTCCTACAAGTGCTTTCAATATTCCTCAATACAGTGTATTAATTAATAAAATTAATGAAATACATTGTCATTGGGACGTGACCTTTGGTATCTCCCATAGGCGGATGCAGATCTAGATCTGTACAGACAAACAAAATTAAACCCCAATTAATTAAATAAAGATGCTTAGGATGGAACAAGCACAAGAACAGTTTGAACAGTATGAAAGTTCCTAATAACATATATTAGTACATAGGAAATTAAGACCTTAGGGACATCTTAATGTCTTCTTTCATTTTTGTTCCTGGCTGCTTTTTTTGATCTTGTTAGGCAAACAAAGAGAACGTACCTTTTAATGACAACTCAACTATTGAAAACTACTTATGGAAAGAAATTGGAATTTTACTGGTCACTGGGTAAATTTTCTGACTAGAAGACAAAGCATCATGCTACTGTGCACACATTTCCAAGAAAATAAGAAATAATAGTTGAGCCCAGCCTAGGTGGCCAGCCAGTTATTTTCCCTCTAAGCTATATTTTCACTATTTTGTTCCAGGGAAAAATATGGGATTTAGGTCTTATGATTGGGAAGGGTTAATAGGAAATGTGTTCAAATGTTTTTCCGGATCATTTTAAGTTACTTGTGTATTATTTATTTTTTGATTATTTATGCCCAGCTTTTATTTTACAAATAACTGAAAGATATCCAACACACTTCCCTCCTCTTATTTTCCCAAAACAATAACACTGTGAGGTGAGTTGGACTGAGAAATGTGACTGGCCCAAGATCACCCAGCTGGCTTTTATGACTAAGTTCTCACAATCTCTGGCTTTCTAGCCTGCTGCCTTAACCACTGCATCTTACATGCCAAATTATTTTCCAGCACAATTTATTTATTGATTGTTTATTATATCAGCTATCAAACTCTCAGATAATATTAAGAAGAAGAAGAAGAAACCCATAACTTTTGCCATTGTTTAAAGGCAATAAAACAAAAATTAAATTCCAAATTAATTAAAATTTTGTTTAAAAGTATTTTAAAATCCTTTATAAAAGCCAGCCAAAAAAAAAAAAAAAAGACAAGTCAACACATTCAGCCTGGGCAGTTACAGAGAAAGCTCTTATCCTGAATATTCATGCGATGAACGTTCAGCAACTATCAGAATAAATTCGGAAGAAATGAGCTTATTCACTTCTAATTCCACACAAACAAATTTGCTTCATTATTGCTGCCCAGGTGGATGATAATTAAAACAGAAACCAAAAAACAGGGCAAAGAAAAGTGCAAGGATCAGAGTCTTATTTTGCTCATTGTAGAAACAGAAACATAACTCTTCAAGGCTCATCTTAATGCTCCGTTTTAAAATATAATTTCAAGTAGAAATGAGAAAGCTATTTGGGAAATTAATGCCAGACAAGTTTGTTAGTGACACCTGCTATTAAAATAGTCCTGGATTTGCAATGACAATTGGGGACCAGTCGTTAGGTGAAGCAGACGCTAAGTGAAACTTCAACTATACTTATAATATAGTGTTGCATTTCATGCACACAACTACTATCTGGTCTAATTATATAATTATCAAGTAATTAAGTAGTGATATAATTATCACTACTTAATTCATTTTGCTATCAGCCATTCGTATTGTATTAACAGATAGACAGGATTATCAAAATAACAAAGAAGCAGTGCTACAGACACAAATGTTAAGCAAGCTTATTTTTTGCCACCTGTAAGTGATGCCAATCACTGCAATTGCCTGCACAGAAGAGCAATTTTGTGCACTGGAACTGCAAACATAATTTTGACTTAATAAACCAATAGACAAGCAGTTGCCCCAATTTTGTGTGAAAGAGAGGATGAGCTGCTACTTGGGCATGTCTGTACATTTGGAGGGGGGAGATGACCAAAATAGCAGCCATCTAAGCAGAGTCCTCAAAAAATGCTTGTGAGCCCTAATGATCTAATGTTGGGACTGAATGCTAGTTGACATGTACAAAAATTATTTTGGAATAAGCAACAGGTTAGGGAGAACCCAGTCCAAAGCAACTTTCCACATGATTCTGAAAAATTATAGAGTTTTTTATTATATTTAGATTTTTTTCATCCCACCTTTTTATAAATAAATAAAGTCAGATCACGGGAGCAAACATAGCTAATATGCCCTATACATCTGCCTCCTATTTTTCTCCACAACAACCACCTTGTAGGTAAATTGGTCTAAGCAGTGAAGGGTCACAAAAAAATTTATTACCACACTGTGGGGCTTGATAGTCATATGACTGGGTGGGAGTGGCTTGTCAACCATGTGATTGGGTAGGAGTGGCTTGACAGCCATGTGACCAGGTGGGAGTGGCTTGGCGATCATGTGACCAAGGGGTGGCTTAAAGATCATGTGACTGGCTTAAAGGTGGCCAACTTGATGTCACTCACGTCCAGGATTTTGGTTAGGGTGCCTGGCCCCTCCTTGCCTCAAAGAGATACAAGATATTTACTATTACTGAACATCCAAAAGTATACCATTTAATCCTATATGTATACATGCCATATGTGTACATACATATTATACACAGGCATTCAAAAGTATACACTATCTATTATATGCAAGCTCCATTTTTGCTACCCCCACTATACCCCCTCCCCATGTGGGCAGTAGCCCATGACTAGGTCTAAGTCAGCTAACCAGCTGTCAGGCTTAAAGAAGGACTAGAACTCACCATTTCCTGCTTTCCAAGCCAGCACCTTCACGGCTACAGTCAACTATAGAATAGATGGAAGAATATATCATGCAAACTAGCACAGGCACACAAACATCCCTAAATTTATATCTCGCGGATGACAGGCATTTTAAAGCATAATTTGATAAGTACTGGTTTATTTAAAAATTGATATGCTACCTTTCAAATCCAATCTCAGGTTGTCTGACATTTAATAATACTAAACATTTTAAACCGTTACCTTAAAAATCTTTAGCTAGAAGCACAAAGGGAAGGATGCCAAGTGTATCTCAGGAGCCAAAGGATCCCCACTCACCTTTTAAAAGCTGGAGTGAAAGCAAAATCCCAACTGCTGGAACATGTTCCCTTATTGAAACATTTTTTATTACTGGATTCCTGCCAATTAAAAGTCATACGAGCCCTGTCAAAAGAAGTTGCCAGGGTTATAAGTAGGATATAGAAATTCACTCACCAGCTCATACAGGATTCTTTTTTCTCCCGAGTTTAAAGGGATGTTCTTTGTGCCAAACCTGGAGGTAACGTGGTGTATTCTCTTTCCCTTCTCAATTCAAAGCATGGGGTAGCAATCCATAAAAAGATCCATCCATAAGAATCTTGGAAACAATTTGACAATTACCAGAAGTCAGCATGAATACGTCAAAACAAATCTTGCCTGATTGGTCTGTAATTTATTTATTTATTGAATCCAATTTTGAACTCAATCCAAGTGGATTCTGGGCGGCAAACAACATAACACACAGAAACACACAAAAAGAAGTACAATGATCAGTTCAAAGCCAGCTCTTATGTAGTAAATTCTAAACTGTAGTGTTAGCTACAATAATAAAGCTCAGGCCAAAGACACGAGGATTGTTTTTATTTGTTTCATTTCCATGTCTCTCCAAGGGGGGTGGATTAATCAGGGGTGGGCTACTGCCTGGATGGAGTGGGGGGACACAGTGGGGTAGTGAAAATGGAGCTCCACTCCAGAGCATCCAATTTGCACTGAAAGATGTTGAAAGAAAATGCAGGGCGTCCTGCATAAGCCGCATCCTGCATAAGCCATGTCCACAGTGTGGTAGTAAAAATTTTGGCAGACCTTCACTGGGGTTAATCCAAAGAAGGTTTGCATAGAGAGTAAGGATGATGACCTTGATGGAAATATTCAAGATAGTTTGAAACATTTACAGTATTACATCCTGAGAAATATTATAAGGTTCCCTGCTTGAGCAGGGGGTTGGACTAGAAGACCTCCAAGGTCCCTTCCAACTCTGTTATTGTAAAATAATGTTCAGAAGCAGCTCAGGAGGACACCTCCTTGTACAGTATAAGAAGGGGAAGGAGGTACAAGAAAACGAGACTTGCAATATTCTGGGGGTTTTGGGGGGGGGATTTTTATTGTTTTTCCACACCTTAAAGAGATTCAAATTCACATACCTCAAATTATTTATAATGATTTAATATAATATGCAACATAATATCAAATGCCAAATTCTTAATCCAAATTTCCTAATTATTTATCCAATTTATTCTGGTACATATCATTCATCCTGTGCTACCTCCTTTTCAAATCTTATCATCCAGATTTCAGATATTCTCCTTTGCCTTGATTTGAATTCAAAGTGCTATTAGCTATCTCAATTTCTCGTGGCTATTTGCTTTTCATCTATTAAAACTGTGCTATCATGCTACAATCCATTCCTTACATTCTTAAACTCATTCTTACTTTTTTTTAAGACCCTCATTTTATCAAAGCTGCCCTTAAAAAAAGAAATTTCCAAATTTACTTCTCTTTATATCCGAGGAAGGAAAGAAAAGATAACCATTCATATCAAATCCAATTATAACAATATCAGTATACATAGGAGGAAGGGTTGTGTTTTTTAAAATTTCCCATTCGCTTCATTCCTTTCATTTCTTTCATTCATTATACCAGTATATCATTTCTACTTTAACAAATCATAATCATTATATATCATATTATTGTATTATTTTTCAAGAAAAGTATCTTTCGTCGAAAATCCCCCCAAATAGTAATATTTTCCCTAATCTATAGTTCTTCCACTGTTGTTCTTAGTGTAATAATCTTCCCTAATCTATAAATTCCACTGCCAAACCCTGGGTAATTATCTTCCCTAATCTATGTGTCACAGTCATACCAGTATAATAATCATCCCTATCCTTATTGCTTTCACTGCCAATTGTAGTGCAATAATCTTCCCTAATCTATATTTCCCCAATATATCTATTTTCCCTATTCTATGTACCTTCCACTATCAAACTCAGTGTAATAATCTTCCCTAATCTATTTAATTCAACTTTTCCTTGCTGAACAACATAATCAATATTAATTATTATTCAATATTAATCCTCCTTTAATAATCCCTTTTCCCTTTCCTCCTATTATTTATATATATATAAATCACATAATAAATTTATAATTCAAATAATCAATAAATGATCAATTTATAATTCAAATAATCAATAAGACTATCAAAAGTAGTAATCATCCAAAATAATCATAACCATTTTCAATTTTTTCGTCCATAATAATCATAATCATAACCTTTTTCATTTTCTTATTCATAACCATTTCAATTTCCTCTTCTTATTCCATCATTTCATTTTAACTTTTTTAATCTCTAATTTTCTTTGCAATAATAGACTCTAATAAAATTAAATCATTAATAATTTCAATTCATTTAATTTCATAGGGAGAGAGGGGCAGGGTCTGATGGCCGCAGCAGCGGGACCCTTTCCTCTCCCTTGGAAAGGCTCCGAATCCCCACTGCCCAGGGGTTCTGGCCCTTTTGGACCAGAATGATCCTTCCTGAAGAGAAGGTGATGCATGGGACACTTCCAGGGGTCTGGTAGGGGCTGGCATGCCCCACCAGACAAACTGGCTTAGTCTCACACTGGGTTGTGGTGTGAAGCCGGCCAGGCAGCCATGCCTGAGCCGACACAGCCACAGAGACAATGCAACATCGGCATGGAAAGGTGATTGGTAACATCTGGAAAGAGCTGGAGGAGTTTACTTACAGAAGAAGAAGTGATATAAAGCTGGTGCTGATGAGTTGAAGTGATCAAAAGGGATTTCTGGATTTTTTTTTCTGCTTGATTTGATTTCAACAGAGCTAAAACAGCCAAAATAGAAACCGGAAGCAGCTGTCCTTGCAATGAGGCAAATGGTGAGGGCTTTTGAAAGTAGCAACTGCTCAAGATTGGATTTTTAAGACTCTTAACTATTTTTAAACTTGTCTTTTGAATTGAGACTCTTTAAATTCTCGTTGTGGAGGCTATTTTTTTTTCTCTTTTCCTTCTCATTTACATGTATCAAAGGAAGAGGAAGTCTATAAATACCGGAAGACTTGAATAAATTTGTTATTTAGCACCATCTTGTGGCTGGAGGAAATATAGCAGCCAATCTGTATTGCTTGGAAGCATATCTTATCTGCCTCACCTTCACATTTGTTTTCTATGAAAAAGGTGGAATGCAGCTATGGCTTGGAAGGAAGAAACTATTCAAGATGGAACTGATTGAATTGTTTGAAAACATATTGGATAATGCAATTTGAAAGAGGTTTGAGACATTTTAAGAACACTGACATTGAAAACCCAGAAGACAGCAGAAGATAGCAGTAGTTCAAAGAAGAGGAAGGGACTGAGTCCCCCCCCCCCCCATAAAGCTATAAATTGAAAAAGAAAATGGCAATATTCTGTTATTATAACCAATCTTTATATAGGAAGTTTCAGCATTCATCTTGATTTCCTAGTCTGATCCATCTAATGGAATTGATAGTATTTACCTCATAAGTAGAAAGTACTCTTAACAGGTCTTCTAGATCAGTGTTTTTCAACCAGTGTGCCGCGGCACACTAGTGTGCCACGAGACATGGTCAGGTGTGCCACGAAGCTCAGCTTCTGAGACCGGAAGCTGAGCTTCAATCTTTGCGCTGCCTTCCTTCTTTGTGGCAGATGAGATTTGGGGCCCAGCAGGAGAGCACCGGCAACAGTGGCATCGGACAGTAGCCGGGGGGCAGCTGCAAGTGGGAGTTCCAGGTCAGAAACACTGGCAGCACCCCACCCAGCTGGAGCTTCCCTGGCATCGGCGGCAAATGTCCTTTGGGGCCCGGTATGAGGGCACTGGCAGTGGGAGCGTAAGGGTGCCATCAGCAGCGGCACCGGGTAGTAGCCGGGGGATGGCGGCGGCGAACAAGAGCTCCAGAGTGGAGGCACCGTCAGCACCCTGCCCAGCTGGAGCTTCCTTGGCGGGGGCGGCAAAAAATATTCTTTGGTGTCCAGCGGAAGGGCACTGGCAGTGGGAGTGGGAGGGTGCCGGCTGCAATGGCCCTGGGCAGTCTCCGAGGGATGGCGACAGTGAGAGGGAGCTCCAGGGTGGAGGCACCAATGGTGGTGGTTGGACATGTTCCTGGACGCCGTACATGCTGGCGCTACAGGGCTGGCACTGGCCCGCTGGCTGGGCCAGAGGTGCCAACCCCACACCCATGCCCAGCGCAGCACCAGTATATACGGCATCCAGCAAGACATCCAACTGCTGCCGTCAGGGCTCCCGCTCACAGTCAACCGCTCTGCCGCCACCCCTGGCTACTGCCCGATGCCGCTGTTGCTGGGGTGGTGTAACAAAAGAGAAAGAGAGAGAGAGAAAGAAAGAGAGATAGCAAGAGAGACAGAGAAAGAGAGAGAGTGAAAGAGAGAGAGAGAAAGAGATAGCAAGAGAGACAGAGAGAGAGAGAAAGAGAGAGATAGCAAAAGAGAGAGAGAGCAAGAGAGGGGGGGAGTGAGAGAGAAAGACATAGAGGGAGGGAAGGAGGGAGAGAGAAAGAGAGGAAGGAAGGAAGAGAGAAAGAAAGAGGGATGGAGAGAGAGAGAGAAAGAAAGAAAGGAAGGGAGAGAGAGAAAGAGGGAGAGAGAGAGAAATAGAGCGAAAGGGAGGAAGAGAGATATTTTTTTTGTCCAAACATTTTTTAGGTGCCCCCCCCCCCACTCAATGTTCCCCAGGATTTTGAAAATATGAATAATGTGCCGCGGCTCAAAAAAATGTTGGGAAACACTGTTCTAGATTATCATACCAGCCAGGCAAAGTCAATTCTGGTAGGGCATATTCTAGTGCTATATTGTGTAGGTGAAGGACTTTAAAGGTGGCAACCAGCACTTTAATTTGAGCCCAGAAACTTACTGATCACTAATGTAGTGACTAAAAGTATTAGTACTATAAATTGGGGATACCATCAATAATTTGGCTACTGTGTTTTGCATTAGACCAATACACAACATAATAGAATAGTCCAGCTGAGTAATAATCTGTGATTATTCCATCATCTCATTTTCTTGTAATCAAACAATTTATGTAATAGATTATGGGAATGTGGAGATATAGTATATCTCAACTTCATCAAAGCTTTTAAGTAAGAGCTATACAGCATGCTCAGATCAACAAGCTGTTTAAATATAGGATACATGGCATGAAAATTAAATGGGTACAAAGTTAACTCTAAAATTGAGTGCAAAATATGCTTAGCAATACGTTTTCATCATATTAAAAAGAAATATCAAGTAGGTGCCATAAGCATCAAACCTGGACCTTTATTTTTCAATATTTTCATTAATTACTTAAATGAAGAAGTAAAAGGAATAATTCACAGATTTGAAGATAACCAGAAATAGGTAGTGTACTTAATATTGTATAAGAGAAAATGTTTTATAGCAGACATAACATTTTTGGACAAAGCAAGGATAATGTGAATCTGGGTTGGTCACCAGGTTTTGTCTTCTGAGTTTCAGCTGCATGTTGGAACCCATCTTCAGGGAACTTCATTTTGTGATCTGAGAGCAGAATATATTTATATTTCTATACATTAATGTTCATCAGACTTCCTTTTTTAAAGATTCTAGTTGGTGTTTAAGTGTTGGTTCAAGGAGCAACACACCAAAGAGTAGACAGAAACAGGACAAAAATCCAATATTCTTTATGTTTACTAAAATATATATTTAACAAGGTCCTTCTTCTGTCAACTCTAGGATTACAGAACAAGGTTTACATCTCTGCTGTAAAGGTTCTTTTCAGTAAGATTGTATGTGTTTCAAAAAATGACGTGCAGGAAGTGTTTGCCATCCTGCGAGAGGGGGTTGGGGAATCATATTTTGAAGAGCATTTTAATTTGACTTGTTAAAGCAACTTCATCTTTTTCGAGTTTATGTGGAAGCCTAGAAAAAAAACTTGTGACTTCTCTTCTTAGAAACAGAGAGAAGCTCTGCTTGTGAAGCATTTTTGAACCATGCACAATTCTAATTTTTAAATGTCTGGCCTGGCTTGGTCTAGATTGTAGTGTCAAAGGTAAAGTTTGAAACAAAACTTTGAAGTTGTTCCCCAGTGGCAAAATAGCACAAAACTAAAAGAGGTTGAAACAAAAATTGTATAGACGAGAATGAAGGTCCCTAATGATAGAAAGGTTAATAAAAAGGGGGAAATGACTTGTATGAATGCCAGTTTCTGTCCATGTCTCAGCCTGATACTTAAGGGGAATGTTTCCACTTAGATACTTCTGCTCCTCTTGCAGACATGAGGGAGATGATATTAATAATAAAGATTGTCCCCGATGGTAGGAGTCTAATTACAAGATAAAACACTAAAAGGTACAATGAAGTAATGGATTGTAGGGGGATTTTTGTGTGTGTTCCCCCCCCTCCCGGGATATCAGTTTATTACTAACTTGACACTATAGCTTTAAGAGTCATTTCTCTGCTGTTACCAGGCTGCCAAAGGAAGAAGAAACAAAAGAAGAAACAAAGAACATGGGAACGGATGAGAAGAAGCAAATAATCTTTGTTGGTTTTCTCCCCAATATTTTCCTATTAATAATGGCTTGTAGAAAAGGCTTCTCTAATCATAGATTTCTAAAAGATGTCAAGAACCTGTTGCTTATGTATATGTTTTTGCCATCCCAAAACGTAACCATATTTTTATTTAACCATGTAGCTCAGGGATGTCAAACTCGATTTCATTGAGGGCTACAAGGGGGCCGGTGGGGGTATGTCACTCATGTGGAGGGCACCTGTGGTGGCCGGAGTGCTCTGCCAGTGAAAATGGACTCCCGAGTTCTATTTTTGTCTGTGAGGGCCTCCTGCAAACCTCTGGCAGTGAAAACAGAGCTTGGGAGGGCCACACGCAGCCCTCCAGTGATGTGTCTCCACTGGCAGAGGCACAACAGATGGGTCCTTTGCTGTTCCCGGTGTGGCATCATGGGTCAGATCTAAGCACCCCCTGGTCCAGATCCAGCCGCCTGGGCCTTGAGTTTGATATTCCTGATGTAGCTGATTGTATCCCAAAACTTTGTTAAATCTATTAAATACAATACATTTTTTGGAAAGGCTTTGGATTTGTTCTTCTTGTTACGATTGTGTAGCAAGATTTCAGAAAGCAATTGTCTTTTCACAGAACAGATCTAGGGGCTGGCTTGTCTTCTCTCCTCAGGAATAGTGGTAGTGAGAGATTGTGGATCATCTCCCCAAAATAGTTTGTGCTCTCCCTTTCACTCTCCATTTAGCCAACTTGAATTTTATTGCTATGGGTTGGACCTTACAGCCATATTGAAAGGAATTTGACTATTATGGGTGTTAAAAATTCAATCTTCAACCATTATAGATAATACACATTTGCTTTTTGTTGCAACAACTGGCAAATATTCAACTTCATTGATAAAGAAAAATAAATCAGCACCTTTAATTCCCTTCATTTTGTAAACATTTATTCTCTAACGAAATCCTCCTATTCTAATATTTTGCCTTCTCTTTGTTCCGTAAACAAATTGTTCAAGAGTTCCTACCTTGGATTTTGTCAGCCTAAAGTATGCAAGCCAGTAGACCAGTGATGGGCTTCTATGGGAATGGTCAGGTACGCAGTACCGGTAGAAAAATTTTGGTCAGATATGCAGAACCAGTAGAAAAATTTTGATTCCTCCCCCCCCCCCCTTCTGGGCTCTGGGTACATTTTTCCTATCACAGTAAATGAGGTTGAATGTGTATAATTTTAGAAGAGCTGTGCATGTGTGTACATACACATACAGTTTATATAGTAGATAATGTATATTTTGGTGTGCCTGTGAGCAATATGTATTTACACATATGGCATACATACATAGAATTAAATAGTATATTTTGGATGTTCAGTAATAGTGAATAGATAGGGAAATCTCTTTGAGGCGAGGATAAGCCAGGCACCCTAACCCTAATCCAAACCGTCACGTTGGCCACCTTTAAGGTCACATGACATTTAAGCCACCCCCGGTCACATGATCACCAACCCACACCCACAAAATAAGCCATGCCCACAGTGTGGTAGTAAAAAATTTTGTAGCTCTTCACTGCAGTAGACAATTTTTTAAAAAAGTCAGCAGAGGTTCATATTCCATCTGGTGAAAAGTTCACAGGAATACCTTAGCAGTTCCTTAGTGGATGAATAATAGTGTACAGGCAAACTGGAACAGAGATGAAAATGAGCAAGTAGAATGGAAAACGAATCCTATGCAGAAAAATTTAAGTGTCTAGGCACATTCAACCTGGAAAAAGGGGGAGGGAAGCAATAGTACTCTTCAAACACACCAAAGACAAAGGTGTCTACTGCCTCAAAGAACTGGATTAGATTTAAGGATTTAAGCTGTAGGCAGAATTGTTTTAATGACAGGAGTAGTTCAACTATGAATTTAAGAACAGGGGAAAGGAGAGGCTATCTTAAACTGAGGCTAGATAGCTAACTGTTGTAGATACTTTGGTCCTGGCTTTAAGAAGATTGGATTAAATGATCCAGACAGGCCCCTTTTTATTATGTGCTTTTAATAATCAGCATCTGATCCTGCCCAAATGTACATTTAGTCCACTGTTCAAACAATACTCACTTTCTAATCTTTGCATTAAAAGATATATAACACTGAAGTTCTACATCATTAGTTTATTACAATTTTGAAGATATGCTTCTCTGAGTGAGAAGTACCTTAGTTGAAAGAATAGGGAGGAGGAGGAGGAGGAGGAGGAAAAGCTTTTCTCCCTCCACATTCACACCCACCCAGAATTTTCTTGCTGTCTGAAAACTGCATTCCTTATATGCTACCTTGAGCTACTTCAAGTAGAACAGCCAGAGCAATGCTTAGACACCATGGACAATCAACAGACTATATACAAAGTCAATTAATAGCAGCAGCAATTTCTCCCTCTCTCCTATACACATAGTTTATTTTCCTTTATTTTCTTCCTCTTCAAATTGTCTTGCCAAACTCCTTTATACTCTCCTCACTCGGTTACTCAGTGAATAGATGAGAACAAAGTCTAATCAATTACAAGAAAGAACAATTCAAAGCATAGGTCTGCTTGGTTGCTTGCTTGCTTATGTGCCATCAAGTTAGTGTCAACTCTTTGCAACTTTCTTTGGCTTGACTTGTCCTTAACATAGCTCTTTAGATATTTCAACAGTGTACCTATTGTTTATGTAATTAAGTCCATCTATCTTGCTAAGGTTGTCTTCTCATCTTTCCTTCTCGCTTTACCAGCTTATATGTGCAAAATATGATAACTTGAACTAGGCATTTGTACCTTGAGTGAGAAATCTGGGTTGATTTATTCAATGACTCCTTTGTTTGTTTTCTTGGCTATCTATGATATTCTCAGAAATCTTTTCCAAAACTGTTTGAAAGCATCAATACACTTTCTATCCTGCTTTTAAAACTCCAACTGTAGATTCAACTGTTGATCCTAATGCTAACTTAAACTTAACGGAATGAAGTTATTCAGTATCTTCAGTCAATTCTAGAACTGGTTGCTCCACACATTATCTTTTTAAAATATTTAATCTTAACCTAATTTTTTCACTGAATTCCTTGACTTTCATTACTAGAGCTTTCAGATCTTTTACAATGTCAACTGTTAGAGTTGTGTCATTAACATAGGGAAGGAAAACATACAGTAGCTCTAGTGCAGAGGTCCCCAACCGCCGGTCCGCGGACCGGGCCCGGGCCGTTGGGGTTTTCCAGCCGGTCCGCGGCGCCGCTGCCCTCCTGGCAGAGGACATTATGCAGGACAGGGTGGGGCGTCGGGCAGGGCGGGGAGAATCAGGAGGCTCCTTTGGCGGCTGGGGGCTGCCTGGCTTTGTGATTTTGGCTGGGGGGGAGTTAGGAAGGTCCTACTTCTCCCCCCCCAGCCAAAAACTCAAAGCCTATCTGCTGGATACGGGCGATGAGCGGGACGAGCGGCGCCGAAGCCGGTGGCTGTGGCAGCTGCTGCAAGAGGCTTCCGCACCGCTCTGTCCCACTCATCGCCCGTATCCAGCAGATAGGCTTTGAGTTTTTGGCTGGGGGGGGGACTTAGGAAGGTCCTACTTCTCCCCCCCCCAGCCAAAAACTCAAAGCCTATCTGCTGGATACGGGCGATGAGTGGGACAGAGCGGCGCGGAAGCCTCTTGCAGCAGCTGCCACAGCCACCGGCTTCGGCGCCGCTCGTCCCGCTCATTCCCCGTGTCTGGCAGAAGCTGCTGCCCGAGTGCTCTTGGCCGGCGGGATTCAAAGGGGAGAATCAGGAGGCTCCTTTGGCGGCTGAGGGCTGCCTGGCTTTGTGATTTTGGCTGGGGGGGGGACTTAGGAAGGTCCTACTTCTCCCCCCCCCAGCCAAAAACTCAAAGCCTATCTGCTGGATACGGGCGATGAGCGGGACGAGCGGCGCCGAAGCCGGTGGCTGTGGCAGCTGCTGCAAGAGGCTTCCGCGCCGCTCTGTCCCACTCATCGCCTGTATCCAGCAGATAGGCTTTGAGTTTTTGGCTGGGGGGGGACTTAGGAAGGTCCTACTTCTCCCCCCCCCCAGCCAAAAACTCAAAGCCTATCTGCTGGATACGGGCGATGAGTGGGACAGAGCGGCGTGGAAGCCTCTTGCAGCAGCTGCCACAGCCACCGGCTTCGGCGCCGCTCGTCCCGCTCATTCCCCGTGTCTGGCAGAAGCTGCTGCCCGAGTGCTCTTGGCCGGCGGGATTCAAAGGGGAGAATCAGGAGGCTCCTTTGGCGGCTGAGGGCTGCCTGGCTTTGTGATTTTGGCTGGGGGGGGACTTAGGAAGGTCCTACTTCTCCCCCCAGCCAAAAACTCAAAGCCTATCTGCTGGATACGGGCGATGAGCGGGACGAGCGGCGCCGAAGCCGGTGGCTGTGGCAGCTGCTGCAAGAGGCTTCCGCGCCGCTCTGTCCCACTCATCGCCTGTATCCAGCAGATAGGCTTTGAGTTTTTGGCTGGGGGGGGACTTAGGAAGGTCCTACTTCTCCCCCCCCAGCCAAAAACTCAAAGCCTATCTGCTGGATCCGGGCGATGAGCGGGACGAGCGGTGCCAAAGCCGGTGGCTGTGGCAGCTGCTGCAAGAGGCTTCCGCGCCGCTCTGTCCCACTCATCGCCCGTATCCAGCAGATAGGCTTTGAATTTTTGGCTGGGGGGGGAGAAGTAGGACCTTCCTAACTCCCTCCCCAGCCAAAATCACAAAGCCAGGCAGCCCCCAGCCGCCAAAGGAGCCTCCTGATTCTCCCCGCCCTGTGGAGAAGTGTGGAGGGCTGCGTCACTAAGCTCCACCCCTCCATAACCCCACCCCCATTTGACCAAAGCCCCCCCCCCCACCGGGCCGTGGAAAACTGGTCTAGCTTAAAGCCGGTCCCTGGTGCAAAAAAGGTTGGGGACCTCTGCTCTAGTGGATGAAAACAGCATAAAAGGTAAATAAAAATTATAATTATATAATGGCAAATAAAAACATTGTTATTTGCTTGATTCCTGAAAAAGGCATGATTGATTTAAATTTGCTACATTTACGTACATCCCCCTACATTCCTAAACTCTTTTTGGATTCAGATCTAAAATGTTGTACAGTTCTAATATCCAGATGCCCTGCCTATTTTTAAAAAAAGGCATATACTGTATTACCGATATATAATATTGTAGTATGGAAAATTATGTAGCAAGAAAGTTTTAGAAGAAGCCACATTTTTACTTGTCGCAGCATGCTATAAAAAGTTTTATGTGTAAGTACGATACAGTTGAATTGTGTTATTTTTTTTTAATTGCAGAAAAATGGTGAAACAGGAGGCAGTAGATATTTGTGATTCTGCCACAGGCTATGTTTAAAGGATTCACACATTCTTTGTACAAAAGGTATGATTTAGTTCAAACAAGGCTCATTATTTTTTACAATGCTTTATATAATAATTTTATCGTTTTCATTGTCATCAGTCTAATGTATCTCTATGATAAATTGAATGGTATTAAGTAATTGATTGAACACTGGATAATGCCCCATCAATGGAGAGTGTGCTATAGAATATCTTACATCCCTGTCTAAGGTTATTCTTAGGGTTACATCTTACCGTAAAGAGAATTATACTATACACTGACCTGATACCCTTGCTGAATTATTTTCAATATTTAATTTATTGCCTTGAATTACACAGCATGCACACATATGCTATTTGTACCTACACATTTATCTACTCTTTCTGTCTTATTTTTTCCTGAAGCTCTGACATGATTGACATTTTCTGAGAGCCAAAGTTGGAATAAGGAACATGCACAAATGATGGTTTCCTTAGCAACGGGAACCATGTGAATTCTCCTCTTTCCTTTTTTCTTTTGCACTTTACTTAGTGGTCTCTCCACACATTGGTTTTCATGGAGACTTGGAGGCCTGATGCATATTTTTTTTTCTAAAAATAAAATCAGTGCACCAAGCAGAATTAAAAAAAAGGTTGTATAGTTTGCCGACATGAATGATTATTTTTATTTATTACTAGGAAAAAAATCCATAGAAATAGGCATATATTGGCTTGTAAAACTCATTTTACACAGAGAGATAGAGATTTGGACACATCTTTTAATTCCTTTTATTTTAAAAAATGCCATCATTTTTATGCCAAATATTATTGCATATTTGCCCAATTTCATTCCGGATCTCCAGGATATCTCACTAGCATTTTGGGTGAATTCTATTTGAAAGACTTGATTTCTGAAAGAAAAATAATAATTTACATGAGGCTCCGAAAAGGATTAAAAATAAATTATGGCACTTTTCAGGAAGTACTGTATACAGATATCCATACCAACCCAGAAATAATCCCTATAATTTCAAGAGAAAGGCATTCCATTTCTATACAAATTAAACATGTATCTTGTTCAAATTTTAAAAATAGATAGTGCTTGACGTATGACCACAATTAAGCCATAAATTTCTGTTGCTAAGTAAGACGTTTGTTAAGTGAATTTTGCCCCATTTTATGACCTTTCTTGCCACAATTGTTAAGTGAATCGCTGCAGTTGTTAAATTAGTCACTGAGGTTGTTAAGTGGATCTGGCTTCCCCTTTGACTTTGCTTGCCAGAGGTTTGAAAAAGATGATAATGGGAAACTGAAACTGTTATAAATATGAGCAGGTTGCCCAGCATCTAAATTTTAATTACCTGACCATGGGGATCAGTAGTGGGTTGCTACCGGTATGGTAGAGGACAGCGCACTGGTAGGAATCGGCGTGCTGTATATTCATGTGGGGATGCGCACATGTGAGATTTTGGCAATTTTTTGCTTCTGTGCATGCAGGGAAGCAAAAAAAAAAAATCGCTGAAATTTCTTGTGCGTGTTCCCTCATGAGATTTTGCTGCCAGCGCATGCGCAGAAGCAAAAGCACACTGGGACACACATTCACACACGCAAGAGACCCAAAGCTGTGTATGCAGTGCACCAGTAGCAGCAACGTTCTACCTGTCAATGACTACTTCAGCTTCAATCGCAACAACACAAGAGCACGCAACAGATTCAAACTTAATATTAACCACTCCAAAACTGACTGTAAAAGATATGACTTCAGCAAGTGAGTTGTCGAAGCGTGGAACTCATTACCTGACTCAATAGTGTCAACTCCTAACCCCCAACATTTTTCCCTTAGACTATCCACGATTGACCTCTCCAGGTTCGTTAGAGGTCAGTAAGGGGCGTGCATAAGTGCACCAGTGTGCCTTCCGTCCCCTGTCCAATTGTCTCTCCTTATCTCATTTATCTTTTCTTCCTTTCAAATATGTTCACCTATACTTTTATATCTTTTCTTCTATTCTTTTCTTTATTTGTATTACTACATATCTATTCTCTTCAATGTGTATTATGTATTGGACTAAGTAAATAAATAATGGGAATCCACTCCTCATGGAGATGGTGCAGCAGTCAAAAGTTGTCATAGGTCACTTTTTTTCAGTGTCAATGTTAACTTCAAATGGTCACTAAAAACATAGTTGTAAGTCGAGCATTACCTGTAAACGTTCCTAATAAAATTTCAGACATTATGGCGAATGGAATGATTCCTTGGTGCTATGCACACACCTGGTCTTCTGATCAAAATACAATGGTTGAAAGACTTCATTTTCCCTCCAGTGTATTTTTCCCTCTTTAAACCCTTCAAAGGATCATTGTCTGTAAAGTTGGATCGTTGGCCAGTAGGAAAAGATACCAGATCAATAATCGGTGAAGAAAAAAACTTAGGTCCCCCTTCACGTCATATATATCTTCACAGGGCTGGCAATGTTGATTCAACTTTCATTACTGTCTCTTTCTGAACATGGCCTGGTAAAGATATAGCATTTAGCTATTATTATTATTATTATTATTATTATTATTATTATTATTATTATTATTATTTTATTAGATTTGTATGCCGCCCCTCTCCGAAGACTCATGGCGGCTCACAACAGCAAAACAGTACAAATCCAATAGTTAAAAACAATTTAAAACCCTTAATATAAAAAACAATCATACATCTCAGACTAACCACACATAAAACAGAAATGGCCCCTGGGAATCAATTTCCCCATGCCTGACGGCAGAGGTGGCTTTTAAGGAGTTTGCGAAAGGCAAGGAGTTTGCGAGGGTGGGAGCAATCCTTATCTCCGGGGGGACTTGATTCCAGAGGGTCGGGGCTGCCACAGAGAAGGCCCCACCAGAGGACATTGTTTCGTCGATGGGACCCGGAGAAGGCCAACTCTGTGGGACCTAACCAGTCGCTGGGATTCGTGTGGCAGAAGGCGGTCCGATGCCATGAAGGGCAGTAGCATTTAGATTTATATACCACTTCATAGTGCTCTTACAGCCCTCTCTAAGCGGTTTACAGAATGAGCATATTTTCCCCAACAATCTGGGTCCTCATTTTACCCACCTGGGAAGGATGGAAGGCTGAGTCAACTTTGAGCCAGTGGTGAGATTTGAATTGCGGAACTACTGCTAGCAGTTAACTGAAGTAGCCTACAGTGCTGCACTCTAACCACTATGCCACCCCGGCTCTAAGATCATCATCTTATTCATCAAAATAAGTCCACATTGAGTTTTTTTGCAGGGTATGTGTGCTTGTGTACCTTAGAATCAGTGCCGACTCTGGAAACTGCATGGACTACTCCCTAGTACTGTTTTCTTGGCAGGATTGCTATCTTTCTGGGGCTGAAAGAGACTAACTGGCCAAAGGACACCCACCTGGTTCCATACTTAAAGTGGAATTAGAACTCACAAATTTCCCAGTTTCTTAATAGAGAAGAAATACAAACTATATCAGCCCCAATAGGAAGAAAACTATCTCTAAACATGATAAAAATAAAAAAGCCACATAAAACCAACACAGAATGAAGTAGCATAATTGCCAGTCACAGATAGAATTCCTCCCCAGCCAACTTGTACATCATTGTTGCATTTCTATGCCCTTCCCATTTTATCCTGTATTCATGCAAGCATTGGTCTAAGGATCGATAAGATTTCATTCACAAGTTTTTTGGGTATGGCTGGGAAGAGCAAAACAGAGTTAGCTTCTATTACAGCAATCTCTGGCATAGTGGCCTAGAAGTGTTTTTGAAGAGACACATCAACTTGAAATTGTGTCATGTTTAAGTGTTAAAAGTGGTTTCATATGTTACACTTGCCCTTATATTTCAGTTTCATCTCCTTCAGAAGCATTCATGAGTATGGTTAACCTTTTAGTGCCTTCACACCCACAAAACAAACTTCCATCTGGAGGGCTGGTTTTGGATGCAAGAAAAATAAATATTCTACTCTGAAGGCATGTGTCTCCTTGTTTTATTACCTCCCCCTCCAAAACAACATATAGTAATGGGCATGATACACATTCAGGAACATAGATCATAGCTAAAGCAAGAAGAAACATGAGGGAGCTACCAAAAAAAGCACTCCAAAATGTTTATATCTATTTTAGATCACTTTTCCTCATGTTCTCCCCCAACTACACACCCACTAATCTACAGTACTGATCACTCTAGAACAGTGGTTCTCAACTTTTCTAATGCCGCAACCCCTTAATACAGTTCATGTTGTGCTGACCCCCAACCATAAGTCTAATGCCAATTCTTCCAACAGAGCTTTAAGCTGATTGGCAGGCAGGTCAGGGGGACACTCCCACTGTAAATGCCTGATTGATTGGATTGCAAAAATATGTTCCAAGGCGCCACAATAGAGGTTTTAGTTCCTAACACCATGGGAAATTTGTCTTTTCCCAGGGTCTTAGGTGACCCCAGTGAAACGTTCATTTGACCCCCAAAGGAGTCCCTACTCCCAAGTTGAGAACCACTGCTGTAGAAAATAATTCTGTACCCAAGTTGCACTAAGACTGAATTTTGGTTTACTGGATAAGTCATAGTAGCCTGGTTCACTCATAGTGATCTGGTTCACAGGGTAAAATTCCTACATTCAGCCAAGCAGAAGTAAATAAAATTATTCCTTTGAGCAGGATATCTCCTGACTACCAGATGGCAATGATAAAGAAATTTAACAAAGGTATGCAAAACAATACAAAAACAAAGTAAAATGATTTGGCCCCAAAGTAACTGCTAGGAAAGTTCTTCCATGAATCCCTCCTCCTCCTCTTCTTCTTCCTCACTTTCTAACTTCTTTCCTTATTCATCCACACATCCACACAAAGAACTTCGTACCACATTCACAGCCACTAAGCACCATTTGGTTAATGTTCTCCTAGGTTCTGCTCAACAGCCTCTATTTATTGCTACCGGCAAATACTGAGATTAGCTTTCCTTCTACATGCTTGTTATTTTTTCATCTTCATATTTGTGTGACTGCAGTGGGAGATTTCACAGGTGGCTGATGAAGCTCGTTATATTTATTTGGACCTCCTTAGTGCTCCTTAAAAGGCAATTAAAATGAGAATGGAAATGACTGTATGTGGTCAAGCACACTGCTGCCTAACTATTTACACAACTGCCAGCTGAATATAAAAATGGAGGGACTGCTTGCACCAGCCCAAAGCCCTGCAGCTGTGCTAATGGCTTCCTTAAACTGCCTCATTTTGAAATTTTCTCAAACTTTCCAACCACATTGATTATCGGATCACAATAATCCTTCTCATCTGTACATTTAGCAGGCCACAGAGCTGGAAAAGGCAACCTGCCTCTTTCTGCCAATCATATCTGGTGTGTTTTGACAGGGTATGTGTTCTCACATTGTCTCACTAACTGCTGTAGCCTTCTATCTGCTATTCCCGCCTTCCATTGTTGAAATAAGCCTTTCCTGGATGCCATAGAAGGAAAGATCATTGCAAAACATGCTTGTGGGGAGCAGAGTGTGTGTGCAGATATGAATAATATAAATTTCCAACTATATTTTCTTCAGAGGTTCTCTTCCACACGTATGTAAAATCACATTAGGGAATGTAGAGGCATACTGGGGAGCCACATTCCTTAGCCCTATTACATTTCTCTACAAGCATCCAAGACTTCGTCAAATTTCCTAAATGAACATCTACACGTGGGATTTAGAATCTTGTGTGTGACCAGGATTGAAAATCACATGCTGTCATAGGTTTTTATCATGTTTGAATTTGTTAAAAAGCAGACAGGCAGATAATGCCACTTTATTATCTAAAAGAAAGGAGGGAACTTAGAAAGAAGACAGTACTAAGACAAAGGTAATGTCAACTTAACAATGCTTAGAGAATTTATCGTTGATGGCAAGGAAGTGAAGGAAAAAGACATTTTTTTTACTCTCTTTCATCCCCAAAATAATAAAGATAATGTGCTGGAAAGTAAAGAGGGGTTTAATTCTTAAGGAGGAAAGCAATGATGAACCTACACAAGAACATAAAGGATGAAGGATGTTCTGTGACAAGAAAGTTCAGAATATTTAGCACAATTATTTGCTGTAGTGAAAAGTTTCCAGTGGCTGTGAAAGCTGGACATTGAGAAAGAGTGAGGAAAACAAGATGGATCAGGGTGTAGTTATGGATCAGGGTGTAGTTACTACCACAGACTGAGAAGAACCTGTCACTCACTTCTAAAAGTAAATGAAGGCTTACAGCTCCCTTGAGGAAATGATCAGTATAGGCAGTCCTTGACTTACAACAATTCATTTAGAGACTGTTTGAAATTGCAGTGGAACTGAACAAAGTGAGTTATGACCATTTTTCACACCTAAGACCACTGCATCATCCCCATAGTCACATGATCGAAATTCAGATGCTTGGTGGCTAACTCATATTTATAACGGTTGCAGTGTCCCAGAGTCATGTGATCATATTTTGTGACCTTCTGACAAATCAGGTTCAACTGAAACCAGGTTCACTTAACAACCGGGTTACTACTTTAACAATTGCGGTGATTCACTTGACAACTTTCTCACTTAGCAACAGGTTTACTTTCAGTGATGTTGTTTCAGCTGAAGTTGCTCAAATGATACTTGATAGTCTTTCGAATATCTACTTCATTGTAGATGATCCTGGATAACAACATGAAAGCCAGACTTGGTTGTTCTGGCTGCCTGCCTGGAAACTACATAAACTATAGATCAACAGTGTGTATGTACCTAAATTTGGGAAAGCTGGCATCAAAAATATTACAACAAGCTTTTATGTTGGGTGGTCTGGAACTCTGATTCATAGATCCCAATGAAATTAATGGTCATTTTACAAACAGTTAACTAGCTACTTTGAGATTAACATGCATTATATCATCTCAGTTTATAAATTCCACTCAAAGATTCACGCAACCACTTTTTTTTCACAATGAGGACATGACTTGGTGGAACTAAGTCAAGAGAAAAATCCAGAAGCATTTGGGTACCAGTTTAAATTCAGAAAGCTTTGATTGTGTAAAGCTAATTTGCTTCAGGAATAATAAAAATTCATATATCACCATCACTCCATGAGAAGCACTAGCTACCAATTGGTCTCCGAACACAATTTAATGTGATGATTATTAACACTCCGCTCCAGCCAGTAGTATGTTTGTGATATTGGATGAATCTTGGATGAATGGCTTTCTTTTAATGTTTGGGGTTTTAAGATTTTGTATTTGTTTTATCCACTGGAGAAGGGTGGCTTATAAATTTGAGTAAATAAATTTAATCAAATCAAAGTGCAGAACTAACACCGTTTATCAAATATGGAATTCAGTACACTGAAGTAAAGAGTGAGTGGCATTTGCCTCACAGCAGCACCCTGTTAGGGTCTATGAAAATTCACTGTGGCCAACTCACCTAAGTCAAAACACCACAGCCAACTTCTCACAGCCAACTCACTACTGTCAACTCGCCACAGTCAACTCACCACAGCCAACTCACCTCAGTCAACTCACCACAGCCAACTCACCACAGCCAACTCACCACAGCCAACTCACCACAGCCAACTCACCTCAGTCAACTCACCTCAGTCAACTCACCTCAGTCAACTCACCACAGCCAACTCACCACAGCCAACTCACCACAGTCAATTCACCTCAGTCAACTCACCTCAGACAACTCACCACAGCCAACTCACTAAAGCCAACTCACCTCAGTCAATTCACCTCAGTCAACTCACCTCAGTCAACTCACCACAGCCAACTCACTAAAGCCAACTCACCTCAGTCAATTCACCTCAGTCAACTCACCTCAGTCAACTCACCTCAGTCAACTCACCACAGCCAACTCACCACAGCCAACTCACCACAGTCAATTCAGCTCAGTCAATTCACCTCAGTCAACTCACCACAGCCAACTCACCACAGCCAACTCACTAAAGCCACTCACTACCGTCAATTCACCTCAGTCAACTCACCTCAGTCAACTCACCACAGCCAACTCACCACAGCCAACTCACCAGAGTCAATTCACCTCAGTCAATTCACCTCAGTCAACTCACCTCAGTCAACTCACCACAGCCAACTCACTAAAGCCAACTCACTTCAGTCAATTCACCTCAGTCAACTCACCTCAGTCAACTCACCACAGCCAACTCACCTCAGTCAATTCACCTCAGTCAATTCACCTCAGTCAACTCACCACAGCCAACTCACTAAAGCCAACTCACCTCAGTCAGCTCACCACAGCCAACTCACCACAGTCAATTCACCTCAGTCAACTCACCTCAGTCAACTCACCACAGCCAACTCACTAAAGCCAACTCACCTCAGTCAATTCACCTCAGTCAACTCACCTCAGTCAACTCATTAAAGCCAACTCACCACAGCCAACTCACTAAAGCCAACTCACCTCAGTCAATTCACCTCAGTCAACTCACCTCAGTCAACTCACCACAGCCAACTCACCACAGTCAATTCACCTCAGTCAATTCACCTCAGTCAACTCACCTCAGTCAACTCACCACAGCCAACTCAATAAAGCCAACTCACCTCAGTCAATTCACCTCAGTCAACTCACCTCAGTCAATTCACCTCAGTCAACTCACCTCAGTCAACTCACCACAGCCAACTCACTAAAGCCAACTCACCTCAGTCAATTCACCTCAGTCAACTCACCTCAGTCAACTCACCACAGCCAACTCACCACAGCCAACTCACCACAGCCAACTCACCACAGTCAATTCACCTCAGTCAACTCACCTCAGTCAACTCACCTCAGTCAACTCACCACAGCCAACTCACTACAGCCAACTCACTACCGTCAACTCGCCACAGTCAACTCACCACAGCCAACTCACCTCAGTCAACTCACCTCAGTCAGCTCACCACAGTCAATTCACCTCAGTCAATTCGTCATGCACAATTCACTACAGGACAATAATTACCCTGATATCAAAGGAATGGTGGGACTGAACCATTAAAGAAAGAGTGCAAAAGGAGGGACAAAATGAAATGTGGATGACAAAAATTAAAGGAATTTTAAAATTTATTTAAAATAATTAATTTGAATTGATAAATTGTCCTGCAACAAGTTATCCTGCAGCAAGTTGGCCCATGCAAGTTGGCCATGGTGAGGTGGCCACAGCGAGTTTGTTGTGTGTGGCAAGTTGTCCCAGTCTACTCTGTTGATTCAGTTGTTTCTTTGGGTGCTTCCAGTAGCTCATTGAAGCAGCTGGAGTGACTGCATAGCAAGGTAGCAACTTGACTTTGCTCTTCAGAAGCAGAGGATCACATCACTTTGTAAAACTCTGAACAGAGGCAGCAAACTTTTCATAGCCCAAACATCATATATATAGTGCAATCCTATGAATGTTTCTCTGCCAAAGACCCACTGAGTTGTTGGGAAGAAAGATCTATAAAATGGCATATATTCACAAGGCTTCTCCACACTCAGTATTAATGTCTCATTTTTTACTCCACATTTGGATCTTTTCTTGTTGATTTCAAATCACATATACGATATGTTTTACCAAAAATATTTAAAACTTGCCATGCTAAAAATTAAATTTAAGGTCTTTACTATAATCAGTATGCAGAGATGAAGAGAAACAGCAGCAAAGCAGTTGCTGCATGTTTGCTGACAAAATATTTAATCCAAACATTTAATTTCAATCTGTCACTGTTCTCAGTTGGCATAATTACTCTAAGAAAATATCATGTAAATAGAAATAGAAAAAAGTCTGAGTCACTGAAATGTAAATAATACAAGTCTTACCATCATCCTCCACACCACCAACATGTTAAAGTCTTTCTTGGATCTATTCTGGGAAATGTTTGAAATATTTTAAGTGGGGTAATGTTCATTTTGATTTAAGCATCTCCGTTTTCACATTAAAAGACTGCAAAGAGTTTGAATCTTTTGCAATAATAGTGAATATCTGTAGTTCAGGTGCAGGATGAGGGTGAAGGTTTGTGGATTGGATTACAAATGTTTCATTAACAGGCTAGGTAAAAATAGTTTGGATCCTATTACAAAACTAGAAGTACAACACATAGTGACTATATGATCTACAATATAACCAAATAACAGAGTTGGAAGGGATCTTGGAGGTCTTCAAGTTCAACTCCCTGCTCTGGCAAGAAACCCTATACCATTGATGGCGAACCTTTTTTTCCTTGAGTGCCAAAGGAGCATGGGCGAGCATGATCACATATGCACGAATGCCCACACTCATAATTCAATGCCCGGGGAAGGCAAAAACAGCTTCCCCCACCCCCCTGGAGGCTCTCTGGAGGCCCTTTAGAGCAGTGTTTCCCAACCTTGGCAACTTGAAGATATTTGGACTTCAACTCCCAGAATTCCCCAGCCAGCAAATGCTGGCTGGGGAATTCTGGGAGTTGAAGTCCAGATATCTTCAAGTTGCCAAGGTTGGGAAACACTGCTTTAGAGGCTAGAAACAGCCTGTTTTCCAACTTCTGGTGGGTCCAGTAGGCTAGTGTTTCATTCTTCCCAGGCTCCAAAGGTTTCCCTGGAGCTGGCTGAGGATGAAAATGTTCTCCCCCAGCCCCCTGGAGGGTCTCTGGAAGCCAAAAACACCCTCACAGAGCCTCTGTGAGCCAAAAAATCAGCTGGCTGGCACACACATGCACATTGGAGCTGAGCTAGGGCAACAACTTGGGTGCCAGCAGATATGGCTCCACCCGTGCCATAGGTTTGCCATCACTACCCTATACCATTTCAGACAATTTCTTCTTAAACACCTCCAGTTTTAGAGCATTAACTGTTTCTGAAAATAAGTCATTCCACTGATTAATTGCTCTAACAACTAGGAAATGTATCCTTAGTTCTAGGTTGATTCTCTCCTTTTTTAAAGTTGGTTGGCATTGTTGGGATTTTGAGGACATGTTGCACTTCAAAGACCATTTTGGTGGGGGAAATACCGTATTTTTCAGAGAATAAAACTCATTCTTTTACCTCCCCAAAGAGGGTGAAAACTCGGGTGCGTCTTATGCACTGAATGTAGCCCCACCCGGCCAACCTCAAAGAGTAATTTACCACCTTGCAGCAATTTACCTCCTTGCAGCAAACAGCAGCAGAGCCTGATTAGCAGAAGCCACTGATTATCTGCCTCCTGACACTCAGCTGATTGATTGAAGTTGCCAGCAAGAGGCAAAGGCTGACACTGGCTGTTTGTTTTTTGCTGCAAGGAGGTAATGATCAAAACATTTAAATATGTTCAAAGGTTAAATAAGGTTCAGGAGGGAAGTGTTTTTAATAGGAAAGTGAACAGAAGAACAAGGGGACACAATCTGAAGTTAGTTGGGGGAAAGATCAAAAGCAACATGAGAAAATATTATTTTACTGAAATAGTAGTAGATCCTTGGAACAAACTTCCAGCAGACGTGGTTGGTAAATCCACAGTAACTGAATTTAAACATTCCTGGGATAAACATATATCCATTATAAGATAAAATACAGGAAATAGTATAAGGGCAGACTAGATGGACCATGAGGTCTTTTTCTGCCGCCAGTCTTCTATGTTTCTATGTAAGTCAATAACTATAAATGCCTATAGAATGTTCAAATTGTTAGACTTATTTTTTTAAGACTGCTTTATTATTGTTCTAGACAACTTAACAAAATGAAGAAGCTTTTTAAAATAAATGCTTGATCTGAAGAGGCCCAGCGCTATTGTATCTTCTTTTAAACAGCAGAGGATACTTCCAGAAAGCCACATCAATTTAAAGATCTGTAAAAGTATAATCTGAAATGTCCAGTTTTAGTATTAAGTATTACTATTAAGATAAGGCAGCTGAGTTAAACCCTGACTTAGTCATGTTTGGAGTACAGTAATTATATTTAAACACTTCCGAGTAAGTGTGATTACATTTAACTTTCTAGGATTAATATATTGCCATAATGTACATTTCTCCAACTCTTTGCTATTTCTATGGGTCAAACACACATGCACAGAAATACACAGCAAATGGTACATATCATCTGTGCTGTTTGTTGTTTGGCAAGTCACTAGGAGGCAGAGGCCTTTTTCCCTTGTTTTCCTCCCCCAAAATTAAAATGTGTCTTATACTCCGAAACATACGGTGTTCTTTATCACAAAATTCAAAATAAACTAAGCACTCTTTTTGTATTGCAAAGGGCACTCGTCCCAAAACAACCAGGTAGTCTGTACAATTTCCCTTAAGCAGTCATTAAGTACTTAGCTAGCAGCTGTGAAGAAACTTCACACCCCTTCTTCTTCCAACGAAGTGACACACACACACACACACGCACACACGTTGCTCTGCTTTGGTTTCAAAGGCATGAAAAATCAACAAAGTCCAGAAAACATCAACACATGATTCCTGAAGAACTACGATCAGATACTCTTTCACAACGGCCAAACCCACACGCTGCTATTTATAGCAGCAGCCCTAATTAGTGGAGCCCCACCCAACCACAGGTGGCCTCATTTTCTCCTGTAATAATCCTTCAGTTGTTGTCTCCTATGCTTCATTCTACGCATGCGTGGATGTGTCATTAATTCTTGTTCAGAATCCAAGGATGATACAGATGATTGATCTCCTCCTGGGCTGTCTGCCAAACTCCCCTCTTCCCTGTCACTCATGCTTCCTTGGTCAGAGGAGGCTTCATCAGCAGATTCCATCGGGAGCAAAACAGGCCTGCGGCATGTGGATGTCTCCCCCACATCCACCTGCACATTCCTTGGGGCAGGAGCTGGGCCAAAGCTAACCACAACATACGGTAAGCAGTTACAAGTTACCGACTTAAAAGAATGATCTACTTCCACACTTCCTTTGTAATATCGTCACCACTACTCCTTTACTACTACTTTTTTTCAGGTAAGAATACTTCCAAACACAGCACTGATTTTCTAGGACAGTTTGTGTGGCCAACTGGGGCTTCTGAGGTGTACTTATAAATATAAATTATGCCAGACATTATATTTTACTACCAGATCTACATTTTTTAAAAATTAAAAGTGTTTTAAAAGTAGGAAAAGAGGAAGATGCTTGGCAGGTGAGAAGGCAAATATCAGAGGGCACACTGGTGCCCCTAAGTGACATGTTGGAGATCTTAGATATAGAGGCACTTTCCAAATGAAGTCTCTAAAAGTACCCTAAAGCACAATAAATATGAAACAAAAGTGAAATGATAAAGTGTCAAATAATGTTCCTAGCATGTACATTAAATCAAACACCAGCAGGAAGACATATTGCTATCTTTTATGTTATTTCTGCTCAAATTCTTAAATCAATCCATAAAACACCCTGTAAAGTCACAAAAATAGTGCTATCTGATAATATACAACATATTTTTTCTGGGTAAGTTTTTGACTATCATTCATATAATATAGTATCTGAAAACTTCAAATGATTTCCAAAACGGTGCTAAGCCTCTCGGATCTCTGAAAAATTAACCATGTCTACTCCTGCAATATGTGACATCTGTCTTGTCCCCCATTTTGGCCACTGGCCAGCAAAAGTTAAATGATAAAATAATTGCCCTAGCAATGGAAAAATATTTTTTTTAAAAAAAAGTTCAGTTGTTGTAATTTCTATACACACAAGATCCTCTGGGGAGCTTATTGCTGAGAACAACTCTGTTAGATAATTAATGTACTATCCAGCCTCTAAATTTAGAATCTAAGGGGGAAATGACAAATGAACATAAAGAATCTAAAAAGAATTTATATCTAGAAGTCCTGTCTTTACTATTCTGTAGGCCTAAATGACACAGCCTGGAAAAATGTCAATTTAAGGTAGTTTTCATTGTTTTCATAAAATTAATTATGGCATTAGAGATACAACCCACAATTGTAGGAAGTTTGACATCTTTGAATCAGAGGTGATGGAATTCAAAGCGGTCAAATTAGCAGCTTTTTCCCATGTCCTAAAAAGATTCAGAAGGAATCATAAACGTATAATTCTGCTCTAACAGGATATGAAATATGCTAGTTTCAATACCATTATAAGACAGAATTTATTAGGAAATATTACATATTTTATGTAATATTACAAAACTTCAGCATGATTCCCAAAATTAAATTAGCATTGGTCAAACAGAATACCCTTCATTTTAATTTAAACAACTATTCAAAGTTTATTTATTTGTTTGTTTGTTTGTTTGTTTTAAAGCCTTAGGGAGCATTAGAAACATGCTGAAATAGTGAGAATCTTCAAAGGCTTCTTAGGAAATAAAAAGAAATCCTTAAAATTTAGTTAAATTATAATACCTTTTTTTTTTAAAATGACATCGGTAAAATAAAATACAACTTAAAACACATTTGATCTTTTTTGGTGGGAACTATGATAGCAATTAGAGATGGATACAGGCCTTCTGAACTCACAGATCTTAACAGAGAACCAGCAAACAAATAGCTTCAAAATCATGATCTCATTGCAAGGGCAGATTCATAGAGATGTTTGATCTTTCAAATCACCTGGATTCAAATCAGTTAGAAGTGCAAAATTTAGGCACCCACAATATGAACTGAACAACGAAACACAATAGTAAGGGAAGAAAATGAAGTTTTGCAGGACAACTGAGCCTGAAATAAGCTAGAAGCTGAGAACCAATTAAACCAAGTGTCAGGACTAAAAAGCAATAAGACGGAAGACAGAAAACCAGCGGACTTGATCAAACCAGAATTTGGGAGCAGAGAGTAGAGGGCAGGGAACAATAAAAGATAATGGAAGACGTGGAAAATGGAATAGGAAGCTCTCTTATATTATTATTAGTGGAAAGTGGCCTGTGGAAGTGGGGGGGGGGGTATTCGCTGACAAACTCAGTTCTGCAATTCACTGATTTATCGCCACAGTAAAAGGATCAGGATATTCCACTGGTTTTGTTGGCAAGCCTTCCAGAAAATCACTGAAGTTACAAGATTTTGCACAAAACACTGATGATAACGTCTCTGGTTTCACTGTTCTTCACACTAAATCAGTGGCATCTTATGGGAGCCTGCATGCAATCCCTGAACTGTTACAAGAAGTTGAATTCTTTGGGGGGAAGCAGAAGTGCAAGTTGAAGTTTTGATACAGGTAGTCTTCAATTTACAACCATTCATACAATGACTTTTTGATGCACTGGAAAAAATGGCACTGGAAAAAATGGATTTATGACCAAAGTTATGGCCATCACAGCAATCATGTGATTGAAATTTGGCCGTTTTGTAACCCACCCACACTTATAATGTGCTTATCATGCCCTGGGAAGCCTCAACTATCCCCAACAAGTGCCAGCAAGCATTTGTTTGTCTAGCTGCCATCTGTCCCAGCTTCCCCCACACTGACCTTTTGCCTTTTGTGCCTAAATATTGAAGCAAATATTTTCTGTCTGTTTCTCAGAAGCAGCCTCTCAGAAGAACATTTCCTAAAGATGACTTCCAGAGCCCCTGAAACATTGCAATATCATGTAGGATGTGAGAGAGAGAGAGAGAGAGGAGGGGGGAGGAGAGAGGGAGGGAGGGGCAGAGTCAGAGAGAGAAAGAGGAAGAGAAAGAGAAAGAGGAAGAGAAGAGAAAGAGAAAGGGAAAGGGAAAGAGAAAGAGAAAGAGTGTCCCTTACATGGTCAAGGATAACTTGACGTTATCTTGGTGTGGCAAACTCACTACAGCCAACTTGCTACAACCAACTCTGTGTCCAACTTACTGTGGGACACCCTGCCATGGCTTACTCGCCATGGGATAATTCACTGCAAGACAAGAGTTACACAAATATCATAGAAATGGTGGAATAGAATTAATGAAAGGATGGAAAAGGAGGGACAAAATGAAATGTGAATGACAATTTTTTATAAAAAAAACCCTTCTAAATTATTTTAAATAATTAAATTGAATGGTTGAGTTGTCCTGCAACAAATTGTCCCATAGTGTGTTGGTCACAGTGAGTTGTCCCACAGTGAGTGAGTTGGCTGCAGCAAGTAAGCCGCGGGGCTGCTTCCTTTGAGAAGCGGCAGTGGCAGCAGTCAGTCCCGGCCATGAGCAGGAAGAAATCCTCCAGAAAGGAGATCAGCTTGTCGGATGACTCTGGCAAGCAGGTGATGGGAGCGATGAGGGAGGATCATCCCACTGATGAGCTGCTCTTCTTCCTGGAGGATTTCTTCCCAGTGGCGGCTCCTGGGCAGAACTGATCACCAACGCACCTCACAGGACCCAGCCCTATGGCCACCCCCGCATTGGACCAGAGAATGTGGTGCTCATCTGGCAGGCGTGGTGCTCCTCTGCCACTGCTGCTGCCCAATCTGGCTGGCTGGCAGCCATGGGGCTGAGTCCTGCCAAGTGTGAGGGTGGCATCAGTCAATCCCGGCTGAGAGCCACCAGCGGGAAGAAATCCTACAGAAAGGAGAGCAGCGCATCAGGGCGACTCTGGCAAGCAGGCGACAGAGGAGCATCAACTCCCTATTGAGCTGCTCTCCTTCCTGGAGGATTTCTTCTCGCTGGTAGCTCCCGGCCGAGACTGCTTCGCGTTACAACTCTGCGCATGCGTGGGAAGCTGAAGGGTGGATGCGTGTGTTCCCCCCCCCACTGGAGTGTTCCAGTAGGGCCGTGTATGGCTGCTCTTTACTGATCCTTGCCCTGCAATGCCCACCAACCCACGCCTACCAAGCCACACCATGCCCACCAAGCCATACCCACAGAATTAGTAGTAAAAAAAATATTGTATTTCACCAACGGTTTGCACAGTATCTTATTAAGTGTTAATTGTTTTATTTTACAGTTTCAGTAATGCTGCTTTCTTTCTAGATACAGAAAGACCTCCTTATCAGTGAACATGTTTCTTCTATGTTATTTTGTTGGAAATTTAGCTTTGCTGATGGGACAATATTCAAACATTAAGAGCAACATACAAACATTAAACTGAATTCATTCAGAGCAATGGCTCATTAAACAAATGTTTTGTAATTCCACTATCACCTCCCACTCATGATTAAATTAACTGGTCAACACTCTGTTCCTTACCATTTTTATATATTTGGCAGTAAGGAAAGGGTTTTTGTTTTTTTAATTTAATTTAGATCTTTACACATTTAATTTCTACCTCATGTGAATGTTTGAGTTCAGCTGTTCCAGTTTTCTTTATTTGTCTGCTTGTTTAGAAATTTTGTTTAAAACATTGCAATTGAATTATTGACCTGTGTTCTTTACTGTCGTCATGGCTTGAGTTTTGAGTCTTGAGTTTACATATGTAGAAAGATGGGCAACAGATTGGAGGGATAATGAAGACATTTGCTAAGGGCTAGTTATTGCTAGCCAGCAAGCAGGCAGAGAGTAGCTGATTTAGTCATTGCTAACTAAAAAAAAGGAGGAGGAAGACATGGCCCATGTGGGACTGTAAATTCAGCATGTCCAAATGTTAATATTTCCCATCTGCCCTCTTGTCCCTTCCTTCTCCATCTCAGCTGAGACCAATACTTAACAAGGCCTAAGCCAAGAAATATCCCTCATCTGGTATTCTCGAGTGGCAACTTCCTGTTCCCTAAACATCTTTTTAGGAGCCTAGTGGAATCTCTGATCTTTATTACCAATTTCTTTCTCCTTGCAACAGAAGCAACTAAATCCTAAAACCGGGCTTGATGACATTTAAAAACAACAACAAAGAAATGTCCCAAATTCTCTGTCTTTCAAAAAGGGAGAATATCCATCTTCATTCATATACTGGACAATAAACCACTAACTCTACATGATTGCTCTTCAAAGATTGAGAATTGCTGCCATAGTTTGGATGAATTAGAAGTGATAGTTGCAATCATGAGATGGAAAATGAGAACAGCAGGAAAAGTGAGTAGTTTACCAATTTTTTTCTACTTCCCAGTTCTCTTCCACCCTTAAAAATTAAAACCAAGTACTGACTTGCCAAATTAAATAAAAAATAGAATGTTTAGACATTAAGCTATTTAGGAGTTCTGGCTGACATTATGGCAAGATCGGATGTGAGGAATGGCTCTCCATGCTCCTGCGCTGAGTTCTCCCTGTTGGAAGTCTCCAAAAGGAGCTAAAGTCACCCTGTAGGGGTGGTGAAAAAAGAGGGTACCCTGCAGGTTGCAAAGAGCTGCAACTCTCCTGCTTGACCCAGGGCGTGTTCACTTTTATCCATGATGAGAAGAGGAAGCCATAATGGCTGCCATGAAGCTGGACAGTAGTGGAAACAAAGAAAGTGCAGGAGCAGTGTAGATGGACAGTGACTGGAGCTGGGTGAGAATATTCCTTTTTTATTTAGATCCCAACTTTAAAAGGGGAAAAAAAGATAATATCCAGGAAAATATATTATTAGAACTGTTTGTTAAAGCAGAAAAAAATTATACAGAGCAAAAAATTTATACCCAAAAGAAAGGAACTAAGGGGAGAAAAACTAAAGACTTTTTAAAAATATAGAAATTTTGATTTTTCTATTGGGTAGGTACTGTTTTGGAAAGGCATCTTAAAAAGCTGAAACTATCTACTTGAATAATTGATTTTGCTTCTACAATTTCAAAAGAAATGGCATTGATATTCCAGAGAATTAAGGACACTATGAAAAAGAATTACAGGGAGATAAATAACCTATTGCAGGGCATAAATGGGAAAATGCAAATACAAATCTAATAAATAAATAAATAAAATAGTCTGCAACTGGTAATGAATGAAGACCAAGGATTCCAGGAAAGGAAAGAGACAACAGAAAAAATGGAGGAAAAGACAAAACAGACAAATCGGCAAATAAAGCAAGAGACAAGAAGGAGAAGATAATAAAAATAACAATGACTGATGAAACAAACCAAGAGGAAAGTATTTTAAGAGATTTAAAAATAGAATCGGAGAAGCAGGAAGATGCTTTTGAAAGGGAGATAAGAATCTGGGAAGATCCTTTGGAGCCTGGCTGCATAGGAGGATAGAGATGGGAGAAATGTTTAGACTAAACAGTGAAGATACATATGTAGATAGAGACAAGGATCCAAGAGAGGAGTATGGGAGGCAAACTAAAAAACAAATAAAAAATGAAGTATTAAAACAGACAAGAGATTGTTTGTTTGTTTGTTTGTTTGTTGATTGATTGATTGATTGATTGATTGATTGATTGGATTTCTATACCACCCCTCTCTGAAGACTTTTGGATAGAAAGGAAAAAATTATCTTTCTTTTTAAAAATATAATTATGGCCTGATTAAAAACTAGAATAGAGGTAGAAATAAGAAATAACACACCTATATAAAGTAATAACTAGATGGAAAGTTTAGAGGTTGAAAGATATCATGTATATTTAAATAAAATGGTTTGGCACTAGAATATCACATTGAAACATAGAATAATTAAATAATAAAGGACTATTTATTTATTTATTAGAGTTGAAAGGGACCTTACAGGTCATCAAGTCCAACCCCCTGCTCAAGCAGGAAATCCTACACCTCCCCAGCCAGATGGCAGTCTATAACTTAATATAAACAAGTGTATTAACACTAGGATTAGTAACAGTGGCCTGACTAGAAGCCAGAATAGAGGCAGAAATAAGAAATAGGGGGAATATTAGCACATATATTTTTCATACAATAGAATAAAAGCAATAACTAGAGGCAAAAATTAGAGGCTGAAAGAGAGCAGTACTATGTAAACTCAAATAATATTGTGATTAGCATTAAAATAGAATGTTGAAGTATTGAATTGAAATATTGAACTTTAAAACAAATATGTATATTAGTACTAGGATTTCATAAGTTTGATTAATGTTACAAATACCATTAATATTATTATTCACATTTGTCCCAAAATGAATGATACAGATGCTGCACTGTTCATGTTTTGATGTTGATGTATATTCTAAAAATAAAAATTGCCAAAATCTAAAAAAAAAAGAAGTTAAACTATTCAAACCTCAGAAACCAATCCAAGGAAAGCCTTTATTTAACTTATTTGTCTTCCCTAAATATAGTCAGGGCCCATGTTGGCTACCACTGTTATCAAATGCTTTTGGTGGGCCAAAAATGGGAGAATGCTGATTTGCTAATATGGCAAAACCTTTTTTTCTTTACATATCCTGGTTTCTCCTATCAACACTACATCAAGTACAGGAGATCCTTTTGGGACATAAATGAGCCCAAAATTTCTGTTGTTAAATGTGACATTTGTTCAGTGAGTTTTGGCCCATTTTATGACCCTTCTTTGCCACAGTTGTTAAGTGAATCACCGCAGTTGTTAAGATAGTAACAAGATTGTTAAATGAATCTGGCTTCCCCATTGACTTTGCTTGTCAGACAGCCACAGAAAGATTACATGACTGCAATCATCATTGTTGTGGTTGGCTCTGGCCCAGCTCCTGCCCCAACGAATGTGGAGGTGGATGTGGGGAAAACATCCACATGCCACAGGCCTGTTTTGCTCCTGATAGAATCTCCCAATGAAGGCTCCTCTGACGAAGGAAGCGTGAGTAGCAGGGAAGAGGGGAGTTTGGCAGACAGCCCAGGAGGAGATCAATCACCCTTATCATCCCTGGATTCTGAACAAGAACATATGATGAACCCGTGCATGCGTAGAGTGATGCATAGGAGAAAACAACTGCAGGATTATTACAGGAGATAAGTGAGGCCACCTGTGGTTGGGTGGGGCTGCTGTAATTAGTGCTGCAGATAAAAAGAGCAGCGTGCCGGTTTAACCTTGTGGAAGTTTATCTGATTCATCGTTTCGTCAAGATTGTGGTTTTGCTGTTTTCCTGTTCAAGACTGTGTGTGGCCTTTCTGGACTTTGGAATTGGACTCAATTTCCCAGTTACTGGGTGAGAAATTGGATTGCATTTAACCTGTGCTTTGTGTGTACCAGAAAATGCCTTTGACATTTAAAAAGGGAGTTTCTGCTTTTCTGTTAATAAAGACTTTTGGTTTTCCTTCTATCATGTGGTGTGTGTCTTTTTGGACTAATTACCCTGTAATTACGGGCGGTTGGGACATGCAGGCAGAACAATCATAAACATGAGTCTTTTGCCAAGCATCTGAATTTTGATCGTGTGATCATGAAGGGATGATCATGTGACCATAGGCAATAGTCACAAGGGGGTAGGAAAGGCATTTTTAGTGCCACTGTAATTTTGAATGGTCTCTAAATGAACTGTTGTAAATTGAGGACTATATCAAGAGCTGGTGTGGCACAGTGGTTAGAGTATAGCACTGCAGGCTACTTCGGCTAACTGCTAGCTGTATTCTGCAATTCAAATCTCACCACCGGCTCAAGGTTGACACAGCCTTCCATCCTTCCGAGGTGGATAAAATGAGGACCCAGATTGTTGGGGGCAATATGCTGATTCTGTAAACTGCTTAGAGAGGGCTGTAAAAGCACTATGAAATGGTATATAAGTCTATTTTTAATATATATATATATATATATTTATTGGATATATACATTAAAAACAGGGTACAGAAAAGTAAAGGGAATATATATAATGTATATTCTAGCAATTATAGTTTACTTATATAGCATACGTGAGTGGGGAAGGAGAAAGGAAGAAAGGGAAAGGGATTTAGAAAGAAGGGAAAAAAATACAAGAGGAGGAGGGATAGAAAAATAGAGCCAGAAAAGTGTAGTAAGAAGAGTGTGGAGGGCCAGCGTTAGAGCTGGGGCTTCCATGTTTTGCGGCCTGTAGTTTAAGCATATAGGTGGTGTAGATTTTCCTGAAGTTTTATCCATATGTATTTGATGTAGTTGCTAGTGCCAACATTTATCAGTGGTTTAAGGGTTTGTTCATTCAGTTTCTTTGTAGTTCAAAATTTGTGTCGATCGATGTTTACAGTTTATCGTTTCAATTTGATATTATGATTCATGACATAGTTTACTGGTTTTACACGTTGTTTTAGTTGGACATTTTTCTTGATGTATAATTTTTAAGTAATTTCCTTTTTTTTAACCAATGGTACCATTTGTCCCATGCTTTGTAGAAATCTGTCTCATCCTTATTTTGCAGTTCCATTGTTAGCTTGGACATTTCTGCACATTCCATTATTGGAATGGTATATAAGTCTAAATGCCCTTGCCACCTGTAAAATGGGCAGCATCTGAAAGTTCATTTTGCAGGAGCTCCAGCCACTTTTCTGAATAACAATTTTTCTGGCCAGAGGATTAGCCTTTGGGATAACATCCACACCCTTATCTTCCTCTGGCCTATTAAAACAGCTGAAAGATTTAGCAAAGGATCATCAAAATTTCCAGCGCGTTCAAAGGCCATGGATAATCTCCATGCCATCTTCTCAGACTAAGGTGACTAATCATTCTCCTTTAGGGAGGACAGTCCTTCTTTTGTAGGCTCTGCCCTTCCTTGAAAAGTGTCCTCTGACCTGTTAATCTCTGTATTCAGAGATGCTGCGCCAAACTGTTATGTGTCATATGACGGTACAGTTCGAAAAGACGCGATTATGAAACGCATGTTCAGGGTGCAGGAGAACTTCTCGTGTCTCGCACTTGTCTCCCACCATTGTCTCTATATTATACTTCGTGTTTACTTTTAACGGAAATACAAAATTATTTCTTTCTCAGTGAATATTATACTCAGGTAAGTACAATTCACGTTTTATTAATTCATTAATTCAATTTTATACAACCCTGTTTTCATAATTAAAATATAGATTTAGTAAAGTTTTATCACTTTTGTTATTAAAGTTTTTGTTTTAATTATTAATTTTATTTATTCATAATGACATAAATGTTTTGTTGATTGACATTGTACATTTTTCTTAATTTTTTTTGTCTTCCGTTTCATTGTAAAAAAAAATTGGCCACCTTACTTCAGACAGATCTCCCAGCTTAATGTCTTGTAATTAGGAAGATCTCAAAACACTTTGAAAGAAGAAGGAAAGGATAAAAGGGGGGGAAGAGCCAGGGAGGATGAAGTTAACTGGTTCCTTAGGATGGCATTGGGCCATGTGCTTCTTGCATAATTACAACAATAACTCTTTGAAGTGAAGGGTACAATTTTGTTTACTCCTTAACCAGCCTCGCTTGTATAACAGGTCAAGCATGTATGTCAAAAACTGTTTGCTTTAAGGGCTGCAATTTCTGCTACTTATCTGATTTGTTTACATAACTAAACAGTTAGCACCCCTCTCTCTTTCTCCCATCCCCTTGCTCAGCTGCCAGAAAGAAATTCCATGACAGTGGTAACCTAGTTCTGTATTTATGGCTCCCAGCAGGTGTGAGATTCTTTACAACCATTAACACCCTGGGGCTTTTTAGTTCCACACACAAGATAAGGAAGAGGGGGAAGGGGGAAGAAGATGGCAAGTAACCTCCAGGGATTAAGCTACCTGAATCCTATCCCAGCTGCTAGCAGATTCCAGCTGTGCTTAAATGTGTTTTTTTGGGGGGAAGAATTTCTGATGTTCAATGGTTGCTGATTACTTCCAGATTTTAGTTCTACCCCAGTGAAGATTGGCTACAGAGAGTTTTAGCTGTTGCTTTTTTAAAAAAAAGATAGCAATTGTGCCAAGCAAATGTCTTCTTTCCATCCAGTTTCCAAAACACAAACCGCTAACACAACATTTGAAGGGAAACAAAGCAGCTGAGGGAAGAACAGAAGAACTTTATAGACTGCCCAGAAACCACACCGGACTGAATGCAGCCAAGCAAATTTGAGTCTAGGCTAGCTAGGCACAGCAACATGGGAGATTTTTATGCAGCTACGTGTTGGAAATTAAAGTATGGCCAGTGAGCTTGATCTTGAACATATTGGCTGTTTTCCTAAGACCAGTCATTGGGGTATTTATTTTAGAATAAGGCCTACTGAATTCTTGTTTTTCTCCTCATCACAATCCCAGTTTTCAGGAAAATATCCCTCAGCCATCTAATCTCCTTTGACATGTAACTCAAAGTTTGCTGAACCAAGATCAGATGAATAGCAAAAAGTCACCATTTTATTTCTCTGCTCTCCCTTACAGCTCTGTCTGTGGTCCTGTGTGTATATAGATTTAGAGCCTATGTGCCTTTATATGTTTTAGAAGGTACATAAAGGACACATTTGATTCATAAATCAGTGAAATACTTGACCTCTGGAAAAAGAAGAATAAACAACATGCAGTTCTTTTTATGCTAACTTTGCTCTCAGAAGGAAAGAAAATATCGAACATTTATAACACCAGGAATCGTAAAGGTATGTTTATTTGAGCTCCTTTGCATAAAAATATGTAAACTTACAGGATAAATTTGATTAAATCTGTAACCATCTAAGGATTAACCTCAAACCCAATAAGTAATTATAAGGACACAAAAAGGCAATTCCCTAACAATTGAAGCATTACTCTGCATCTTTTGAAGACCACAAGGAAAGTTTGTTCAAAATACAATTTTCTTCAGAGACCCCTAAGAGCCACAGAAAGAGACAGAATTTCCCAAACACTACATGTTTAAGCATTGTTTATTTCCTACTTATTGTTCTACCTCCCTGCATTTCAGTATATCAACATTACGTAGAAAGTTAGGAACCCCCCTCCTGGGAGAATAAAATAGTTTAGGAAATATTAAAAATACATTTTCCCTAAAAGAGAAATAGAAATCTTAAGGGAAACAGAAATTCAGAGCTTCCTTCAGCTCCAGGGTAATGGGATTAAAACACGACCCTGCAGGACATTATAGGATTATTTAGCTGCAGGGCTCACTGCATTACAAAATCACATGGGGACATTACATCACCACAAGGTTAAACTTGATTCAGACAAACACCCCAAATGGCTCCATGGGAGTCTGGCTACAGCCAATAGAATACATGCTCCTGCCACAGGAACAGAAAGCTCAAAGGAAAGTCCCAAGAGAGGGCATGACTAACCCTCACTCTCAGGGGTGGGTTCTAACTTACCTCGCCACTGATTCATTTCCTCCTACACTGCTTGGATGTCCACACATTTCATGGTGCATGGCTGTGCTGTGTGAGTGTGCTTCGGGCACACATGTGCAGTGTTGAAAGCCAAGCTTCTGTGCATGCGCAGAACCACAAAGCAAGATGGTGGGGCCTATGGCACTGCCATTAGAGCTGGTTCAGGGGCAGGGCCAACCGGCGATCATTCCCAGTTCGGCTATTAGGGGGAAATTCCCACTGCCTGTTCTATGGAACTGGTCTGAACCGGGAGCAACCTACCTCTGCTCACTCTCCATTCCATGTGTTCAGCTGCCCAGGACTTCAAACCCATGTGTTCCTGACATTCAATAAATCATCTTTCCAATCAGCCTCCTGTCAACTTGAAAAGCTTTCATGTTGCCATAAGACGGAGGGGGGGGGATAGCTGATTAAGTATCTAATTGTACTAACTGAAACTATATTCCACAAATGTTTCTTTTACTGATTGTGTCAAAGGTTACTGAAGTCAGAAGGAGAGGTGCGGTGGGGGGGGTTACAACCCACCAACTTGGTTCATTGGAGAATGTGATTTATGACATATCCAATGAGAAGGGGGGAAACAGGGTTACACGGGCACGTAGGCTATGCAACCTCAGTTCTGACTGCATTGGACTACAGGTTCCTTTGTGGTATCAACATTTCAAAGAACAATTAAACAAGCCAAAAAAAACACCAAAATGACAGCATCTGGATGTAACAGCCACATGTTATCTTTAAGCAGAAGCTGTCTGGGAATAATTGCATTGTTTAGCATATATTTGAATTAGTTTTATCCTTATTAATGAAGAACATGTGGAAGCTGAGATTTGTGATCATTTAATGAGACAAAGAAGAATGGCTCAAAGAGGGCTATTTCCATCACAGATGGTTTCTCCTTCCTTCCTTCTTTCCTTCCTTCCTTCCTTCCTTCCTTCCTCCCTTCCCCAAGCATTGTATTTTTAGCTAAATTCATTTATGAAACATAACAAAAGGTTATGCCACTGCCTGAAATTATCAAAGGAGCTTTTTTATTTGATTACAGTGGAAAGTTGTCACAAAAGCCAAAGTCAGAGAACATTATCATCTCAGCATAATTATTCATTAATGATTTACTCTACATTCATTCTCTCCCAGAAAAAAGGATTTGATTAGAAATTAGAAAAAGAAGTGGCATGATTACAGAGAGGAGGCAGGCTGGAGCCATCTTCAGCACTCTGAATACCACAGCTTGCATTGTCTGGGGGAAAAAGGATTATTTCGTTTTACCGCATCGTATCACAAGTGGCTGTGCCAAGTTTTACAAACGCAACCTTGTCATTGTGATTCGTCACACTGCCGGAGAACGTTTTAACACCCTGAAGTTTCGTCTCTTGTATCTCATAGCCAATAGCCATGAAATACATGATACGGTAATGAAAAAGCCGTGATCACAACATAGGATATAACAGCTCCAAGGAGGCAATGCAGAACTAAGCCCAATGCCAGGGATTGTTGCTGCTATTCTGGTATGTAGTGCAGCTACTACAGAGGAAGCTCACAGATAGTGATGGAACAGGTATAAATTTAATACCCATTATTAACAGTTGAAAAGGAACTTAAGGAGCAAGGATAAAGAGAGCTGCTATAAACCTCAAAAGACACAACTGAGTAAATTGGAACAATAGGTCCAATCCTTCAGAAGAGATGGCTCTCTAAACATGTTGGACTGTAATTCTCATATTTCGCTATACTTTGTTTTATATTTACTTATGTGTTTATATACTGCCTTAGGCGAGCTAAATTTTAGGTGGTATACAATTGTGTGCAGTAATGGGCAGCCAAAAATTTTACTGCCACAAAGTGGGTGTGCCTTATTTTGTGGATGTGGTTTGATGGTCATGTGACTGGGTAGGAGTGGTTTGCTGGCCATGTGACCAGGTGGGAGTGGCTTGAACGATCATCACCATTTAAGTGAACTGTTAAGTCCTGGACTTACAATCTCACCAGTTTCTCTCTCTGGGGTGACAATTTGCTTTGCGTTTCCCCTGCTCTCCTTCCTGGGTCGCCTCCTGCCTTAGGCTGGGTAGCTAGGTGAATGGGTGCCGATCAGCTCTTGAGAAAAGAGTGGGGAGGAAATGGGCCCCCTGCAACTCCTGCCGGTGCTGGTCTCCTTGCCGCTTTCCAAGGAGGAGGAAGAGGATGGGAGGGGGGATAGTCTGCTAGAGCTGGGCACACAGCTTCATTTCCACCAGTGGAACTGCATTCCACCACGTCCTGCCTGCTGCCCACCCCTGAGTTTGTCCATGTACTCTGTTATGGTTAGTGGTGGGCTACCAACATTTTTACTACCACACTGTGGGCATGGCTTGTGCAGGCTGCCCTGAATTTTCTTTCAATATTTTTCAGTGCAAATTGGGTACTCTGGGGTGGAGCTCCATTTTCGCTACCCCATTGCATTCCCCCTGTCCGGGCAGTAGCCCACCCCTGGTTATGGTGCAGACGTCTCCTGAAAATACCACAAAAATAAAACAAATACATCTTCAAAAGATCAACCCAGAGTTTTCACTCAAGCCACAGCTATCCAGATTCAATTTGGGGACATAATATGGGAAGACCTAGCTTTCTGTGGAAAGCTCTAATGTTGGCAGAGGTGAAAAGAAGAGGAAAAAATAGCAATAGCACTTAGACTTATATACCGCTTCACAGTGCTTTACAGCCCTCTCTAAGCAGTTTACAGAGAGTAAACATATCATCCACAACAATCTGGGTCCTCATTTTACTCACCTCGGAAGGTTGGAAGACTGAGTCAACCTTGAGCCTGGTGAGATTTGAACTGGTGAACTACAGCCAGGAGTCAGCAGAAGCAGCTTGCAGTGCTGCACTCTAACCAGTGCGCCACTAAGGCTCATGGTGATGTAGAAGATGACCAATAGGAAAATGCATGGGCTCAGTCACAGTGGCAATCAGTGTACTTTGGAAGATCTGGATAGAGATAGATGATCTTGGGAGAAAAAATGTATTTCTGAGGTTGCTAAGACTTGACAACGACTTGATGGCATATAATCAGTTAACTAATATAAACTATGAGGAACAGGTTACAACAACAACAATATCAACAATAATAACCTGCATAGATGTTTTAGACTTTGCTCCAAAGGTCCCCTAGAAAAGCCTGGCCTTTGTTTCTTTCTATAAGGCTATTATAGGGCTGGCTATCACTTCTCAAAACATAAAGGGTTCCTTAAAGTGGAATTTATTTGGAAAAATTCCCAGCATGGGTATCTCTTCTATCCTGTCTCCAGGCAGGTGGGAACCCTGAACAGATTATTCTCAGATTGATGGGAAAATTTCCTCAGGGAAAGGTGAGTTGCGAACAGAACTAGAGGGTAACTAAATCTGTGGGGCAAAATTTGTCTTTCTGTTGTACTTTAATCATTATTCTTTCCAAACAAGGACAGATCTGTTATTAGCTGCCTACCTACAAATTCTATTTTCCATTCAGAGAATTTAGTGTTATTATCTTCTTAACTAGCTTTTGTAAAATAATACTAGTGTTAATAAGCAGTTGAACAAATGTCTTTAAATAACAATACTGTTTGTGAAAAATAATATGGATCAACTCACATTAAGGAGAACTCATAAAAATTTTCTCAATAATTTCTCACTTGCCATTGTATCTACATTGTCAATCAAAATATATAAAGTGTTATACAACAATAAGAAAATAAATGTCCCCTCAGATCCAGTAACAAAGCTCTTTACTTCGGATCTAACCGGTTTATTATGATTTTTTTTATTAGGGCCTTTTTAAAGGCAGGAAACAAGGGACAAATAATTGAGTGCCACAAAAACTTTCAGATCTAAAAATTTTACAGTATTTTAAAGGGGAAATGTCAACCCCACCCTACATTACATAATCAATCTTGCTGGAAGGAGGAAATTAAGAAAAGGTTTGGTAAAAACTTCCTTTGGGGTTTTTACTTAGTTTGAACAAAGAGCTTAGCTAGTCTTCAAAATCCCAAAGACATTTCTTTTGGAATCTGAGACAAACTGGTGCTACATCATTCTTAACATGATAATGTTCTCATGGAAAATCTGGGAGTTAAAGCGATACCTTATAGCTATCCTGGTGTTCAGAAATCTGTTAAATCAGGTATTACTGGCTTAGAAAGTGTGCTCTATACAAATTATTGTAAAAATAAATAAAAATAATGCAGCTTGTCCAATATTATTGATACAAAACCAGGATGTCTTATAATAGAAATTATTCCCAGAAGGTAATTGAGATAATAAAGTTTTGGATTTGTTTCAGAGGGGATGAAAGTGAAACATGTGGAAGCATAATGCAGAAAAGATGAAGATAGTCATTGGGAAAAGAAGTGATAATACTGACAGACATGGTTTAGATTGAGCAGCATTATATTGTAGGGGTGTAGAACTCTGGGGGATTGAAGATCTTTGGAGGTCCTTAGTGTTAGATTTGTGTGGGGATGAAGAGGCGAGATGCAGGAACAGTTCAGCACTTTTATTTCTCCTAAGCTGAGTGCAATACAAACTGCTGGCAGGCTGCAGGGAAGCCGCTTTTAAGGGCTTCCCTGAAGTTTGCTGGCCACTGACAGCAGTTCATTTCTCCTGACGCTAGATTAGCCAATCAGTGGCAGCCATGAAAATCAGTACTCTGTATGGCAGTATATAACACTTAGTTTGGAGTTAATTGTTAAAGGACAATTAAATCAAAAAGATGAGCTGAAACAAAGGATGGACAATATCAGGACAAACAATGCTTAGAGTGAAGTTAAATGAATAAACTACAATTAAAAAGAACATTCCCTATGTCATCTGCAAATATATATATATATATATGATTTGGAAATTTATGGTGACGTTTCGATGAGGTCCCACTCGTCATCTTCAGGCTGGTGTTTCTGTCCTTGTTCTCAGGCGAACACTGCTATAAATACTGGTGGCTGGCAATGTACCCTCTAATTTTTTTTCGGTGAGGGCGGAAAAGTATAGTGTCTGAGCGACAGTCCTTTTGGGACTGGGCGGCATAGAATAATAAATAAATAAATAAATAAATAAGAAAAAATCCCTTTTATTAAAAGAAATTAATAATTTAAAAAAACCAAACTCCATTACAGTACTATTAAAACTAAATCAACCAGCAAAACCAAAAACATAACTATTAATAAAAACAGGTGAGGGCTGGGTTTTTTTTCTCTGTTATTATTTAAGTGCTTTTACCATATGCTTTAAATCAAGTCACTTCTCTCTCTGTTTCTCTCTCCTGTCATTCTCTGCCTCAATCATTTTCTCATTTCTCTTTTCTCCCCTTTTTTCTATCATTTCTCTCTATCTCTTCCTTCCACTCTTCTCTCTCTCTCTTGCTTTCTCTGTCTCTCTCTCTCACTCTCATCCTTCCTCTCTCATCTCTCTATCTCTCTTTCTTTCTTTCTTTCTTTCTCTTTCTCTCTCTTTCCCCCTCTTGGTCTCTTTCTTTTTCTCACTTTCTCCCTCTCTTGCTTTCTCTCTCTCTCTCTCTCACTCTTTCTTGTTTTCTTTCTCACACTCTTTCTCTCTCTTGTTCTCTCTCTTGCTATCTCTTTCTCTCCCCCCTTTCTCTCTCTCTCTCTTTCTCACTTTCTCTCTATCTTGCTGTCTGTTGCTCTCACTCACTCTCGTTCTCTCTCCGTTCTTCTCAGCAGAGGCTGGTAATATTCAATGTCGGGGGGCGCGCGCGGTTGCGCACGCTCCCTATCTCCATACCAGGCCACTTGGAACATTCAAAATAAGAAACCTTCGCTGGCGAAAGTTTTTCTTATTTTGAATGTTCCGAGTGGCCTGGTATGGAGATAGGGAGCGTGCGCAACCTGCCCCGCCTCTCCTGCAACCCCCTTGCTGAGAGCCCGGGATGAAAGTGCTCTCAGCAAAGGGACTGAGACGGGCAGGGCGTGCGTTCCGGGTGTGGAGGAGCCACGCCCAAAGGTAGGAGGCGGCGGCGGAGCAGAAGGGGCGGATCAGGCGGGGGGCAGTGACAAAAGGCCGAGGGGGCCGGAAGCAACATGGGGAGGCAGGGGCGACTGCGGCTCCCTTCCCTTCTGCTGCCGGCGCCTCCCCGCCCCCCCCACGCGGGACTGCGCGCCCATGGAAAATGGGGACTGCGTGCCCATGGAAAAGGGCGCGCGACCCGGTATTTTGGGGTGCGCGTGCGCGCTCATGTGCGCAGCCTACAGGGAATGGTGGTGGCTGGGTGTGGTTTGATGGCTCAGCAATTGCCTGCTGTGTAGAAACTTCCTGGTGAGTCAGTGGGGTAACATCTGGGGGTCGTTGATGTAGCTGAGGTATGCTGATTAGTTAATGGTTGTAGATCAGCATACCTCAGCTATATCAACGACCCCAGATGTTACCCCACTGACTCACCAGGAAGTTTCTACACAGCAGGCAATTGCTGAGCCATCAAACCACACCCAGCCACCAGTATTTATAGAAGGAAGGCAGCTCAGGTCTCGCAGTGTTCACCTGAGAACAAGGACAGAAACACCAGCCTGAAGATGACTAGTGGGACCTCGTCGAAACGTTGCCAGAAATTTCCAAATCCTACACGGGAAGAAACCCGAATATACCAAGACCATCATACATGTACCCGTGAAACTCTACGAAAACACACACACACACACACACACACACACACACATGTATGTTTTTTTATATCGGATCAAGGTCTGGTGGCTTACAAGGCAGAAGCTGCCAGATCGAATCCCAGTAAGGAAGGGTGTGGCTAGCTGATGAGGCCAGAACAAGGCCGAAATGGTACCAGCTAAAAACATTTGATACATACAGAATATAGTTGTCGGCTATGAATAAATTAACTGCCATGAAATGGTCCTGGGTTGGGCCTAGAGGCAAAAAGGAGCTGTGACGTTCCTTCAATAAACCAGGGTGATCCAACATAAAAAAACATATAGCCCCTCCCTGGTACAGAGCTGGAGGGATCAAGGTCTGGTGGCTCAACTGTTAATTCTCTGCCTTACAAGGCAGAAGCTGCCAGATCGAATCCCAGGAAGGAAGGGTGTGGCTAGCTGATGAGGCCAGAACAAGGCCAAAATGGTACCATCCTAGTCTCCCTTAATTTTAAAATTTCAGCTAAAAACATTTGATACATACAGAATATAATTGTCGGCTATGAATAAATTAACTGCCTTGAAATGGTCCTGGGTTGGGCCTAGAGGCAAAAAGGAGCTGTGACGTTCCTTCAATAAACCAGGGTGATCCTACATAAAAAAACATATAGCCCCTCCCTGGTACAGAGCTGGAGGGATCAAGGTCTGGTGGCTCAACTGTTAATTCTCTGCCTTACAAGGCAGAAGCTGCCAGATCAAATCCCAGGAAGGAAGGGTGTGGCTAGCTGATGAGGCCAGAACAAGGCCGAAATGGTACCATCCTAGTCTCCCTTAATTTTAAAATTTCAGCTAAAAACATTTGATACATACAGAATATAATTGTCGGCTATGAATAAATTAACTGCCTTGAAATGGTCCTGGGTTGGGCCTAGAGGCAAAAAGGAGCTGTGACGTTCCTTCAATAAACCAGGGTGATCCGACATAAACACACGCACACGCACACACACACATATATATATAAATCGTTATTGAATATATACATTAAAAATACAATACAAACACAACATGTAAACAAACACTTACATACATACAGATTAAATATTTTCAAGTGGGTCAGTTTCCGTATTTTAACATTCTTGTCCATATACTATGAGTTTGTACATCTGTACCCATAGTCCTATATAATAAACCAATTTTCACTGTGAGTTTGTTTTCCTTTTTTTGTATCCATTTATTGCAAATTGTCCATGTAACATAATAGTCCGAGTCTTTTTTTATCATTCAATTCCATAGTTAGTCGGTCCATTTCTGCACAATTGAATTTTTTAAAACTATCTCTTTGTCTCCAGGTACTTTAGAGTCCTTCCATTTTTGTGCGTAGGTGATTCTTGCCGCCGTCACAATGTGTAGCATTAAATATTTAATATTCTTTGGATATATTTTCCTGATTATGCCTAATAATATTAATTCTGGGGTGAATTCAATCACGGTTCCTGTTATTTCTTGTAACCACCTATGGAGGTATTTTTTTAGCTTCAGGACACGTCCACCATGCATGAAAGAAGGTGTCCCACTCTTTTTTACATTTCCAGAAGATTTGATTGCAAATGTCACCTGCAATTTTTGACTTTAGTCTTTTTGAAAAGGATTTTTTTTTTGCAGGGCTACGGATGATGAGAGGACCCTAAGTGGTAGACTTTTGTCATAATTTCTGCTACTTTAAGAATTTAAAATATAGTATCTCATATCTGTTACAGACACTTTACAAAGCACCTCATTTTGAGGGCTTTGAGAAATTTCTGTAGTGAGGAGTGCCTGGAGTTTTCTTGGCAAGAATTTGGAAGGGGTTTGCCACCCCTTCCTTCTGAGGGTTGAGAGAAAGTGACTGACCCAAGATCAGCCTGAGATGAGACAAAAACTCAGTCTCCTGGTTTCTAGCCTAGTGCCTCCACCACTAGACCAAACTGGGTTTCCTAGTTATCATTAGCTTAAGTTGTTCCAAATTATCTAGAACTGCCTATGAGGACAATCTGGGAATTTCAAGGGATTCGGAATATTGAAGCAACATTTTTATTTGGAGATAGCAGAGGGGTTATTTTAAACCTGTTTGAGATCAGGCTTTTTTGGCTACTAATGGATTGTTTTAAGATGTGGCCCTCGTCTTTCAAAGTCCTGAACAGTTTGGAATAGACAAATCATGAGGCATCTCTTCCCAATATGGGCCAATTTTAGCTGTAAGATTTTTGTGATTCTTCTATTAACTGAGATACATGGATGAAATATTTAAAAAGGCATTTTTGTGATGTTTCTTTTTGAAAGAGTGTCTCAAAATATCTTTGGTTTTATCTCCCCCTTATCTAACTTTGTTATGCATGGTCTGAAGATTGGGTTGTGTGGGTATGTCTCTTCCCCTATTTTAACGGGTTTTCCTAATATGCTAATGTGTTTACTATTATTTGATCATGCCAGGAATTTTGGAAGGGGAAATATTTTTTAAAATTCCATACAGTATGTTATTTGAGTAAAGCATATTAACAACAAAACAAATATGTGTGTGTGAATTAATGTTTGTGTGGAAGAATAGATAGATAGATAGATAGATAGATAGATAGATAGATAGGTAGGTAGGTAGGTAGGTAGGTAGGTAGGTAGGTAGGTAGATAGTAGGCAGGCAGGCAGCAGGCAGATAGACACTCAGACAAACAGATAGATGATAGATAGATAGATAGATAGATAGATAGATAGATAGATAGATAGATAGATAGATAAGGGAGGGAGGGAGGGAGGGAGGGAGGGAGGGAGGGAGGGAGGGAGGGAGGGAGAGATGTTGAAATATACCAATATTTACTTTACTTGATTCCTTAATATTTGACTACCCATATATTTTAATTTTTATATTGAAGGGGTTAATTGGAGACTGTGATTCACCTTTCATGTCTCAAAATATGGTGGAAAAACACTGCCTCATTCCATAAGTGGGCACAGATGGCTGGTTATTTAATTCACCTCTGAGCATTTTCTTGAGTACTAAAATGGAACCGCTATTCTACTTCATGTATTTCAAATGAAGAGAAAAGAAAGCTTGAAAAAAATGTTTCTGGCAATGGAGAGAAACAACGGAAGGTGAAAGGGGGCAGAGAACTGTCACTGCGGTGGCACCTGAGACCAGGGAATATGTGTTAAGTAAGGAATCAGAATAAAAAAATAAAATAAAGGATTTTAAGACGGGCAGTAACAAAGACTTTTGTTATTTGCCTTTCAGATAGTTTTTCTTGCTTAGATTACTTATTTCTTAGATTACTTACTTACTTATTTTGGTTGCTTCTCAAATCTTAAATTACAACTGTTTATTATACTTAATTTTCACTGTAAAAAAAGAAAAGCTGTTATTATTATTATGTCTGGTTGAAGCCAGAATGCTTGGAGGTTTTGGCTGGCCACATTATACTATATGTGTATATAGCATAATGGAATGTATCTTGCTGTGAGAAGTTGGGAGGGGCGGTTGCATGAGGAGTTTTCTAAATTCCTTTTAGAATTTCAAGGTCATCTTTTGTCAGCACCGGTTCAGAAGAAGATGGGTGTGTACGGACCTGGTGGCAGAAGATTAGTGGTCCATGTGATGAACCTGTGGGTGTGGGACAGGAGAAAGAACTGTAAACTGGAAGTAGAAATCCTGGGGAAATCAGATCCGGGTTTCCCCAGAGACGTGGCAAGATGGCTCTAAAAATAAATTGGAACTTTGAGAAAGTCTTTGCCTTGGACTCTGATTTAAACTCAGAGGTTAGTTGGAACGCTGACATATTAGTGATGATAATCACAGTAATACTGCACTTCCTCTCAAAGGAATCCAGAGTGCTCTGCAATCTAACTGAATAATCTTCAATAAAAACCATTCAGGAAAACAATTAATAATCAACCATAAGGAAAACAATACAACTATAAAAATACAACAAATTAAACAAAGTTTATTTTAAGGAGGTTTGAAAGACAGCTTAGTCCTGGAGTAATTATTATCCTACAAATGCCTGGATGAACAAGCATATCTTTGATTATAGTTTACAATGGGGGCAAGTAGGGAGGGTACCAAGTTCCATAATTGGGTCCAGGCTGCCAAAGCTATCCTGAAGAAAAGAAATAAACTTTGGTATCAGTCAGGTGAGAGAATAATGAAGCTCTAACTCATGATAGCAACACCTGCTTCCTTTCCCTTCCTTTCCTCCCCTCTCCTTTCCTCTCCCCTCCCTCTTCTCTCCTTTCCTTTCTTTTCTTCCTCCTCCCCATCCTGTTTCCCATCCCATCCCATCCTACCCTACTCAATCTTGTCAATCTATCCTATACTCCCATGAAGAGCTACCAAACTTTTTATTACCACACTGCGGGCATGGTTCATGCAGGACACCCTGCATTTTCTTTCAACATCTTTCAGTGCAAATTGGGTGCTCTAGGGTAAAGCTCCATTTTCACTACCCCACAGCATCCCCCCAAATCTGGGCAGTAGCCCACCGCTGTTCTACTCATATTGTACTCATTAGCAAACCAAGAACTCTTGGTTTACCTAGGAGATGTTTATTTCCTAAAGGGGTTTCATTCACAAGCAGGCTACTAGGCAGGATGACCCTATGTTCTGCTTTGCTGGAGAGTGTTCTAGCTGAAGCAGTCCTCTAGTTAAACAAGGGATAAAGGCAAAGGTATGGAAGGAAGAAGGATCTCAAAGTTGCTCTTTAAGATTTAGATAACAGGCTGAGCACACATGCAATTCACCCTACTACAGGCACCACTAAGGTGTTGAGATTCTATTTATATAAATAACATAAATGATTTCTGGATTTTAAATATACACAAATGTTAGGGACTGTTGTGGTTAGCTCTGGCCCAGCTCCTGCCCCAAGGACTGTGGATGTGAGGGAGACATCCACATGCTGCAGGCCTGTTTTGCCCCCGGTGGAATCTACTGATGAAGGCTCATCTGACCAAGAAGACATGAGTGACAGGGAGGAGGAGAGTGTGGCAGACAGCTCAGAAGGAGATCAATTATCTAGCTCCTCCTTGGATTCAGAACAAGAGTTAATGATACATGCGGAGAGCGATGCATAGGCAACAACAACTGAGAGATTATTATCAAAGAAAATGAGGCCACCTGTGGTTGGGTGGGGCTGTGGTGATTAGCGAGGCTGCTATAAATAGCAGCCTGTGGGTTTGGCCATTGTGGAGGATTATCTGATCATTGTGTTTCATGACTGCTTTACTGACTTTGACCTTTTGTGTGCTGATTTTTCCCCTCTTTGAAACTAAACCAGAGCAAAGTGTGTTTCACTTTGTGAAAGAAGAAGGACTGTGAATTGCCTCACAGCTGCAAGCTAAGTATCACAAAACTGATAAGGGACTTGTACAAATTACCAGTTTGTTTGGAGACGAGTGGTCTTTGCTATACCAAAAGAGGGCTTAGGTTAAGTGAATTTTCCTTATAAAGGACATTTTTTGAATTTTCAAACGTGTGTGTGTCTGAACTTTGTATCTGTGAATTTTTGGGAGGAGTCTACCAGAGAGCCCGACAGAACAGGGGCAATCTTCCTTCCTTCCTTCCTTCCTTCCTTCCTTCCTTCCTTCATTCATTCATTCATTCATTCATTCATTCATTTTTTCATCCCTCCCTTCCATGGCTGACTTGAAGTTCTAGGATTTTGTTTTGCCTGTTTTTCTCCTGTCTGTGAGAAAAAGCTTTCCAGTCTTGTTCTATCATCTTCTGAGGATTTTGGCAAGGTGACTTTTGAACTTATTTTTACTATGCAATATGGGAAACAAATGTTCTTCTGCTAGAAACAAGGAGAGGATATTCTAGCTGCAGTGTAATTGGTACCATAAATATAAAGGGCAAAGGGGGTAGGGTTTTTTGTAAAAAGAGAGAGAGAGAGAGAAAGATTGTGATAGTCCTTCACAAATAATGTAAAACTCAGAATTTAGAAAAACATAAGTTTGCAATTTAATATACTTAGCAGTCCGAAGAAGAAATTAAATGCAGCAAGTGCTAAGTTCCTTATTTCTAATATTAACAACACCCTGATAAATGTCTGAACATGCTTTCATCTTCAGGCTACACGGTGTTAACAGTTACACTAACTTGAAAGTTACCAGTTTGATGCCATATATAAGCTTTTTGTTGTCCTTGAAAATCTTTTAAGGTCACAGTCACACAATAGTGTCAAATTTTGCAGAATAAAAATCTAGTTAATATGTTTCATTATGATACTTTGAATTATATGGCTGACGAAGATAGTATCCAACAAATACTTCATGGAAGACATTGGTTTGCACAAGAAAAGTCAAAAGACAGCCACTTGTGTGAAATGGTATAGGATCTCCTGCTTGGGTAGTGGGTTGGACTAGAAGACCTCCAAGGTCTCTTCCAGCTCTATTCTGATTTAAAAGGGGGGAGTTTTCCTCTGGACGATTTATCTTCTGTACAGATGCAGAAGGTCATAGGAGCTATGACATGAAAAGCAGTTCACCTCTGTTCTTTGCTAATCTAAATCTTCCACTGCTGGAAGACATTACATTGGTTACAATCCTTCATATTTGTTTTATACATTTTGAAATTTCCATGACTTGCTAAGTTTTAATACATAGGTATTAAAGGTAGTACTTTTGATATATTCCTTTAAATAAATCAACCTTTTAAATAAATCAACCATATAACTCTTCTCCTGTGAAACAAACCTCCTAAAATGTATTCTTCTGCAGATTTTGCTTTTTTTGCACTTTAGAAATGAGCACACAATAGTAGTTCAAAATATCTCTCCTTTTTTCTTTTCTTTTTTCTTTTTTTTTTTAAAAACCTCTTTTCCAACTGTGGAATTTGTCAAAAGATGACTGCCAGGCATCAGAACAATCATTTTCAAAAGAGTGCGTTAAAGTGTGTCATGTAAGGGATACAGTTTGACCTTAGATGCCAACCCCTTATAAGATTTTGTATACCTTATTCCAGGGCAAAAATCCTAAATCCTTGGAGCTGAAGGCTTTAGAACTAGCTTTGAATGCATCATGTGGCCAATCTGTAAGGGGCAGATTCTGCCACTCTATTTTCCCCGTTCATTCTTCTCCTTTCAGCTGTTTGGAATGTGTGTGTGTATGTGTGTGGGTTTTTGTGTGTAACATTTTTTTGCTGATAATGAAAATGTGTGTGTGTGTATCCCATATGTGTGTACGTATGTACATATTATCCCTATCTCTATTACTAGTTAGTTTGTCTGTCTGTCTGTCTGTCTGTCTATCTATCTATCATCTATTTATTTATCTATCTATCTCAGAGGTGAAATTCAACCTGTTAATTCTGACAGGTTCTGGAGAACTGGTAGAGGAAATTTTGAGTAGTTCAGAGAACCAGCAAATACCACCTCTGAGTGGCCCCGCCCCTATCTATTATTTGCCTCCCAAGTCCCAGCTGGTCAGGAGAAAATGGGGATTTTGCAGTATCCTTCCTCTGGAGTTGGGTGGGAATGGAAATTTTGCAGTAGCCTTCCCTACGCCCACCAAGCCATACCCTCAGAACTGGTAGGGAAAAATTTTGAATTTCATCTCTGATCCATCTACATTGAATGATATTAAATTATTTATAGTTCTATTGGAAGAAGGAAACAAAGTGTACAGAAAAATATTTTACAAATGTTTAAAAAAGAGGGTTTCACAATGAATTTCTCATTTGCAGCTGGGCAAAAGGGGGTCGGAAGGATTTTATAGAATCTATTTATTTATTTATTTATTTTGTCCAACACATTTATTTATTTATTTATTTATTTATTTATTTATTTATTTATTTATTTATTTATGTATTTATTTATTAATTTATGTATTTATTTATTATTTGGATTTGTATGCCGCCCCTCTCCGAATACACATTGAAGAGAAAGATATGTAATAATATAAGTAAAGAAAAGAATAGAAGAAAAGATTTAAAAGTACAGTATAGGTGAACATATTTGAAAGGAAGAAAAGATAAATGAGATAAGGAGAGACACCTGGACAGGGGACGGAAGGCACACTGGTGCACTTATGCATGCCCCTTACTGACCTTTAAGGAACCTGGAGAGGTCAATCGTGGATAGTCTAAGGGAAAAATATTTGGGGTTAGGGGTTGACACTACTGAGTCAGGTAATGAGTTCCACGCTTCGACAACTCGGTTGCTGAAGTCATATTTTTTACAGTCAAGTTTGGAGCGATTAATATTAAGTTTGAATCTGTTGCGTGCTCTTGTGTTGTTGCGATTGAAGCTGAAGTAGTCATTGACAGGTAGAACATTGCAGCATATGATCTTGTGGGCAATACTTAGATCATGTTTAAGGCGTCTTAGTTCTAAGCTTTCTAGGCCCAGGATTGAAAGTCTAGTCTCGTAGGGTATTCTGTTTCGAGTGGAGGAGTGAAGGGCTCTTCTGGTGAAGTATCTTTGGACACTTTCAAGGGTGTTAATGTCCGGGATGTGGTATGGGTTCCAGACAGATGAACTGTATTCTACCTTTGATTTTGAAGAAATTTGGGGGGGGGGGGCGAGAAGACACACTTTCCACATCCTGATCTGTTTCGGGATAAGTCATTGTGTTTATGAGAGCTGCACAAAAATGCCTATTATATGGATCAGAAGGACATTTTCCCCCTGTTGTCTATGAAGTGCCATTTGCTGCCCTTGGGGTTTTCCACATATTGATAATACCCATGTAAGTTGCACAGAGCCTTTCCCCTTCCTTTCTCAATCATAGTGTTGACCATTCAATCAACTCTGTAATGAAGTCCTATCAGTGTGGTGTTCCTGTATTCCACCTGCTCTTAGCATTTTGCTCAACATGAAAGAGTCTTCAGACAGGAGGCAGAGTTTCTGCTGAAGCTTCACAGTGTTTAAACTTCTCGTTTTGTTAAAATGTGTGGGGACCTTTTGGAGATTAATGTATATTGAAGAGGGGTGGGTTTTTTTCTTAAAAACACAGGTTTGTATTCAGCATATTCCTTTTACTCTGAACTCCTGATCCAAGTCTTAAATAATTTAAAATAAAGGTCAAAAAGAGAGCTGGGTACAGAACTGTGCCGCCCTCACTTAACAAGCATCAGAAAAGAAAATCATGCAAGGGATAATTTAAGTTACGCTTCTCTTTTCATTTGAGAAGCATTTTACTTTTCCCTCTGAATATTTATCATGACAATCGGCACCTGGAATGGAAAAAGTCATAACGAAGCAGGAGGCAAACTCCAGAAGGGGTACCAAGAAATTGTTCAGAAACTTCAGGAGCATTTCTTCCAAACAGGCCACTTCATTTATACAACAGATCAAGGAAGAGCAGAATCCAATTTCAAGTCAAATAACCTCCATATCGATGTGCAGGCTAGTTGACAGAGCACTATCATCATCCCTGGGATTTCTGGTGGGTAATGTGCACAAGATAAGTTAGCGTAGCCATTTGGCAGAAAACTGCTGTAGTCAAATTGAAATAGCCCTCAGTGCCTTGGTTAAAATGGCCAGACTGCGAGATGCTTGTAGTGGAGGAGAGAGGGAGAAAAAAGTGGGCTTGAATTAAATATGTTTTAGTGCAGATGGGAGCAGCACAGGTGTCAGGATCTTATTTCAAAGTGTTAAGGGAAACCACAACACAGGAAAGCAACATCACTCCCTGTGAGCAGAGATGTCATTGCTGTCAATAGGATCAGCTGCAAAGAATGGCATGGCATTTTAAACTCACAGAATTAAAAAGCTAGAAGGTACCCTGGAGAGCATCTAGCCTAACCCCCAAACAAGTGCAGGAATTGCTACTCCAGCATCCCTCACAGATGGACATTCAGCTTCTGTTTAAATTTAACTTTCAGCAAAAGGGAATTCAGCACCTCGCGAGATAGCCTGCTCCGTTGTTGAACAGCTCTTGCTATTAGGAATGTATTCTGAAATCCAACTGAAATCTACTTCTTTGTAATTAAAACCCATTTTTCCTTGTCTTGCTTTCTGCAACGCTGAAGTGTTGGTTCTGGGTTTCTACTTGGTAGCCTTTCAAATATGTGAAGACATCGAGTCTCTCCACATAACAGTATTTCTCCTGGCTGTAATATCCCTAACTCCTCCAACCTGTGATAACCCGAGGTGTGATATGAAAGCAACACAGCCAGAGAGCAGGTCTAACTCCCCTTTATTAATCCAACTTTTCCACCAAACATCCCCATGTTTGCTATATGTCCTGGAGCAAAGCTCTCAATGCACCTTCAGCATTCTCTGGCTGTGAGTAGTCCAGTAACCAAAGTTAGCCAAAGAGTAACCTGGGCCAGCAGTCTCCAGGGGTACCTTGTGAAGTAGAGCGGGACGCTCTCTTTCCTCGTAGCCAGTTCAGTCTGTGTTGTTCTTGCCTTCTCTCTTCTCTGCATGCTCTAGGATCAGGAGGGGGTTGTTATGTATGCAAATTAATCTGATTTACATATCGGTCGTGGATTGGTTGAAACGCGGCTGGGAAATCCAAGCGGGCCTCCAACAAAAAACTTTTTAAAAGAACTTGCTAGCTGCGCTGCTTTTGCTTTTTAAACATTGTTTCAGTTGTGGATACTTTGTCTTGTAACCCGTTCCAGCCGATCTTAAATAAAAGAGTTCAGGCTACAACGCGGTCTACCATTATTTCTCAAACCAAACACGGGTGGTCCTTGTTCTTTGCCTGAGCTCTGTCTCTCCTGCTCCACCCTGTCTGCAAGTCTTTCAAATCATGAAAAGCCTTGCCCGGACTGACTCTGCCCTTCCCTAGCTTCCCCCAAGTCCAACGGAGCTGCCCTCTCGATCTCTGTCGGTTCTTGTTGCAGCTCATCTTTCCCCGTAGATTCAGATTCCCACTTGGGCATGGCCTACGGAGAGGGGGTGGCATACAAATCTAATAGATAGATAGATAGATAGATAGATAGATAGATAGATAGATAGATAGATAGATAGATAGATAGATAGATAGATAGATAGATAGATAGATAGATAGATAGATAGATAGATAGATAGATAGATAGATGGCACAACCATTCTTCATAACATTTACCTTCCAGCCCCCCCCTTTAACATTTTGATTGCTCCCCTCTGAATACTTTTCACTTTGTGCTTCCAAAAATCTTCTTGATGTTGTTCTTTGCATTATTCCCATTGTATTGCAGGGTTCTCAGCTTTACATTTTGGTCGCCATTTTGTCAGGTTGGCAGCTTTGTTGTGGCATACACTATGGGTCACATGTCTTCATGCAGGCAGTCAATCATTCGTTCCTTTTTTATTTTACTGTGCTTCCTAAAATGTGGTGCCACAAACTGAATACAGTATTCAAGATGTAATTGGAACAATGCAGGAACGAGAAGGACATGAACTTCTCTTGATCTTGACCATATACTTCTATTCTGTAACCTAGGGTCAGAAGGGTGGGGGAAAGAAGCCGCAAAACAGGATTTCCCCCTCCTCCAAAGATAATTCCCATTCCTCATAGCTTAATGCAGTGTTTCCCAACCTTGGCCACTTGAAGGTATTTGGACTTCAACTCCCAGAATTCCCCAGCCAGCAAATGCTGGCTGGGGAATTCTGGGAGTTGAAGTCCAGATATCTTCAAGTGGCCAAGATTGGGAAACACTAGCTGAATGGAAGGGGAATATGCAAAAATGATGGCAGCTGTGACAAAATATGTGTTGTGATTTGTTCAAAAAGCCCGAATCAGGAGGCCAATCAGATGTGCCTTTGGAGTTCTTATGTAGATGGTTTATAATTTATGCACATGGAGGATTTCTTTTCTCTGTTTCTTACTTATGCTTTCTACAGATAACAAAGAAATGTAGTCTTGGAAGGGGGGAGGAACAAAAGGTTGAACAATAAGGTGGGGGGTAGGGTGGGGAGAAGAACATCTGAATGCCACAGGCTCTTAAAGTAGATTCTCTGACTATTGGGAGCTATTTGCCTTGGGTTCTATAGTAGGAAAGATCACCTCCTGACATTCTTATAGGCATATAAAGCTTCCCTATACAATAATGGAGATGTCTGCCTAAGTGCCTTAGGATTGCCCCATCATTGTATGAAAATACCAACCAACAGATGTATTTTGGTTTGTAGAATAACATGTATTTTCTAGGGGGTAGAAAGGAAATCCCCTTGTTAGAGATGGCAAGCAGGATGCAAAAAATTAAATGCTTTTTCAAGGTGGATTTGCTTGATGCAGCATAACGGACAATTGAATTCACTGGAGTGGCTGACCTTTTCTTATTTAAAGCACCCTTCAAAGGTATTTTGTCTTGATGCATAGTCCATTCCATGAAACATGTACTCACAAAGAAGCCAATCCTTATTGTGCTGCGTTCCTTTTGAATTACATGAATCACCAACGTGATTCTCTCACAAACCTGTCCATATCAGTCATTACTGCTAGAACCTTTCCCCCCCCTAAATTCCATTTCTGTCTTCACATCCATTTGCACAAATCCAGTTTATGCATAGTACTTTCAGAGAACCAGTTTTAAATTTAAGATTTTACCAAAATCTAAACCATTAGAATATATGAGCCAATGAGACTTTATTTTTTAATTACTCATATCTATGTACCTTGAAGAATTCAACATAATCCCAACCTGTTTACATGTGTAAAAACAGGGACTATGAGTCAACACTTTTTACATTGCTACCACAAAATTCCAGAGTGGCTTACTTGCTGTCAAAGTGTTAAATACTTCACAGATATTTCTGCTGACAGAAATCAGTCTCACACTTTCCTTTACTTGTAATATCCATTCTCTCCCCGTCTTTATTCAGATTAATTGTAACTTCTGTTAGAACTACATTTTTTTCCTAAAAATTCAGGTTTAAAGGTAAACCAAAATTCTAGCATCCTAGAATGTGTTTTCTTTGTAAGATTATTAGTAGCATATTCGTATTATTTGCTAAATTAGTGAGTGATAGGATGAAAATATGTATTAACATTCTGATCCTAAACATTTCACATGGGGATATGCTGTATATTTAAACTATGAATGCAATGACAATATTGTTATTTTTCAGTTGCATGCATTGACATATTCAGCAAGTCAACTCTATAGAAAAGGGAAAGTACATTTGTTGTTGTTAGTTGCAAAGTCATGTCTGAATCGTCACGACTCTATGGACAACATTCCTTCAGGTCTTCCTGTCCTCCGACCTTCAGAGGCCCTAGTTGCTCTTGTTGTCTCATTGATCAGAATGAAAGATTGATGATTCCATGGCTTTCTGTTTAAATCTGGTAACTTTTGTCATACATCCAAACTAGACTGTTTTTTTCTCCATGTAATGTATGTGGGTATATGCATAATTTTGTATGTGTGTACCCTGTTTTCCCCAAAATATGACATCCCTCCTAGGTAGCTTCTCTCCTTGATTAGTTTCCACACATTGCTTCTTGTCCTGCCAATAGGTGCTTGACTCACTCTTCTTTGTAACAAGATTACTATCATGTCACCCCTAGTCCTACTTTTCATTTAACTAGACATAACCAGTTCCAGCAACTCTTCGTTATATGTTTTAGCCTCCAGTCCCCTTAACTCGCATGGTTATATGTAGAAGTGCATTTGTATAACATACTAAACTGGGCTCATGTTAAACTGGTTAGATTTGTCCAGTTTAGTATTTTGAACAAATCCAGCTTTTCTGGATTTGGGCCAATAATTTACATGCTCAGAGTATAGATTTCTATCTAGCTATTTGGTTTTGTATTAATTCAGAACCAGATTTAAATATGTTGTATGAGCAAAGAGTTTGGAAGATTATGGAAGAAGATGCTGGGATAATTTTATCATTAATAAAACTTCCCCATGCTTCTATTTAATTTTCATCACTCCAAAAGAAACAGCTTAATCAATTTACTTTTAGAAAAGAACATTTGGAGAAAGTCTGGATTGATTTAATTTTATTTGCATGATATTAATTATAAATTTAAACATTAGTTCTGTTAATGCTCCCTATATACTGTAGATAGGGAGTGTTAACAGAACTAATGTTTCAATTTATAATTAATATTTTCCTATTTGAATTCATAGCTCGGCTGCCGGGGTGAAAAGGAGGGCCTGAAGCCAGCACAACCCCTTTTATAGAGCTGGCAAAGCCTGCCCCCAGCAGCGTCATCAGCAGGCACCATCGCCGGCATGGGCCGAGATCTCACGAAATCTCACGAGATCTCGGGCCCCAAAATGGCAGCTACACCGCACGCCACATTCCCCCAACCCCGACATAAATCTCAGCCGGCCGGCAGGCCATTGTGTTGTAAATCAAGGACTACCTGTACTCTAGAACAGTGATGGCGAACATTTTTTCCTTGTGTGCCAAAAGTGTGTGTATGTGCCCTGTCGTATGTGCACGAATGCCCACACACATAATGCAATGTTCTTCCGCACATCCCACCCCCTGCATATGCATGCGCGAACCCCCCCTCCTTTTGGGCTCCCCTCCCAAAATAGCAGTGGAAGTGGGGGCAAACTTCCCATGCCCAAAACAGACTAGGAGGGGAAAAATCCTTGCATGCCCAACAGCGCTGGGGTAGAATCTCCAGAGATCTGGGAAGCTATGGGCCACAGAAAGTGAGGAGAAAGCATGACGTTGTCTGACCCCAAAATCAGCTGGCCAGGAGACACTCACACATACACAATGGAGCTGGTCAACAGCTCGCATGCCTGTAGAAAGGGCTCCATGTGCCACTTGTGGTACACATGCCATAGCTTTTCCATTCATAAGTCTAGAACAATATTTTTATATGTATTTATCCAATTTATATAGCGTCCCCACACACAAAAATGTTACTTACGAACATTTTTAAAGGCCCAAATAAATGGAACCAATTATTTTTTTCCCCAAATGACAATGGATTAATTAGATTTGTAGATAAGCATCTAATGGTCCCAGACCAAAATTAAAGGGAGCATTTTTCCTTGTTTGAAACTTAAAGACTTAAAGACATTCTTGAGGTTAAAAACACCATGGCTAAACAAGCATTTTATGCAGAAGGCTTTGTGTGTTTCTACCCTAATTCCGCCCAGAGTATGGAAGATTTGAAAACTCTAATCAAAATGAGTTTTCAGATCAAAACGAGGAACACAAAAAAGGTGGGAAAATGAATGGCTTGAATGCAGGAGCTGTGCCTTGCCATGGATCAGTCTGTCTGCTTTAAACAAAGCCCCTTTCTAAAGCTTTCTGAAATAGCATCTCCACCCACTCACCCCCAGCAAACTGTTTTGAAATCTGTGTTCAGTGCTGCTATATATTACTTAACACACACACACACACGCAAATGTGCTTGGTACCCTGGTAAGAATTTAGAGAGCAGTGCCCATATATAATAAAGCAAACCTGTGGAGTACCATATGGCTACCAGTTAGCCAGCCAAGAAGATGACATCTCTGTGAGTGATGAGGCCCCTGCTTCCAAGACATATCCTTAAGTTATGAATTAACGTGACTATGATTATAATCGTGGGTGATTAGAATCTTTGGAAGAGCGTCAAGCTTTCTGTCAGTGTTGTAGCAAGAGCACCGGAGCAGGCAGTGCTGTTCAGGAACAGAGTTTAACAGGCCCAAAGCAATTGCTGAAAATTTTTTATTGAGGAAAAGAAATCCTTGCATTCTGTTAGAACTTCTTTAATGGAGACAGAGAAGGCAGGAGAAGGTTAGCTTCTTCTCCTTTGGAGTTCTGAGTATTCTGAATGTCTCTGTTTTTCAGAGGTAGATAACAAATAAGGGGACAAGTCTTCCCATTCACATGATTCTGTTCACACAGTCTATATTCCGTCCTTATTAGATACGTTCTTTAAAATAGGACTACATTTGTTTATTTTATTTTATTTTATTTTATTTTATTTTATTTTATTTTATTTTATTTTATTTTATTTTATTTTATTTTATTTTATTTTATTTTATTTTATTTTATTTTATTTTATTTTATTTTATTTTATTTTATTTTATTTTATTTTATTTTATTTTATTTTATTTTATTTTATTTTATTTTATTTTATTTTATTTTATTTTATTTTATTTTATTTTATTTTATTTTATTTTATTTATTATTTTATTTTTATTTTTTATTTTTTATTTTTTATTTTTTATTTTATTTTATTTTATTTTATTTTATTTTATTTTATTTTATTTTATTTTATTTTATTTTATTTTATTTTATTTTATTTTATTTTATTTTATTTTATTTTATTTTATTTTATTTTATTTTATTTTATTTTATTTTATTTTATTTTATTTTATTTTATTTTATTTTATTTTATTTTATTTTATTTTATTTTATTTTATTTTATTTTATTTTATTTTATTTTATTTTATTTTATTTTATTTGCTTTGCTTTGCTTCGCTTCGCTTTGTCTATTCATTTTATTCATTTTATTCATTTTATTCATTTTATTCATTTTATTCATTTTATTCATTTTATTCATTTTATTCATTTTATTTCATTTCATTTTTAGTTTTGTTTTGTTTAGTTTTGGTTTTTTTGTTGTTTTGTTTTGTTGTTTTTTCTGTTTTTTCTGTTTTTTCTGTTTTTTCTGTTTTTTCTGTTTTTTCTGTTTTTTCTGTTTTTTCTGTTTTTTCTGTTTTTTCTGTTTTTTCTGTTTATTTTATTTTATTTCATTTCATTTCATTTCATTTCATTAATTTTTTTATTGGATTTATACAGTATGCCACCCCCTCCGAGGACTTGAAGTGGCTTACAACATATAAAGAACAATGTACATCAAAATCCAATTAATCAAAGTTAAAAATCGAAAAACCTGAAAACCAATTAAAATGCACTCATTTAGTCAACAAACTCACCATACATTCATCAGCCGGGGGATAGTGTCTAATGACCCCAGGTCTGGCAGCATGGCTGAGTCTTCAGACTGTTACAAAAGGCGAGGAGGGTGGGGGCAGTACAAATCTCCGAGGGGAGCTGATTCCAGAGGGCCAGAGCCCCCACTGAGAAGGCTCTTCCCCTCAGGCCCGCCAAGCGACATTGTCTAGTTGGCAGGACCTGTAGCAGGCTGACTTTGTGGGACCTAAACAATCACTGGGATTCATGTGGCAGGAGGCGGTCCCATGCGTATTCTGGTCCTAAGCCATGCATGGCTTTATCATAACCAACACTTTGAATCATGTTCGGAAACCAATTGGCAACCAGTGCAGACCGCAGAGTGTTGGAGAGACATGGTCATGTCTAGGCAGGCCCATGACCACTCACGCAGCTGCATTCTGCATAATTTATAGTTTCTGAACACTCTTCAATGGTAGTCCCATGTAAAGAGCATTGCAGTAGTTGAACGTCGAGGTAATAAGGGCATGAGTGACTGAATAGAGACTCCCTGTCCAGATAGGGCTGCAACTGGTGCACCAGGCAAACATAAATAACTAATGTAGTCCTCCCATCACTCTGTTTCCTTTTCCATGTCCTCAATAGCATTGGCATTTTTCTGCTGGTACCTGATAGTTCTCCACTTATAATTGGTCACTTAGTTGTAATAGATCCCAAAAAAGACATGTATGACCAGCATTCAAAGTTCCAATGGTCGGCTTTCTCCCATGGTCACAGGATCATATTTTGGGTACTTGGCAACCAGCTTGCACTTATGGCCATTTGCAGCATCCCGAGACCACATGACCACAATTTACGGCTCTGCCACAAACCAGCATTTACTTCCAATTTCTATTTTTAAAATGTCCCACAGTGAACAATGTGTTTTCTTAATGATTGTGGTATTTGCTTGATGATCGCCAGGAAAAAAAAAAGATTACAAAATTAGGTGCAACCTCATGATAAACCTTCTTAACACAACTTAATTGCAGTTTAATGATTGTTGCAAATCAAGGACTACCTAGAGTCAAATTAAATAGGATCAATAGGAGAACTCCACATCTCCCTTAGTTTTGAGAGTTTATTGTTGAAACTGCCTGAACACAACTTGAAATGTACATCTCATGCATGAAAAACACCCCATTTATGCACCACAATTCTGCCTATTTAAGAGGGTATCTTCCTCAATACCATTGGTTCTAACTCCAGTCCCAGGTTATATCTAGCAAAAATGGTTTTACTTCCTTATCTTTGTGCATGGAAGAAACAGATGCCCTAATTTTTCCACAGCAGAGGAACTGTAGGACACAAATGAGCAAGTGCAAACGCCTCTGTAAACTTATTGAAAAACGAAAAGCTATTTGGAGGCAGTTGCTTTTTTGTTCACAGATACAAATTTCACACACACACATTTGAACATTCAAAACAATGTTCTTTATACCGGAAATGCAAATAAACGAAGCACTCTTTTTGTATAGCAAAGAGCACTCATCTCCAAACAAACTGGTAATTTGTACAAGTCCCTTATCAGTTCTGTGATACTTAGCTTGCAGCTGTGAGGCAATTCACAGTCCTTCTTCTTTCACAAAGTGAAACACACTTTGCTCTGGTTTAGTTTCAAAGCGGGGGAAAATCAGTACACAAAGGTCGAAGTCAGCAAGGCAGGCACGAAACACAACAATCAGATAAACCTCCACAATGGCCAAACCCGCAGGCTGCTCTTTATAGCTGCCTCACTAATTACCACAGCCCCACCCAAGCATAAGTGGCCTCATTTTCTTTGATAATAATCTCTCAGTTGTTGCTGCCTATGCATCACTCTCTGCATGCGTGGCTGTATCATTAACTCTTGTTCTGAATCCAAGGAGGATCTAGATAATTGATCTCCTTCTGAGCTGTCTGCCACACTCTTCTCCTCCCTGTAACTCATGTCTTCTTGGTCAGAGGAGCTTTCATCGGCAGATTCCACCGGGAGCAAAACAGGCCTGCGGCATGTGGATGTCTCCCCCACATCCACAGTCCTTGGGGCAGGAGCTGGGCCAGAGCTAATCACAACACTACCCATCCAGTAAGTAAGATTTACATGAGGTCCCTATAAGTTGCTTTCGCATTTCCTTGAAATACAGATTGAAATAATTGCAGCCTGGCAGCACTTGTTCACGGTAAGGCCTGCGAGAGTTCATCTTAAAGTTTGCGGCCTTAACTTTTTAACAGACTTTTTACCCCCTCTTCATTTCTCTGAAATGATTTTGCATAATATTTAAGCCGATTTTTTTTTTAAAAAAATGGGAAAATTCTAAGCCCAACAAAGCACATGGAGGAACTGATGCTTCAGCAGTTGGCAACTTCCCAGGTGCTGTAGCAACAGGGAGAAGGAAACATGATGAAAGAAGTCAAAGAAGTTGGTTTTTTTTATGATCTGCAATGATCTCATTGGCAAAACATCATGCACAGTGCTCCCATCACTACTCCTTTCCAGACAGTGAGGATGCTCCTAATAAAAATTATTGGTTTACTTTATAGTGTGCAATTATTCATAACATAAAAGGCAAATGGGTGCAAAATACAAGTGTCCTTGTATTACCCAAAGAGTCTATTCCATTTATAAATGGTTGCGGAGATGGTATTGTGCAGTGGAGGGGGGCTCACAAAACTTTAAGCCAGAATAGTCCTGGGGGACATTATTTAGAAAATGAAATGAGAGTGCATTCCTACCCCCAGGGGAAAACTGACCATAGCTCTGTGTAGCACATGTGTTCTGCCCCAGCTAAGAATGTAGCAAACACGCAGTTTCTTCAAACTTATTTTAATCAATAACCGACTACTCATAACTGTCTTAGTACATACACACACACCTAAAGGCAGTCTTTTCTTGCAAAAGCCCAACTGTTAATTAGTCATCATTAACAGCTGCCATAAGTTCAGAAATTCTTAAATCATATAATAGCAATTAGTCTTTGATAACTCATAAAGCTTGGCAAAATTCCCAGAAGTTGTCCTCAATAAACAAACCAAAGCAGATAAGCAGAGCAGAGATTTTTCCAGAAATGAGGCACACAACAAACAAACTAATTTCAAAGGTTGTTTCCTGTAAAGAGTCAGATGCCTCTGCTTTCCTTAAGTAGACTAGAGGAGTGGCCAATTAGCCCCAAGGCAATTTCCTTTGGAGTAACCACTCCTGTCTTTTGACAGCTCTGCACGCTCGTGCATTAAGAAGAGGAGAAGCTCTTCTTAATGCATGAGGTGGGTGGAGATTCCGAAGGGAGAAGTTCAAACCTGGTTGAACCTCTCCAACTCTCCACTGAGTCCTCGTCAGACTCCTCAGTGTTTGACTTGGGTGCCAGCTGCATAGGCCAAGTCAGTTTCCTATTGAATGGGATCTGCTATCAGTTGCACAGGCTGCTGGCAAGCCAAAACAACATGTGCAAGCTGGTGTTGACATGATGATTATGTTATCCATTCTGCTGTATCTGGTAATTGGCAATTCTATGAGCCAGGTCTCTCCACATCTTCTGATCTTGCATGATTTCTTTGAGTTTTTCTGTGCTCTGGGGTTGGCGTTGATGGTATCCTGCTACCATGTTCTTTGACGGACTGGTTTCCATTAACCACTAACTCTTCCAAACATAATTGCTTTCCCCAGTGAACTCTCCCATGTGAGCGTTGTCTCTCGCATTAACATATTACTCTAACATTGGAATAACTGAGTATAAGCCACAGACATATAGCTGAGGACAAAATGAAGGTAACATCATGAAGTGGAAGAAACACAAAACTGCTGTGTGTTTGTGCCATGTTTAGGTGCAAGTGCGAAAAGATCTTAGTTGATTTTCATATACTCTCCTAGATTTATAAGTCTGTGCATATCACATTTTGTCTAGGTTTCTCAGGTTATTCTCGAACTGGAGTGTGCAAGTAGGCAAGAGCCGTGGTTATGCAGTGGTCAGAGTTCAGTACTGCATGCTTCTTCTACTGACTGCCGGCTACCTGTAATTTGGGAGGTCGAATCTTACCAGGCTCAAGATTGATTCAGCCTTTCATCCTTCCAAGATCAGTAAAATGAGGGCCCAGATTGTTCAGGGCAATATGCTAACTCAATAAACTGCTTAGAGAGGGCTGTAAAGCACTGTGAAGTGGTATGTAAGTTTAAATGCTACTGCTACTGCCACTAATAAGATGCAATTTCTCCAATCATTGAATAGACAAGTCCTGGATGAAATTATACCTAGTGCAAAATTTCACCTGGTGTAGTAAAAAGAAGGGTGGGCCAACCTTGAAGCAACAGGAGAGGAAAAACCAACAAAATGTATTGAAGAAATGAAAAGGTAATACTAGAGGAAGAATCAAACGAACAGGAACAGGGATTTATTTTACGTATAATCGTCTGGTTTGGTGCTGCAACCCAACAAGACCAACACAGACTTCAGAGGATAATCAGAACTGCAGAAAAAACAATCGCTGCCAACCTGCCTTCCATTGATGACCTGTATACTGCACGAGTCAAAAAGAGAGCGGGGAAAATATTTACTGACCCCTCACATCCTGGCCACAAATTGTTTCAACTCCTACCCTCAAAACGTCGCTACAAAGCACTACACACCAAGACAACTAGACACAAGAACAGTTTTTTTCCGAACGCCATCACTCTACTAAACAAATAATTCCCTCAACACTGTCAGACTTTCTACTAAATCTGCACTTCTATTCTACTAGTTTTTCTCATCATTCCTATCACCCATTTCCTCCCATGTTGACTGTATGACTGTTACTTGTTGCGTATATCCTAAGATTTTTATTAATATTGCTTCTTCATTGCTTATTTGACCCCTATGACAATCATTAAGTGTTGTACCACACGATTCTTGACAAATGTATATTTTATTTTATGTACGCTGAGGGCATATGCACCAAGACAAATTCCTTGTGTGTCCAATCACATTTGGCCAATTAAAAATCTATCTATCTCTCTATCTATTAAGCAGCTCCAAATTCCAGAAAAGGAGAGAAGCAACACCAGGTCCTGAGGAAAATAGGTGAGCATTTTAGGGTTTGAGAAACCTACCAAAAGCCCAAGTCTTTGGTTTTAATATCATGAACCAAGGATGCTCAGAAAAGAAATGGCAGAATGTTCTACTTTTGCAGAGGAGGAAGGTCATGTGATCTGGAAACAGCCTCATGTCATCTGCCTCATAATGTCACAGTATATGACAGCAGGGCTCACAGCATTGCCATTGGCAGGGGAAGGGTGGAACAACAAAATGTATATTGCAATGCTAACTTGGCCCTTTTCATCCATTGTGATGTCATGATGCACACTTTGTCATTCCAACAACATCTCAACTTGCTGCAGATGAATTTTGTGTAAACAGAGCCATGGTGGCACAGTGGTTATAAAACAGCATTGCAGTCTAACTTTGCCAAGTGCCAGCAGTTCAATCCTAACCAACTCAAGGTTGTACTTAGCCTTCCATCCTTTCGAGGTTGGGTAAAATGAGGACCCAGATTGTTGGGGGCAATAAGCTGTCTCTGTAAACTGCTTACAGAGTTGTAAAGTAGTATGAAGCGGTATTGAAATAAACCCAGAGGCAGGGTTAGGTGAGAACGGTACCTTTATTCAGCACAGAATAGGTAAGTGACTTTCAGCTAGTACCGTCTGCTTTGCCTGGGAGAAACCGCTCCTTTTATACATTTGCGGTTCCCGCCAAAGCAAGAGCAGCCGCGTCTGAGCCAATCAGGAGCGACTTCCTGATTCTAGCTCAGACAGCGCTTTAACAAGGAACAAACTATTTACAGAGATACAAGGTAGCCATTACAGGATACAACACCCCTCCCTCCTTAGTTTGGATACATCCATCACGAAAGCCATGTGACGAAGTCGTCCAATCTGCCGGGTCTCCGCGAGGCTCGCTCCTACCTGTGCAATTCAGTTGCGTCCTCGCTGCCGACGGTGGAGGTCAGCTCGCTGTTGCTCCCCCGGCGCAGCTGGGGCCTGTTTTGGGCTCCAGCCTGCTGATCTGGCCTGGAAGGCATAACGCTGGCTTCGGAGGAGGAAGATGGTTCGGCGTCGCTGGAGGATTCTCTCTGACCATTTGAATGTCTAGTAAATCGGGTTGTGTGTTAAAGTCTGTTGACATGGGAGAGTCTGTGTCATCGGTTTGCTCCAGGGAGTTTTCTATGCGTTTCCTTACATGGTCAATGTGCCTCTTCCACATTCGACCATCCTCCAATTTTACAATATATGTTTTAGGAGCAGTTTGTTTAACAATAATTCCCTTCATCCAGTTTACACCCCCATCAAAATTTTTTACAAACACATTTTGTCCCAAATACATTTGTCTTTCAGGGTTTACATGCATTGGTTTATTTGTACAAAACCTTGGGTGTAACCTATCTAGTGGGGACCTTAGTTTCCTTCCCATTAGTAACTCAGCAGGGCTTACGTGCGTGTGAGTGTTTGGGGTAATGTGCTGGGTTAGCAAAAACTGGTCCAAATTTTGTTGTACATCTCCAGGGCCTGATCTGCGCAAGGCTTCCTTTGCCACACGAACGTAGCGTTCTGCCAAACCATTAGCCCAGGGCGAGTAAGGCGAGATGAGTGCGTGTCTGACTCCAAGACTATCTAAGAACAATTCAAACTGCCTGGCCGTTAATTGTGGCCCATTGTCAGACACTAGGATATCAGGGCAACCATGGGTAGCAAACAGCCTGCGCAGCACCTTGATGGTGGCACTTGTGGTTATGTTGTTCATTGCTATGATTTCCACCCATTTGGAAAATGCATCCACTAATATTAAGAAGTATTGTGACCCCACTGGCCCTGCAAAATCAATATGGACCCTGGACCATGGCCCGGCAGCTTGCTCCCACTCTGCTGGAGTTGTTTTGGGGGGGTTAGGCCGAGATTCTTGGCATGGGTCACATTTGGCTACCCAGTTTTCAATATCAGCATCCAAACCTGGCCACCATAAGTGCCCTCTGGCTAAGCCCTTCATCCTGACAATCCCAGGATGGCCCACATGTAACATTTTGAGTACTTTTACCCTTAGGCTTTTAGGAATGATCACTCTATCCCCCCACAACAGACAACCTTTTACATATGACAATTCAAGTCTTTTGGTTTTGAAGTCACACAATTCAGGTTTCACAGAGTCATTTTGCCATCCCTTAAGTACACAATTTACCACCTGTTTTAGGATTTGATCTTGCTGCGTGTGTGCAGCCACCTCCCTTGCAGTAGTTAGTGGGTTTTCTTCGAGCTCTATCATTAAGACATCAGCAGATGGGGCTGGGTCCTCCACTAACTCTGCCATGGGGCACCTACTGAGGCCATCTGCGTGGTTGATGGTTTTACCCCCTTTATGGATGAGCTCGTACTGGTATCCTGAGAGGAAAAGGGCCCATCTGATTAATCTTGGGGACATAAATGGAGGAGTAGGCTTGTTGGGGACTAAAAGACCCAATAAGGGCTTGTGGTCTGTAACCAATTCAAAACTTCTTCCAAAAAGGTAATTATGAAACTTCTTCACCCCTGCCACTAAAGCTAGAGCCTCCTTATCTAGTTGGCTATAATTTCTTTCAGTATTGGTCATCGTTCTGGAAAAGAAAGCAATTGGGGCCTCTGTTTTGTTAGGCAAAACGTGAGCCAAAACTCCTCCCACACCGTACGGGGAAGTGTCGCACGTAAGCCTGATAGGTAGCGAAGTACTATACTGGACTACCACACTTTTAGAAGTTAATAATTGTTTAATTTGTACAAAGGCTTCGTGTTCAGTTCTCCCCCATGTCCAAGGGGTTTCTTTCTGGAGCAAGCGGTGTAGAGGCTCTGCTGCTGTTGCCTTCTGTTTTAAAAAAACGGAGTAAAAATTAAGAAGGCCTAAAAAAGCTTGCAATTCAGTCTTATTTTGTGGCTCTGGGGCTTCTCTAATGGCTCTCAGTTTCTCAGTCGTGGGGTGGATACCTTCCTTATCGATTTTATAACCTAGGAATTCTACACTGTTGGTTCCCCAGATGCATTTATCAGGCTTAATTCTCAACCCTTTGTCCCGAAGTCTCTGAAGTACTTCCCTTATCCTTTTGTTGAGCTGTTCTTGGTTTTCCCCTGCAATTAAGATGTCATCAAAATAGGGAATGGCCCCTTTAATCCCTGATAACAATCGTTCCATTATGCTTTGGAATATCCCTGGGGCTATGCTTACTCCAAACTGTAATCTGGTACATTTAAAGGCACCCCTGTGGGTCACAATTGTTTGCGCGTTTGCTGTCGGTTCATCGACAGGTAACTGTTGATAAGCTTGCGCGAGATCGATCTTTGCAAACCTTTTTCCTTCCCCTAGGGAGTGCAGGAGTTGTTGTACCACCGGAATGGGGTAAGGGTGGTGTTGGAGGGCCTTATTTAACGTGGATTTATAGTCAGCGCAAACCCTTAAGGAGCCATCCGGTTTTAGAGGCGTGACTATGGGTGTTTTCCATGGTCCCTGCTCCACAGGAACTAAAATGCCTTGGCTTATGAGCTTATCCAGCTGCAGGTCAAGTTTGGGAAGGAGCGGAAGGGGTACCCTGTGAGGTTTGAGCCGGACAGGCGGGACCTTGGGGTCAATAGAAAACGAGATAAGGGGCCCTTTATATGATCCCAGGGTGGGGCTAAACACTTCAGGGAACTCTTGTAAAAAGTTAGGCATGCTATCAGAGTTAACATTACAAATACCAGAAATTTCAATTCCCAAAGGTTCCATCCAAGCCAACCCCAGGGGAGAGTGCTTAGCCCCTGTAACAACAATCATAGGCAGGGTACATTTAACATTCTTAAACATGATAGGTACATTCACTTTGCCCAGAACAGAGATTATCCCCCCTTGAAAATCTCTAATTACCAATGAGGTTTGCAATAGCTCAGATTTAGATAGGCTAGGCATGTACAATTTAAGCTTTTCCCACGGCATAATGGTGTATTTAGACCCCGTGTCAAGCTCCATAGAACATGGCTTGTTGTTTAGAAGTAATGAAATAACAATTTTGCCCCCATTTTTTGTTGCTGTGGTATTCACGGAAAATTGAGTGTTACCTCTTGAGTAGTCGCGGTTAGCGGCTGAGTAGTTTTTTCGGCCCGAAAAACGGAAAGGTCGGTTTTCTTGCGGTTGAGGTGTTTGATTCTGGGGTCGTTGATGGCGCGGAGTGGAGAAGGTCTCCTCCGGTGCAGATGCTCTGCAGGCTTCGGCAATGTGGCCGCGTCGGTTGCAGCGGCGGCATATGGCGTCCCGGAAGGGGCATCGTTGGCGCTGATGGTTTCCTCGGCAGCCGGCACAGGGGGCGGCGGGGTGAGGAAATCTGTGTTGTCTCAGCTGGTCTTGCAGCAGGAAACAGCTGTCCTCGTTGCGAGCTGGTGGGCTGAGGTCGTCTGGGTCCTCGGCGCGGGAAAACGTGGAGTCTATCTTGGCGATGACTTCTTTCCTTTCGTGATCCATCAGCTCTTTAGCAGCGGCGTCGGCGACCTCTGCGGTTTGTGCTAGCTTAATCACTGTTTGTAGGGTCGGTTCGTCTTCGGTGAGGAGTTTGTTCCTGACCGAGGCGTTTCTCATGCCAAAGACTAAGGCATCGGTGAGGCGAGCTTCCGGGTTGTCAAACTTGCATTTCGCAAGCACCGTTCGAAGTCGCGTTGCAAATTGGTTGATTGATTCCGCTTCGCGCTGAGCCATTCTGGAGAACTGGTGCCGGAAAACCATGGCTGGTTTTGTTGGCTTGAAATGGCTCGTGAGCTTGGCTTGCAGGATGTCCCAAGCGACGGATCTTGCTGGCAGCGGGTCGGTGAGAGTCTGGGCGAGGGCGCGGATTTCTGGACCGCAGTAGTTTAGGAAGATGGCCCGTCTCCGATCAGCGTCGGCGTCCCGTATTCCTGCTGCCTCGAGGAAGATCTCGAAGTTGGCTAAGTAGTCATCCCAGGAAGTCTTCTCGGGATCGAAGAACTCAGGAGCCCGGCCGATTTGGAGGTTGTTCATGTTGCACGCGAGGTTTCTTTCGTCCGTCGTCGCCAGTGAAATAAACCCAGAGGCAGGGTTAGGTGAGAACGGTACCTTTATTCAGCTCAGAATAGGTAAGTGACTTTCAGCTAGTACCGTCTGCTTTGCCTGGGAGAAACCGCTCCTTTTATACATTTGCGGTTCCCGCCAAAGCAAGAGCAGCCGCGTCTGAGCCAATCAGGAGCGACTTCCTGATTCTAGCTCAGACAGCGCTTTAACAAGGAACAAACTATTTACAGAGATACAAGGAAACCATTACAGGATACAACAGGTATATAAGTTTAAGTGCTATTGCTAAAAAAAATTTAAAAACCATGCAATATCTCCTTTCTTCTTGGTTTTGTCTATAATTGGGATCTTTAACAGTCTTACAAAGGAGGGACTTTCCCTTAATATTAACCTCACAACAAAAGCAACCCTGTGACTAAGATTAAGCTAAGGAGAAATAACTGGCTAAAAAATTATCCAATGAACTTCTTGATAAAATGGAGACTTCCGCCTGGGGGTCCTCACTGCAGGTCACCCACTTTAGCCACTAAATCATGCTGGTTTGGGAAAGGGACCATCTCAAAAGCTTTGTGAGTGCAAAAAGCCATTTGGAGACAACACTGAACCAGAGAGACAATGGCGCCCATAAAGCTGCATGCCAACACTTTCTCTTAGATGCAACGTCTCCATTTTTACCATTGTTTCTATTCCTTACTTTTAATGTTACACTTGGCAGAACCTCAATTAACTTCCCAGTTGACACTAATACTAGTCTTCATTTTATTACATTATCTCTTGCCTGGCAAATTTAGTGAGGTCTGTACCTTGATTCCATATTATTCAAGAAAGAAGCAGACCTCTATGTTATCTTAACCACTTGACTTAGTTGCTTCAAATCACCGATAGCATTTAGCAAAGTGCAGGTCATCTTTTGATAATAGCACCTTGAAGGCATCCAGGTAGAGCAGTATTAGTGCTACCTGTCTCTTGTATAGGGAATCTCCATTACTATGCTTTATCTAATTTTTTTAAAAAAGAAATCTTCATTTGCAAAAGGAACTGAAATTAGTCATTTAGTATCTGACATTTTTTTTCTCATCTGAGTCAAAATTGAACCAGTGCCCACTATTGCTTAAAGGTGTTAATTGCTAGATTGGATGTAAAAACGAAGGTTGTGACCCCCTCTGGTAATTAAATATCCTATGGCATTGTTCCCAACAAAAAGAAGCTAAACACACTTTTCTGGCTCCATACTATGGGAAAGGGTTATTTCAATCTAAACTGCTTTTTTTTTTTGCAAATGATTTCTTTTGAAGTACTTGTGATAAAATCTATGCACTGCAGAATCTTTATATTTCCCACATCAAGATTTTGAAAAGAAAAGGGCTATTTCAGATGGGCATTAAGCTCCAAATTGGATCAGCTCTTGACTGCCTAAAATGTTATCTTTACTCTGTGGTTTAAAGTAGATCCACTACCACCTGCATCAACATGACTGCAGGAAAGTGGGGGGGATTGGTCTAGCACTGGACATATTCTTCCATTCCATATTTCATCTTACAATAGCTCTGCTAATGAATTGTCTTTTTATAATTTCTAAGACACTGTGAGAGTTGCCTTACAGAGAAGGTAGGGTGTAATAATTAATTACATACATACATACATACATACATACATACATACATACATACACATGTACATACATACATTTCCCAAAAATGCCCATGTAACATCAACACTCCGCAGTCTGCATTGGTTGCCGATCAATTTCCGGTCACAATTCAAAGTGTTGGTCATCACCTATAAAGCCCTTCATGGCACCGGACCAGGGTATCTATGAGACCGCCTTCTGCCGCACGAATCCCAGCGACCGGTTAGGTCCCACAGAGTGGGCCTTCTCCGGCTCCCGTCAACAAAACAATGTCGTTTGGCGGGCCCCAGGGGAAGAGCCTTCTCTGTGGTGGCCCCAGCCCTCTGGAACCAACTCCCCCCGGAGATTAGAATTGCCCCCAACTTCCTCGCCTTTTGTAAGGTCCTTAAAACCCACCTCTGCCGTCAGGCATGGGGGAACTGAGAAATTATTTTCCCCTAGGCATTTACAATTTATGCATGGTATGTTTGTTTGTATGTATGTTTGGTTTTAGAAATAAGGGTTTTCTAACTGTTTTAGTATTGGATTTACATGCTGTTTTGTACTACTGTTGTTAGCCGCCCCGAGTCTACGGAGAGGGGCGGCATACAAATCCAATAAATAAATAAAATAAATAAATATACAGGCAATGCCCAAAATTTCTGTTGCTAAGTGAAACAGTTAAGTAAGTTTGCCCATTTTATCATTTTTCTTGCCACGGTTGTTAAGTGACTCACTACAGTTGTTAAATTAGTGACATGGTTGTTGAATGAATCTGGCTTCTCCATTGACTTTGCTTGTCAGAAGGTGGTCACATGACCTAAAGATATTGCAACTGTCATAACTACAGCAAGTGGCCAAATTTTGCTCATGTTGATCATGGGAATGCTGTAATGGTCATAAAGTGAAGAACAGTCATAAATCACTTTTTTTCAATGCCATTGTAACTCCAAATGGTCACTAAATGAATGGGTGAATGGTCAAGGGCAGTCTGTAAAGAAATAAATAATATCGTACAATAGGAAATGGAAGACAGACAAGCAGACAATAGATAAATGATAAATAGATAATAGATAGATGATAGATAGAAAGATAGAAAGATAGAAAGATAGAAAGATAGGTAGGTAGGTAGGTAGGTAGGGAGAGAGAGAGAGAAAGAGATAGATAGATAGATTGATAGATAGATAGATAGATAGATAGAGGTAGGTAGGTAGGTAGGTAGGGAGAGAGAGAGAGAAAGAGATAGATAGATAGAATGATAGATAGATAGATAGATAGATAGATAGATGTAAAGAAAATGTATAATATTATATATGTATGTTAATGTACATTTTATAACAGTTCATATATTGATTACTTGTGTCATGCATAAAAGACCATAGCCATCGATTAAGTTCCAATTAAACTGATTTATTGCCCATGCCTATGCACAAGAATCTAATCAACTAATTAGCATTAATAGAATTCAAGAGGGGTACGACTACTTAGACTACTTGTGGGAACATAAAGACTCTAGACTGATTCCTCTTTTGACTCCCCTTCTGGCTCACTAATTGGTCATTAGTTGCTCCATTTCGGACATGAGGAATTGAGACTGATTTGCGGCACCTTCCAAGATGATCCCAAGATATTTTGCTCTCTGTGGTGAAAGGCAGTGAAACATAATGATTGCAAGTGTTAGGAAATAAATAAATCTTCTGCAAAGTGGCAGAAATGTAGGAATATTAGCTGAGATGCTAAAAACTGAGTTGCAAGGGTCTGTAACTGGAAGAAGCAGAAGGAAAATAATAAAAGTTATAGTAAGAGGTAGAAATCAAGAAACATACAATGAGGTGTCTTGTCTGACTGTCTGGGATGGTAAAAAAATCAGAAGATTTCTTTGAAGAGTTTCGAAAGAGAGGGGTTCCACTTATGAGCAGGAAGTAAAAAGGAAAGAACAATGAATTTTTCTGTGTGACAATTTGCCTAACTGGGATTCCATTCCATTCGCACAACTTGAAAGGCAGGTAACTACTTGGGCTGAACATAGAGTTCAGGAGGTTGATTGTCTGCTTAGCCAATGTGGATAAAGAGCAGCTTGCCATTTCACTAGAGAGAATTGTCTGGAAGGGGGTGAACAGAGTTGACTGGCTGGGATGGGGTGAACAGTCAAATCTGAAGGAAATGGAAGGAACCAGTCTGGATTTGGATATGGCCGTGGGGAGGACACTCCTAGCCCCAAAGTTTCAGAAGACAATGAGGAGACTTGCTACTTAAGACAATGGAGGAGTCTTCTGTTTCCCATGAGCACTTTGCAAATGTAGGGGGTGGGTAAATTGGTTTGAATGTGCACATCATGGGTGTCAAACCCGCAGGCCGCAGGTTTAGATGTGTCATGCGCTGGCCCCACCCACGCCCAGTTTAGCAAAGAGGGGAAAAGTCATGATACATCACATGACAATAACGTGATGCCACAGGTTTGACACCCCTGATATAGATCCTTTGCTTTGGAAACATCCTGTAAAAAATGAATCTCTGTGGTTACACCGGCTGAATTGGTTGTACGTGAATTGCTTCCTCTGAGCAAGCTCTGCTCAAACTATAGATATTCATCTGTGTTCAGTAATAAAGTAGTGCTCTACTCAGATCTAAAAATCTAATTTTTATTTTTTAATATTTTTATTTATACATTTTTCTTTAACATATATAAGTATTTAATAAACAATGTATTTTCTGGGTCATTTTGCATGACAACAACAACAACAACAACAAACAAACAACAATAATAGTAATATTCTTTACTTGTATATACAGTGTTGTTGTTGTTATTATTATTATTATTATTATTATTATTATTATTATTATTATTTATTAGATTTGTATGATGCCCCTCTCTGTTACCTCGTCTTACGAACTTAATTGGTTCCGGGACGAGGTTTGTAAGGTGAAAAGTTTGTAAAATGAAACAATGTTTCCCATAGGAATAAATGGAAAAGCAATTAATGCATGCAAGCTCAAAACTCACCCCTTTTGCCAGCGGAAGCGCCCATTTTTGCGCTGCTGGAATTCCTCTGAGGCTCCCCTCGCTGGGAAACCCCACCTCCGGACTTCCATTGCCAGCAAAGCGCCCGTTTTTGCGCTGCTGGGATTCCCCTGCAGCATTGCAAAAACACGGACATCCGGAGGTGGTGCTTCCCATGGAGAGGAGCCTCAGGGGAATCCCAGCAGTGCAAAAATGGGAGTCCGGATGTGGGGCATCCCAGTGGTGGCAGTTTGGGTTTCTAAGGTGAAAATAGTTTGGAAGAAGAGGCAAAAAGAATCTTAAACCCCGGGTTTGTATCTCAAAAAGTTTGTATGATGAGGGGTTTGTAAGATGAGGTGTCACTGTACTAGTATTCTTCCAGCATCCAACTTGCTTCCTGATTGCTTATTTGTACCCTATGACAATCATTAAGTGTTTTACTTCATGATTCTTGACAAATAGATCTTTTCTTTTATGTACACTGAGTGCATATGCGCCAAGGACAAATTCCATGTGTGTCCAATCACACTTGACCAATAAATAATTCTATTCTATTCTATTCTATTCTATTCTATTCTATTCCATTCCATTCCATTCCATTCTATTCCATTCTATTCTACACTACTCTACTTGATTCTAATTTCTACCTTTATTATCTCTATTTATTTATTTCTTATTATTCTTCAATGGATGCCCCAAGAGTAGAAATAATTGTTCCTTGTAGCCTCCTTCCTTCCTGTTGGAAACTTGGTAGTTGGCCTGTTTAAAACAAACTGGAGAGTAGCTGAGAGGCACAGTGCTTAATAGATTTCTCTTCAAATTTAGCATTGGTGTCTGTTAAACAGGAGCTACGGTGAGGCGGCCCTGCCCACTACCCCTTCAACCTACATACTGGATTGACAGTAAAAATTAATTTCCACAGTGGAGAGAGACGAGCTGAAGTAATATTCAGCTACCGCCCTAGTCAGAATTGTTAGATGAAACTTGCCTTTCTCCTCAAGCAGTAAAAAGAGCTGGGCTGACTGTTGTAAGAAAGAAACTGGCCTGTTCCAAAGCAATAGAGATTTGAAAGAGAGAAAGACAGGAAAACGGAACAAAACTTTAAAAACCAGAACAGAAATAGAACAGAAAGCCCATGTTACTGCTTGTCCCCCAAAGTCTATGTTGCCGAGTAGATTATAACTACTCTAAAGATCCATGGGAATTGACAAACTGCATATCTGCCTGTTAAGGGCTCTCTTAAGTGTTAGGACTATCGGGCTACTTTTCCAGTCCTTTCCTTTTCTGCATAAATTACAGATAGTCCTCACTTAGCGATCACAATTGGGACATGCAACTCTGTCACTAAGCAGAAAATCATGTCACTGCAACGGAGTCATGATGTGACTTCCAATTCAGTCATTTCAATGAATCGTTGAGGTCATGAAGCAAATCATCACCTGACTCCAACTTACGATTTTACCTCAACATTCTTCATGAATTCTGTCTGTTGCAGACAGTCGGAAAGTACAAGAAAAGCAATCAGGTGACCATGGGAAACGGCGGCCATTGTAAATGTGATAAACATGACAATTTATAAGTGAGAGCTAACTCTATGTCACGTTCTCTGAAGTGTTCAGAAAGTTACCGTAATAGGTAGACATTTTGGAGTTTTTAAAAAAGAATTAGCCTTGTACGCAGTCTCAAACAGAGAAGAGCCAACCTCTTCTGTGGGTTGATGAGACTGACAGGCTGTGATTTACCTAAAAGAAACATAACCCTGAATTGAAGGTAAAGCTACTTTCACCCTTCCTTTCCATTTCCAAAAGGAAGATTAGACAGGACCAAAAAACCCAACACCCCAGTTCCATATTTTCAAGGAATCTAATATGACCTCTAATTTGAATCATTTGAAACTCTGATCTTCCTTTCAAGTTGATTAAATATAACTAACAATGCAGCTTTTCTACAATATCCACTTTTGGTTTTGTTTTTTGTTTTTTTCTCTCTCCCTGCATGGTGGTGAGGTTTTGCTTAATATTGCCTCCAATCTGTTGGAAAACTTGCTAACTGTTATATGATTAGCTATTTATCTTAATAAGGATGTGACTGTGTTAATACCAAAGTATTCCTTTGTATTGAAGTGGTGCAACATTAGTTCAAATATTTTATCAAGAGATATACTAATTGCAAAGCTTTGTTTCAAGAATAATCAAGAAGAGTCTCCCCAAACTCAATATCTTTTGTTCATTCAGTTCACAGAATAGCAAGGCAACTTAATCATGCTTGTCACATAACAAAAACAAAACAGCTGCAGTTTCATGTGAATGCAGGCTAACCAAAATCTATTTCAGTTTTGTGTTCTATGTGACAGTGCAGACTTCATCAGAAATGAATAGTAGAGCTGCTTTTTGGGGAGCTTGGTTGGTTGTTTTTTAATTCATGTCATTATGTAGGGTTTTTTCTTTTACACTTTTCCAAAATTACGTTAGATGACTTTTCCTTTCTCCATTTTAAACGCAGCACTTCCCATGACAGTGAGCATTATGGTGTCTTGACAGTGACACCCTTACTATCAGATCTGTCTTTTAGACTACACTTCAGTAACTCTTGGATTTAGAGAGTTAGAGAGTCAAACACTTCAGAAATGTCTGGTTGAAATTTTTCAATTCATCCAGGTAACCTTTATGATTGAGAATGGATTTGAACCTGGATACTTCCACTTATGGCCAATAATGTAACCATAATTGTTCAGCAGGCTGAGATAAAGAGGCAGTCCCAGGACCAGTGAAACCCGGGGAGAGGGAGGTGGGCATGGGGCAGAATGGATCTGCCCTCAGTGTGAAAGGGATTGACACTCTCGGATTGGCCTTTTGAACCACACTAGATGCTGTTTTAGGAACTCTTTCCAGAGCACGATACTATAGTCTTTCGAGACTGAAGATTGCCAATGATGATTGAGAATAGTTCACTCCTTCTCAATGAGGATATAATAGATTTGAAAATATAATACAGTGGTACCGCGGTTCTCGACCACAATTCGTTCCAGAAGTGTGGTCGAGAACCAATTTGGTCGAGTACTGAATTAATTTATCCCATGGGAAATAATGGAAGTGGATTTAATTGGTTCCTAGCCCCTGTTGATTCACTGGGAACCAATTAAATCTATTTTCTTTATTTCCTATGGGATAAAAATCTGAGGAGCTCTACAGTCTAACCGCTCCAAGCTGCAGGAAGGGTGGGGGCGGCTGCAATACTGGCAGCTTTGGAGGGCTCCTTTCCTCAGTGCTTCGTCTTGTTACCTGTAGGCAGCTGCACCAACTTTCTCCTTCCGGGCGGTGGCAGCGGCAATGGTGGTGGCTTCCCTTTGAGAGCAGCAGTGCTGGGAATGTCACATAATGAAGGAAAGCTGCTGGAGCGGCGGAAACTGCTGAGATCATGTGACGTTCCCAGCACTGCTGCTCCTCGAAGGGAAGCCGCCGCCACCACCAGGAAGGAGAAAGTTGGTGCAACGCCAAACCTGAACCCGAACTTTACCCGAACTTTTAAAAAAGTTTGGGTTCGGCATGTCCAACACTAATTATGGGTACAAAAGGGAACATTTGTACAGGGATGGTAGGCACACTGGTGCACTTATGCATGCCCTTGCTGACCTCTTAGGAATGGGGTGAGGTTGACAGTAGACAGTATAAGGGTAAAGTTTTGGGGATTTGGGGAGGAAACCATAGAGTCAGATAGTGAGTTCCAGGCATTAAACACTCTGTTGCTGAAGTTGTATTTTCTGCAATCAAGTTTGGAGCAGTTCACTTTGAGTTTGTATATGTTGTGTGCTCATGTACTGTTGTGGTTGAAGCTGAAGTAGTCATTGACAGGAAGGACAATGCAGCAGATAATTTTATGAGCAACGCTTAGGTCATGCTGAAGGGGATGTAGTTCTAAGTTTTCTAAGCCCAGAATTTCAAGTCTGGTGGCACAAGGTATTCTGTTACAAACAGAGGAGTGGACGATTCTTCTTGTAAAATATCTCTGGATATGCTCTATTGAATTAATGTCCAATGTGTAGTGTGGGTTCTAGACAGATGACATATATTCAATTATTGGTCTGGCAAATGTTTTGCATGCTCTGGTTAGTAGTCTAATATTACTGGAGAAGAAGCTACATAAGATTATATTTACAACTCTTAAATGCCTTTTTGGCAATGTTGTTGCAGTGGGCTTTGGCACTTAGATCATTTGATATGAATACTTCAAGGTCTTTCGCAGAGTGAGGATCATCTGCAAGGTTGTGTCCATTCAGCTTGTATTTGGTGTTCTGGTTCTTCTTGCCAATATGTAGGACAGAGCATTTGTTGGTTGAGATTTGGAGTTGCCAGTTGTTTGACCAGTCTGACACAAAGTCAGGGTCTTTTTGAGGTCTTTACAAAAAGTTGTATATCATCGGTGAAGACAACACAGTTGCTTATAAAATGATTGCAAATGTCATTTACATAAAGTATAAAGAGTGTTGATCCTAGTACGCTGCCTTGGGGAACCCCGCTGTTAAACAGATATGGGATTTGATAGGGAGCTTCCTATTTTGACCACTTGTTGTCTGTTTGACAGGAACGCAGCTATCCAGTTATACAGGGGTCCAGAAATTCCATAGGATTTTAGTTTCAGAAGTAGTTTGTTGTGTACCACTGAGTCAAAGGCTTTACAGAAGTCTGTAAATTGCACTTATTGTTTTGCCCTGATCAAGTTTTGAAGCCCATATGCTTTTGCAATGTAGTAGTTGTAGATTGCAGGATAATTTTTTCCCTGAGACCCAACTGCTTGTTTGAGAATAGGTTGTTTGTTTCTAAGTGAAGAGTAGTTTATGATTGATTCCATGACTTTACAGGTGACGCAGCTTAAAGAGATTGGTCTATAATTTTCAACTAGCCTGGTATCTCCTTGTTTGAAGATGGGGATGGCCATGGCTAGTGACTGTAGGTTTGGTAGGGAGCTGGTCCTGAATGATTTTTTAAAGATTATGTTTAGTGGTTCAGCCATAGTGATGGAGAGATTTTGTTTAGAAAGTATGCACATAGCCCATCAGGTCTGATTGATAGAGATGGTTTTAGGCTGGGTTATGCTTTTTCAATGTTATTTTCTGTGAAATCTATTTGTGTTAAATCATTGTAATTATTTGTGGTACGTCTAAGGAATTTTGGGCATGAGCTGCTGCTGTTTACAAAGACTGAGCCAAAGAATGTGTTGAAGAAGGTTGGCTTTAACTGTTTCATAGTTGCATTCTTTGCCCTTGGGTCCTTTCAGTGGTGGGAGGGATCCTTAAGTTTGTTGTATATAAATTGTAGAAGGCATGGTTGGATTTTGTACACAGAAAGTTTTCCTCTTGTTTGCTGTGGTAATTGGTTTCCATATTTCAATTGAATATCCCAAGGGAAGTCAATGTAAGGAAACTGCTCTGTTGATTTTTTTTTTCAGAGTAGGAAATGTGAGCAGCCAGGGAGGCTTTAGGAGACTGGAAAACTACATGGAGAACAATAATGCTGGTGGTTAAATATCCACCCTCACTACTTGCCAACAGTAAAGTAGAAATACCACCAAATAGAAATAAACAATTAAGCAATCCCAATGTTGTATTTCACATGGAATTCCCATTTCAAAACCTCAATAGTTCCTTAATCTTCCCAAATAACAATAGATGTAGAAGATATCACTTCTTTGAATGAACATACGAAAGAGGTTTTATTTATTATTTTTATTTATTATTTATTTATTTTATTTATTTTATTTATTATTTAGATTTGTATGCCGCCCCTCTCCGAGGACTCGGAGGTTGCTTGTCTCCCTATCCCGATTGGTTTTTCTTAGTGGTATTACAAATGCAATATATAAGATATTCAAGTTTGGGTACATCTCAAGTCATGTGGGATGATGAGCTATAATTCTGAGGAAAAGAAAAGTGAGCAGATGGGGTTAAAGCAACCTTTCGCTTTGGCAAGAAAATATTTTAAAAACAAACCCAACCCAAACTTTGTTCCGCATATTTGTACTAATGTCTGCAGACAACATCCAGGCTGCCCCTCAGATAATAATCCGAGCAGGTTTAATTCTAACTTTTCTAAGGGCTTGGCATTTTAACTTTAGAACTGCATTAATGCTGGAGGGGGGGGAGAGAAAAATATACAGAAAGGTTATCTCCATGGTGATTGTTTTCCTATATTCAGATTACAGCTTTAACATATAAGGATCTTACTAGGCAGGACGGTAGATCAATAGAAAAACAAATGTAACCATTTCTGCTCCCACCCCCAGCATGAATTATAAAATCAAGCACATGCAGATTTAAATAAATACAGGGTTGAAAAGAGTACATTAAATATTTTAGGTAGAGATAAACATTTAGAATATATTTCAACTTTTTTTTCAATTCTCCTCTTAACTCTAGTATGCCTTAGAAAAAGAATCTGCAAGCTTTCCAGACACTGTTTAGATGTTCCTTGTAATGTTAAACGAAGAAAGGATCCAACTAAAAGACTTATGAATGCTTTGGATGAGGATCCAGGCATTGTCCCCACTAGACTGTCATTTTATCCAAGGTTATGTATGATTTTCATAAATTATGATGTTATTTATTACATGTTTATATGTCAGAGTTTTTAATCACATGTTTCGTTAGCTACTTTTAAGGTCATCTGGATAAAGAAATAAGAGTTTGTTTAAATAAACCAACAAATGTGGACTCTGGATAGAAATGGCATTTGGCACATAGAAAATTGTCATATATTGATAACCTAGCAGTAAGAAAATCAGAGCTAGTTTGATATTATTATTAGTTATTTTATTATTATTTATTAGATTTGTATGCCGCCCCTCTCCGAAGACTCGTGGCGGCTCACAACAGTAATACAAAAACAATATAACAGATATGGTGATTGAGGCAGCAAGCTTGAACCCAGGAGACAATGCCCTAAGTCAGGTGGGTGATCTTGGGCCAGTCACTCCCTCTCAGCCCTGGGAAAACAGTAAGGGCAAATCACTTCTGCATTATTACTAATTATTATTAATGAACTCAATCTGTATAGTCTGGAGGACAGAAGGAAAAGGGGGGGGACATGATCGAAAGATTTAAATAAGTTAAAGGGTTAAATAAGGTTCAGGAGGGAAGTGTTTTTAATAGGAAAGTGAACACAAGAACAAGGGGACACAATCTGAAGTTAGTTGGGGGAAAGATCAAAAGCAACATGAGAAAATATTATTTTACTGAAAGAGTAGTAGATCCTTGGAACAAACTTCCAGCAGACATGGTTGGTAAATCCAAAGTAACTGAATTTAAACATGCCTGGGATACACATCTATCAATCCTAAGATAAAATACAGGAAATAGTATAAGGGCAGACTAGATGGACCATGAGGTCTTTTTCTGCCATCAGTCTTCTATGTTTCTATGTTTCTATTACCAAGGGATTTGTCCAAGTAGTCACCAGAAAGCAACACTGACAGGAAGAAGGGAGAAGGAAGAAATTGATACTCTTATCTTTTGAACAGGAAAAAGATAAATAATTAGATGGTTTGTTCGATAACCTTATTCCAAATTTCACCCTAGGCATTTTAGTTTTGGTGTAACAAAAGCTACATTTTTATATCTCTAAAGTGTTGATCATCTGTGTAGAAGAAACTAAAACTAAGGAACATTGGGACAATAGATTTGGTTCCCCATTGATGGCAGCAAAAAATAACTTTGTCAAGTGACTAACATTTTTCAGACTCAGTTAATTATGATTCTTTTACTGATTATTCAATCAATTGACCACTTTATGCCTTCCATGAAATAGGCTCTCTTTACCTGCTATGTCTCTTGCATAGCTTAGTGCAATGTGTGAAAAAGAAGTATGTGTGACTTTCTTAAGTCCCCAGGATAAAACTTTTATACTATGGTATATTTTCATTCTGTACTTTTGTTACAATGTTTGTGGTGAGAAGAAAAATCCTTAACGCTGAATTGTTATACTGTACAGTATTCCTAACCTTGTCTCTAACCTTCATTTTAAATATAAATGTTATAGAGTGTTTTTTAATGAATTTGCTTCCACTTCTCCTTCCATAAATTTTTGCCATACAAATGTTTTGGAAAATAACTGATTTTTCACCATTGGTCATATGTGGGAATTGTAGACCCAAATAACTAGTTTCCTGACCAACCCATTTCTACAAAAATGTCTCTAGGCAAAAGCCAACCCTTGCTAAACCACCTTAAAAATAAAAACTTTAGGCATGATCATTCTATACCAGATATCAATCTCAATTTCATTGAAGGCTGCATCAGGGTTGTGTTTGACTTTGGAGGGCCAGCGTGTGTGGCGGGGGGCATTGTCATGGTAGGTGTGGCCTAATGGGAATGGCCAAGGTGGGCGTGGCCAGGGTGTGCATTTGATACAGGCTCAAGATGCATTTCCCCCTTCTTTCTTTCCACAGTTCTTTACTATAACCATTTTCCTATCTCTTCTACCAGGTATTACTGGCAAACATTTATTACTTATTCTTCATATTCCACTAAACATTTTATTTCTAAATTTATACCCCATTGCTTAATAGTAAATTGCTTTTCTAGGCAGAAAAACTATTTATACTATTGTATTTTTATTATTCAACTAATAATAAAAATACAATAGCATAAATAACATGATAATATAAGATCTAACAGCAGAGGTAAATTTCCAGGATAGTAAATAGAAATGGCTGTCCATTATATGTTGATTGTAGATTAAATGGAGTTACAGTATATAAAATCTGGCATTAAACTATAGCATTAACACAGGATGTTGCTTGTTTCCTATCCAGCTCAGGCACTTACTTGAGGTCACATAACTGTAATCCAGTCCAATCCAGTTGTCCTGCAGCAGTCTGCTGGCCAAAAATAGGCTGCCTTTGGTCTGCAGAGTGCTGCTGGAATCCAAGGAAGCCAAAAATGGCCACATGTGGCATGTTTTCAGCCTACAGTGTGCTGCAGGAGGCCATGGAGACCAAAAACAGACCAGGCCCTTGATATTTCCAGGCCTATTCACCAGGCCAGATTTAAATACCTCACATCCAGCCCATGAGCCTTGAGTTTTACACCCCCGATCTATACAATCATGAAACTTTCCAAATTGTGCATCTTTTATTATCTGATAATAAAAGCTTCATCTTTTATTATCTGATCAATCCATACAATTTCTGGCTAATTTGAGAATGTATGCTTACCAAGGCTTGAAAAGCAAGAGAAAAGAAAGTAGGCACCTGTCCAGATTGTATATAGTTCCTGGGAAGGAAATGCTAAGAGTTCAATCTTCCCTCTTAAAATCTACCTAATTTCTATTATTATAGTGACTGTTTTGGGCAAAAGCAAGGGGAACGACACAGAGCCTTTGAAAACTAGCTCAGTGTTTTAAAATTTCATTTTTAAAAAACAATAGAGAGTCATAAGTGTAGAAGAATGCTTTGCCACATTACTGAGGTGATAGATGAACACCAAAAGAAAAGAAGGTGAGGATTTGTAAATTAGAGAGAAAGTTTGAGAGTTTCCAAATTCTCATCCCTCCCCCCTGCCAAAAAAAATCCCACTGGGGAAAGGAGGAAGTATCTTGGAAGACCCTATATTAGTTCTTGCAAATCATGCCACAAATTACTTTGAGAAATAACATATTCAGATAAACAGTCTAAAGTCATACACATATATTTGGACAGGGAGTCATTGCTCACAGTCACTCATGCCCTCATCACCTCGAGGTTCGATTATTGCAATGCTCTCTACATGGGGCTACCTTTGAAAAGTGTTCGGAAACTTCAGATGTGCAGAATGCGGCCGCGAGAGCCATCGTGCGGCTCCCTAGATTCGCCCACATTTCTGCAACACTCCTTGGCCTGCACTGGCTGCCGATCGGTTTCTGGTCACAATTCAAAGTGTTGGTAATGACCTATAAAGCCCTACATGGCATTGGGCCAGAATACATCCGGAACCGCCTTCTACCGCAAAAATCCCAGCGGCCGATAAGGTCCCACAGAGTTGGCCTTCTCCGGGTCCCGTCGACCAAACAATGTCGTTTGGCGGGCCCCAGGGGAAGAGCCTTCTCTGTGGCGGCCCCGGCACACTGGAATTAATTCCCCCCAGAGATTAGAACAGCCCCCACCCTCCTTGTCTTTCGCAAATTACTCAAGACCCACCTTTATCGCCAGGCATGGGGGAGTTAAGATATTCCTTCTCCCTAGGCCATTACAAGTTAGGCATGGTATGTTTGTGTGTATGTTTGGTTTTTATAATAAGGGTTTTTAGTTGTTTTATTAATTGGATTGTACATGCTGTTTTTATCGTTGTTGTTAGCCGTGCCGAGTCTGCGGAGAGGGGTGGCATACAAATTCAATTAATAATAATAATAATAATAATAATAATAATAATAATAATAATATATGGTAGGAACACAGGACTCTGTTAGATTAGCAGTAGCAATAGCACTTAGACTTATATACCACTTCACAGTGCTTTCCACCCAGGGGTGGGCTGCTGTCCAGATGTGGGGGAATGCAGTGGGGTAGCAATAATGGAGCTCCACCTCAAAGCACCAAATTTGCATGAAAGATGTTGAAAGAAAATGCAGGGTGTCCTGCACAAGCCACTCCCACAAATTTGGTAGCCCTTCACTGTTTCCAGAGTGGTTTACATAGTCAATCCATTGCCCCCAACAATCTGGATCCTCATTTTACCAACCTCAGAAGGATGGAAGGCTGAGTCAACCTTGAGCCTGGTGAGATTCAATCCACCAAAACTGCTGGCAGCCGGTGATCAGAAGTAGCCTGCAGTACTGCATTCTAATCACTGTGGCACCTCAGCTCAGCAATTCATCAAGATTCATCAATGAGTCATGAAGAAGACGTGGTAAGGAATCCTTTTTTGTGGATTATGAAATCATAGAAATGAGAGTTTCGTGAAACAAACCATCCTAAAACTAAACCGATTGAATTGCTTCGATCTGCCTTCATCTTTACTAAGTGATGCTGGTCTTACCATTGAAAAATCGCAATGATTGCTGTTATTGTACTGCCAGCAGTGAAATTATTGCTATTGCTCTTTACTGTATTAGACTAGCATTTTGTTTTGAACTTATTTATGCCTTCAGTTGTGTAAATAGCCTTGCAGGTAGTTTTTGCCCACCAACACAATATAAAATTATTTATACTGAGAGATATTGAACAATTCTACCAGTGGGAGAAGGTACTCTCAGGAGTAGAAAAGAACAGTTTACAGTAAAATGCAGTTAAGCCACCATTTAACTATTATTGGTAAATGATAACTGTCATGATAGTAAATCCATGTATTTATTGGGTGTGTATCCCCTCCTGAACTATAAATATTTCCACCATACAATAAGGAAGTGGCACTTAATGGAAGAAATTCTTCAAATTTTGATTTGTTTCCAGGATGCTCTTGTAGGATATGTGCGAAGGAAAACGAAGTAGCAAGGCAACAATCTATAAATAATTCCCCCCTAGATTCTAATTTTAAGGGTCATATTTCTTAGACTTTACATTTCTTTCCTCACCTTGTTCTCTATAGGCAGTGGCTCTAAATTTCTTAAACCTCTAGGGCAGCGGTCCCCAAACTACAGCCTGGGGGCCGGATGCGGCCCGCTGAGGCCATTTATCCTGCCCACGGGTGAGTCTGTCAGCCTGGAGAAACCCTCATGGGCTTCTCCAGCTGTGTCTGGGGACCACGGCAATGTCCTCTGTAAGGCGTGCTGCCACACACACAAAAACAACCCCCCGTGCAGTCTTTTCCAAGGCCGCACTGGGGATCTGGGCATTGGAGTTGGGGCGGGGAGTGACAAAAAAAGTGTGGGGAAGTCTTGCACCAGTGAAGGTTCGCACACACCTATGTGCGCGAGCTCCCCATTCTACTGTCAGCCTGCCATGCACCTGGGGGGGGGAGGCTGAGCACTCCGCCGCAAACTTCAGAGAGAGAAGTGGGGAGAAAGAAAGAAAAGGGAAAGAGAAGGGAAAAAGAGGGAGGGAAAGAGAAGTGGAGAGGAAGGAAGGAGAGAGGGAAGGAAATAAGGGGGAGAAAGAGAGGGAGAGAGAAAAGGAAGGAGGAAGAGAGATAGCAAGAGAGATAGTGAGAAAGAGAGAGAGAGCAAGAGACAGAAAGAAAGCAGGAGAGAGTAAGAGAGAGAGAGAGAGAAAGCAAGAGAGAGAGAAAAGGAGAGGAAGGAAGGAGGGAGGGAAGGAAGGAATGAGAAATGGAAGGAAGGAAAGAAGGAAGCAGAAATGGAACAAGGAAACAAGGAAGGAAGAATGAAATGAATGGAGGGGCGGAGGAAGGAAAAACTTTTTTTGGGGGGGTGTAAATTTTTTTAAAAAAATTCTCTCAACAAACAATATAGTGTACCATCTAATTTTCCATGAATAAAATGCGGTATTTTGTTAGTAACTAATATCAATCATCAAAAAAGTTGCAAATATTTTTTTTCAAAGTTGTCATCCAGGTACATACTTTTCTTTTAATTAAATTATAAATCCAATAAATCTAATCTAATCTAATCTAATCTAAATTCCCTCCTTAATGTTCCTTCAAAAAGTACACCAATTATATTTCTAACTTATTAACCATTATGACAAAGGGCTTCCTTCTTTCTTTATACATTTTTCTATAAACCAAAAAAACCTCGTATAGCCAATCAGATGTTAACAAAAGAAAATTAAAAACAAAACATAAACTTTTGTGAATTTCAGACTTTCCCCTCCCTCTAAATAGTACGTTGCCATTTTGTTTTTTACTTTAAAATAAGGTATGTGCAGTGTGCATAGGGATTTGTTCATAGTTTTTTTAATAGTCCGGCCCTCCAACAGTCCAAGGGACTGTGAACTGGCCCCCTGTGTAAAATGTTTGGGGACCCCTGCTCTAGGGAATAAAGTAGGAGATATTCAAAACGTTAAATGTTTAAACAGACAAACAACAAAAATCCCTTTTCTATATAGTTTTGATAAGGTTTCTTTTTAAAATGCAGTTTACAAGCAGACAAGGACTTTCCACAAAAAAAGAGATTCTAAATTTTAATTTGCTGTTTTTATTTGAATGGCTCTCTAAATTCTTGGAAGATGAATTTAAAATGCAGGGGGATGCTTTTAGAAATGTCTATCTTTTTGCCATTTGTAAGGAAGCAGCCACAGTTAAAAACAAAAGAGATTTTATTTTTCACCATGGAAGGAACAAAAAAAAGAACCAGAATAGTTAAATGAAATAAGCTACATGGAATGGAGGAGGAAGAATTTCAATTTAAGAAAACAACTTCTGTTAGGAAAAAAAATTGAAAGTCTGTTTGCTGGGTGGACTGTTGTTTTTTACTTTGTTTTCTGGTTTGGATTGGACAGTAGGAAACACAGCCAATAAACAGTATCTATAATAATAGAAAGTGTGGTTAGGGGTCAAGGGGAAGTGCCACAAAGGGGGAAAAATAGTACCAAAGGAAATACTTTTACCCCATTGCGAGACAAGCTCCTTTTGCCTTCAGACAAGTGATTACCTTCCCATTACTCAAAATGTGCAACTACTAAACCTGAGATGCCACAAAATAAGCAAGAGAGAGAGAGAGAGAGAGAGCGAAAGCATCACTAGCAAATTGGAATCTAAGGCCTTTTGTGCTTGTTAAATGGTGGAATGATTATAAGTAGAAAAAGTGATGTGCATTAGTTCGGAGTGAATGTACAAGAAATGACAAGCGTGTAACTTAATGATTACTCCACCATGCCCGAATCTTGCGCGGAGCAGTTCATCCCTTCAGCAAAGAAAAGGGCAAACCTTCCACTGCTATTCACAGCCATTCTCCACAGGTCACCTGGAAGTAACACCAAAGTGATAAATGTTGGAATTTTTTTTTTTGAAAGTCTGCTGCTTAAGCTTATACAAGGTAGTCCTCAACCTACGACAACAATTGAGGCTAAAATTGAGTTGTTAAATGAATTTTGCCCAATTTCATGACCTCTCTTATCACCGTTGTTAATTGTAGCACTGCTGTTGTTGAGTTAGTAACATGGTTGTTAAGGGAATGTGTCTCCCCCATTGACTTTGCTTGTACTAAAGTCGCAAAAGGTAGTCACATGACCCCAGGACACTGCAGCCATCATAAATATGAACCAGTTGCCTATCATTGTAATATTGATTGCATGACCATGGGAATGCTTCAGAATACAATGGAATAGAATTTTATTGGCCAAGTGTGATTGGACACACATGGAATTTGTTTTGGTGCATGTGCTCTCAGTGTACATAAAAGAAAAGATACATTCATCAAGAATCATAAAGTACAACACATGATAGTCTGGGTACAAATATGCAATCCAATCATATTAGGAACCAGTCAATATAAATTGTAAGGATACAAGCAACAAAGTTATTTGTGGGAGGAGATGGTAACAATGAGATTGATAGTAGTGCAGATTTAGTAAATAGTTTGACACTGTTGAGGGAATTATTTGCTTAGCAGAGTGATGGCATTCGGGGAAAAAACTGTTCTTGTGTCTAATTAATAGTCAACTATCATATATGTGAAAAATAGTCATGTCACTTTTTTCAATGCCATGGAATGGTCACTGTTGTAAGTTGAGGCCTACCTGTATAAATTATTGTAACAGGAGATAGTATAGGTATCTCCCTTCCCTTCCCCATGCCTGAAAACCACTGTGTGGTAGACAGAGCCTTGCTTTAAATGAAATAATACACTCGATGTTTAATCTCATGGGCAGTGAGGTATCAGAAATGCTGTAGATCATATTTGTATGATTTATTGGCTAGAGCCTTTCCCTAGTGGAACAACCCCCCCTTCTCTTCCTCTCCTTTCCACATTACAGGAACATGGTGCAATTTTAAAACAATAATGTGAACCCAAGCTTCTCTGATAAATTAACAGAGGCCTTTAAAAGAGCTGGGGGGGGGGTGCATGGGGGAATAAAGGAATGCCCAAAATCTTTGTAATGACAGTGGTTTGCATTATTTATATATATATATGTGTGTGTGTGTGTGTGTGTGTGTGTATGTGTGTGTGTGTGTATATATATATATATATATATATATATATATATATATATATATATATATATATATATATATGTCACATGTTTAAGCTGAATTTGAAAATTAAGGGAGACTAGGATAGATCTATTTCGGCCTTATTTTGGCATCATCAGCTAGCCATACCCACTGGGACTTGAACCTGCAACCTTTGCCTTGTAAGGCAGAGAATTATCCTCTAGGCTACAGTATCCAATCCCTTCAGCTCTGTACCAGGGAAGGGTTACATTTTGTGTCGAATCACCCTGGTATATTGAAGGAACATCACAGCTCCTTTTTTGCCTCTCGGCCCAACCCAGGGCCATTTCCAAGGCAGTTAATTTTATTGATAGCCGACAATTCTATCTGTATGTGTCACATGTTTAAGCTGAATTTGAAAATTAAGGGAGACTAGGATAGATCTATTTCGGCCTTATTTTGGCATCATCAGCTAGCCATACCCACTGGGACTTGAACCTGCAACCTTTGCCTTGTAAGGCAGAGAATTATCCTCTAGGCTACAGTATCCAATCCCTTCAGCTCTGTACCAGGGAAGGGTTACATTTTGTGTCGAATCACCCTGGTATATTGAAGGAACATCACAGCTCTTTTTTTGCCTCTCGGCCCAACCCAGGGCCATTTCCAAGGCAGTTAATTTTATTGATAGCCGACAATTCTATCTGTATGTGTCACATGTTTAAGCTGAATTTGAAAATTAAGGGAGACTAGGATAGATCTATTTCGGCCTTATTTTGGCATCATCAGCTAGCCATACCCACTGGGACTTGAACCTGCAACCTTTGCCTTGTAAGGCAGAGAATTATCCTCTAGGCTACAGTATCCAATCCCTTCAGCTCTGTACCAGGGAAGGGTTACATTTTGTGTCGAATCACCCTGGTATATTGAAGGAACATCACAGCTCCTTTTTTGCCTCTCGGCCCAACCCAGGGCCACTTCCAAGGCAGTTAATTTTATTGATAGCCGACAATTCTATCTGTATGTGTCACATGTTTAAGCTGAATTTGAAAATTAAGGGAGACTAGGATAGATCTATTTCGGCCTTATTTTGGCATCATCAGCTAGCCATACCCACTGGGACTTGAACCTGCAACCTTTGCCTTGTAAGGCAGAGAATTATCCTCTAGGCTACAGTATCCAATCCCTTCAGCTCTGTACCAGGGAAGGGTTACATTTTGTGTTGAATCACCCTGGTATATTGAAGGAACATCACAGCTCTTTTTTTGCCTCTCGGCCCAACCCAGGGCCATTTCCAAGGCAGTTAATTTTATTGATAGCCGACAATTCTATCTGTATGTGTCACATGTTTAAGCTGAATTTGAAAATTAAGGGAGACTAGGATAGATCTATTTCAGCCTTATTTTGGCATCATCAGCTAGCCATACCCACTGGGACTTGAACCTGCAACCTTTGCCTTGTAAGGCAGAGAATTATCCTCTAGGCTACAGTATCCAATCCCTTCAGCTCTGTACCAGGGAAGGGTTACATTTTGTGTCGAATCACCCTGGTATATTGAAGGAACATCACAGCTCCTTTTTTGCCTCTCGGCCCAACCCAGGGCCATTTCCAAGGCAGTTAATTTTATTGATAGCCGACAATTCTATCTGTATGTGTCACATGTTTAAGCTGAATTTGAAAATTAAGGGAGACTAGGAAAGATCTATTTTGGCCTTATTTTGGCCTCATCAGCTAGCCATATATATATTCGTAGATTTTCACGGGTATATGTATGTAGATTGTTCTGAGTTCGGGTTTTGCCCTGTGTAATATTTTGCATGTCTATGCGACGTTTCGGTGAAATCACATTCACCATCATCAGGCTGAAGTTTTAAGCTTCGTATTGCTGTAAATATGGAAATATTTAATAGGCCATTTGATTATTTCATCTGTGCCGCTCGTAAAATAAGACAGGATACACTGCAATATTTTTAAAGACAAAGGGGTAGTCTGCTGATCAGACTCATAAAAAAATATGCTTTAAGTGAGCATGTAATTTACTAATCTGAATTTCAAAGTTGCACATTGTTAAAACTTCATGTGGATTTCAGCATACGGAATCTAGCACTGCTGGGCATAAGGGCTTATATATTGCTAATTCATCAATATTTCCAAAAAACTGTTTTATTTATAGAACAGCAAAGCATCTGCAACCAGAAGCAAAGTAAAATGTGCAAGAAATCCTTTGTGATGCCCCAATTGCAAAATTTGGCTAAATAATCTACTTCCACCATTTCTCTCAAGGAGCAGCCAAATTATAAAACATTATTATTCCTGATGATGCCAGGAGGTGGCACACCATGAACTCCAGAGCAAAATCTATGTAGGGGCAAGAGTTTAGCTCTAAAGAATTTTCTTTCTTTCTTTCTCTTTCTTTCTTTCTTTCTTTCTTTCTTACTTACTTACTTACTTACTTACTTACTTACTTACTTACTTACTTACTTACTTACTTACTTGAAAACCCAATTCCCACTTCAAAAGTTTTGGAAGTTGCTTGAGACAATAGCATTGTGATATTTCCTCTAGCTTGGTGAGCTGAGTTGATCCAAATCCATATGATAAATTATATAAATAAATTAAATGTGAATAGGAAAAGGAGAAACATAATCTTTAGTGACATCCTATCTAATCTTTCATGAGCCAAAACATTATATCAGAAGTAGGGAACGTTGGTTCTTCTATGACTTGTGGACTTCAACTCCCAGAATTCCTGAACCAATCAAGCTACCTCAGGAATTCTGGGAGTTGAAGTCCACAAGTCATAAAAGGGCCAATGTTCCCTACCCCTGCACTATATGAATCTTCTGGGACTGCCCGATAATAACTATCATTTTCAGGTGGATGGGATTGATCAGTGCTGGGTAGGACAATCTTCTACATTTGCTGGGAATTGACCATTTCTTTCCCTACTAAAAGTGTATATATTACTGACATAAAATACCCATTCAAATTCTATTGGGCTATAAGGGCTTCCCCACATTTACTGGCCTCAATTTTGATATACAAAATGTGGCCCTCACATTTTCATTTGTTGCTCGCTTGTTTATCTTTTACTGTTGAATGATGTCCTATAATTGTCTGGCCTCCAGAAAAGGTCACTACTCTGTTATAGTATCTTCACTGCAATACGATAAAGACAAGGGAAGGAGAATTTAGTGACAGTCTCATACCATTGCATAAATAATAATGCCCATCTTAAGGGCTGTAAAGAAAATAATGTGATTATAACCTTGATTGAGTCCCTCCAGTTTATTCATTAGAATCCATATTTAGTGGTGCGTAATTTGTGACTAAAACAGCACTCATTAAGGATACTACTGCCTGACCCTTGAAATCCAAAAGGACAAGTAAAGGTTACTGAAGAATTTACCTGCTCTAATGACAAGCCTGGTGGTTTGGCCTTTCTATTTTTTGGGAGAAAGAAAGAAAGAAAGAAAGAAAGGAGGGAGGGAGGGAGGAAAGAAAGAAAGAAAGAAAGAAAGAAAGAAGAGAGATGGAAGGATAGGAGGGAGGGAGGGGGAAGGAAGGGAGAGGGGGGATGGAAGGAGAAAATAAATAAATAAATAAATACATAAAGAAGAGAGATGGAAGGATAGGAGGGAGGGCGGGGGGTAGGGAGGGGGAAGGAAGGGAGAGAGGGGGGATGGAAGGAGAAAAGAAAGAAAGAAAGAAAGAAAGAAAGAAAGAAAGAAAGAAAGAAGTCAATTTTCCCTGTCAAAGACAATTACCTCAGTCTTTGGTAAATTAATTTTCGGATCCATACTCTTGTTGCATTTATTTATTTACTTATGAACTTTATATGCACAAATCATACATCTTCTACAGATCAGAAAGAAATTGATACAGAAACTACATAGTAGAAACATGTTTTCTGATTGCAACATGAAAATATTCTAAGTATTAGAGAGAGAAAAAACTATATTTTAAAGCAGATTCTAAAAAAAGACCCCTCACTGTTCTCATTTATTGGGTCTCTGAATTGGGTCCAATCATTTTTTTTTTTATATTTCTCATCGTGTTCTCAAACATCACATAATATATACTTCTTCCCTTTGATCATATCCATGCAGAGTGTTGTACAATTTCCCCTCAAATTTATCCCCAATTCTTTCATTATTGCTATTCTCTGGAGTGTAACATGCAACCGTCAACAGCCTGTGAATGACTATTTTCATATGCATCTACAATCATCTAGCTCACACTCCTTCATATTTTCTGACACAATTTCTGTTATTTTGTTCAGAATGAAACCTAAACCTTTATATATAGTAAGCAACACTGCCCACAAAACCACTTTTATTTGTATCTATTAACACTCACCGCTTTCTCTTAGTTACATCGATAGAACACATAGCCTCCAAAAAACAATTGAGTGTCAAAAGATGTTGTTCCTAAACTACATATCTTTATATGCCAGATATACGTAGCATAAACCAATGATCCCCAAAAGGGGTCTGTGGACCACTGGTGGTCCATGAGAAAATTTTGGGGGTCCGCAGCCTGAGGCAGGGAGACAACCCAAGAAGGAAAGTGCAGGAAACGCAAAGCAAATTGTCACCCCAGTGAGAGACACTGGTGACGTTGTAAGTCGAGGACTTAACACTTCACTTGAACGATGATCATTCAAGTCACTCCTACCTAGTCACATGACCATCAAGCCATACCCACAAAATAAGCCACGCCCACAGTGTGGCAATAAAACGTTTGGCTGCCCATTACTACACTCTACACTCTATCTATCTAGTTCCATCCAGCAAGGCTTGCTATCTTTCCTTGTTTCAACATACTTTAACCAGGGGAACAGATGGAGGGGTTGGGGGCCTATGAGCTGATAACATTTTGCAGAAAAATAATTACTTTACCTGATGGAATCCTGAGTGGAAGTATTTGGCCCTTTTTATTATTACTGAAGTATGGTTTAATGTAGAACAGATCCTATTAATAAAAGCAACACTTAGTCTCTCTGTCTTTTTTAAGAGGAAAGAGCTGACAGTTGGAAAGAGGTGTCTATTATGAGGTCTATCATGCAGGTAATACCTTGTATATCTAGACTGATCACTCATTTATAGTTAAAACAAGAGGTGCTAGGGGTGTAGTGAATCATAGTCTAATGATTAGTGATAAAAATCACCTAGGTAATGAAACCGACATTAAGAAACAGATTTTTAGGTAAAAATGATTATTATGTGAGATTGATTAAAAAGATGATTGTAGAACAGGGTAACCTTTCCTATAATTGAGACTTGAAATTGTTTAAGCCGTTTGTCATAATGATGTGATGATCCGGAATTGTAAAAAGATTGATCAGTAATAAAAAGTTATTTATTGTTTTCCATAACTTGAGGCATTATCAAATCTGTAAAATATGATTATAATGTCTCTTGTTAAAGATGGAAAGGGGGAAAAATAGAAGTTAAAGATAGCATGGTTACATTTCTAATTTGGAACTAGAACAAACATAACACTGTGTTTATATTTTATTTAGCATTTGGAAATATGTGAAAACAATAGAATAGAATCTGAAAAAGTTGAGATTTGTAAATGCTTTGTCCTCAGGATTTTAAATTTATTCTAAAAAAATAGGACCACTTTTGAAACAAAACTACCAGACCATTCATAATAGATTTGTGTAGCTTTGAAAAGCAATTTTTGCTACCCAAAGCATTTTTTATAAAGAAAAAAAAAACTTTTCACAAGATAGAGGTAACATTTTTGTTCTAGCAATGTTTGGGGGGGGGGGAGTAGACTTTTATCCACTGTAATTCTTGAATCCTGTAAATTTTTGGTAACTTATTGGTTATTAGATGCACTCCAAAGCCCATTGTACAGGTAAAAACTCAATCTGTCAAGGTATTGAATGTGCCTCAAGATCTTCCTCTTTGTCATAAAACAGAGAACTTTCCTTGTGCTTTTTTAACTTAGAAGATAAAAAGCTCTTTATTTTTATCTTTAATAAATTGTATCTTTAATACAATTCTGTTGTCATAGTTTCCTGAAGCACAAGCATATTTTGGGCTGCAAAAAAGCTTCATCCATCTATTCTCCGTAGCCTTCTCAAAACATGGCAGCTATGCTATTATAAGAAGAGTATTAAGAATACCAAAGATCTTCCAATAGAAGAATACCTTTATTTCAGCTTAAAAATGAAACCAGAATCTAGTCTCAGATATCTGGGCATCCTTTCTCTTTTCCTTTAGGGCAGGGGTGTCAAACTCAAGATGTCACATGCTTAGATCTGCCCGTGGGATTGCCCTGGAAACAGTGAAGGGGTGGCCCACAGTGCTTCTGCCAGCAAAAATGGAGCTTGGGAGGGCTGTGAGCTCTTTTTCATTGGCAGAGGGCTGCAGGAGGCCATTGTTTCATGCTCTCTCTGGTTTCTTCTTCTTCCGCTGAATGGATCCCCCTCATCCCCCCCCTCCATGGGCCACCACATTAGTGATGTCAAGTTGGCCACGCCCATCCTGGCCACGCCCATCCTGGCCACACCCACCTGCCCTCCCCCAGGTCAAACAGAACTCTGATGCGGACCTTGATGAAATTGAGTTTGCTTTAAGGCATATCTTTAAAATTCCTCCTTCTGACATTAGCTTAGCTTTCATATTGAGTACTACTTTCATTGCTTGGTTGACTAATTGTTGGATTTATATGTTACTCCTTTTTCTCTCTTCCCATCCACCTCTTTTTGTCAAAAGGGTGGCTCCCTATATAAGCCACCTCTTAAAAATCTGTAACCATTTAAGGGATCAGTAGCCTCTTCTCATTTCTCAACTCTTGCAACGGCTGCCCTAGTAGACATCCATTTTTCCATAACAACAACAACAATGTAACTGGATCTGACAGGGCCTTACAATCTGATTCACATGAAAGATAGTTATGCATTTTTAACTGTGTTTGATTCATATCATTGGAAAGCAGAATATACAGTAAAGATCTTAGGATTGGTTAATGTTCCAATAAGCTCCCAAAATTTTATGAACCATGCCCTTTGGATATATTTTTATTGTGCAATTAGATGATCAGTTGATTTATTATGAGGACTCTGCCTTCCACATTGATCAAATTTGATCAGTTCCACAATATCTGTGTGACTGTAGCTTCTGTGCTACTCTAGAGAAATGGGCCTTTCATTCTACCTGTGTTGGTTTGCTTGGAGAGCTGTACATCCTTGAAGAGAATGGAACACCTTCTTTTAGGGGAACCCTTCTGTACTATTCTGAAGATACAGCATTTTCTAGGATATGACATTATCACCACACAGTTTTAGGCTGCATTAACAGAAGGATAGAATCAAGATCATGTGAGTGGTTAACACCACTTTATAATGCCTTGGTAAGCCTACATTTTGAATACTGCTTTCAGTTTTAAATACCACGATGTAAGAATGATGTTTTTCCTTTTTACGATGTAAAAAGCCACTCCAAGACTTCGGAGAGGGGCGGCATGCAAGTCTAATAATAATAGTCATCATCATCATTATTACTATTATTATTTATTATTTATTATTATCATGTCAATATAACACAGCAAATGAGATCACTATGCTGTATTTTGTATTTCATCACCAGTCGAGCGCTTCCCAAGCACCTAGGACTGCGTGATGTAGCGGCGAATTATGTTTGCCAATACCAGTAAAGTGGCCTTTTGCAATTGACAGATGGAGATTTTGTCAATTCCAATGGTTTTCAAATGTCCACTGAGATACTTTGGCACTGCGCCCAGCGTGCCAAGTACCACTGGGACCACTTTCACTGGCTTATGCCAGAGTCGTTGCAGCTTGATTTTTAGATCTTCGTATTTCACTAATTTCTCTAGCTGCTTCTCCTCAATTCCGCTGTCTCCTGGGATTGTGATGTCGATGATCCATACTTTATTTTTCTCCACAATCAGGATGTCTGGTGTGTTATGCTTCAGAATTCGGTCAGTCTGAAGTCGGAAGTCCCGCAGTAGTTTTGCTTGCTCATTTTCAACCACTTTTTCGGGCTTATGATCCCACCAATTCTTTGCCACTGGTAAATGGTAGTTCTGGCACAAGTTCCAGTGGATCATCTGTGCCACAGCATCATGTCTATGCTTGTAGTCAATCTGTGCGATCTTTTTGCAGCATCTGAGTATGTGATCAATTGTTTCATCTGTTTCTTTACAGAGTCTGCCCTTTGGATCGTCTGTTGCTTTTTCAATTCTGGCTTTGATAGCATTTGTTCTAATGGCCTATTCTTGTGCCGCCAGTATTAGTCCTTCTATCTCCTTTTTGAGTGTTCCACTTGTAAGCCATGACCAGGTCTTTTCTTTATCTACTTTGCCTTCAATCTTCTCCAAGAACTGGCCATGCAATGCTTTGTTCCGCCAACTGTCCATACGACATTGAGTTACAGTTTTTCTGTACTGGTCCTTAGTTTGCTTCACCTTGAGAAGCTTCCTATTGTTGACCTCCATCAACGCTGACTCTTTGCTCTCCTTCACATAGTCAGCTAATGCATGCTTCTCTTCTTTCACTGTCTGCTTCACTTGCAAAAGTCCTCTGCCGCCGATTTTCCTTGGTAAATACAGCCTGTCAACGTCACTGCGGGGGTGTAGTGCATGATGGATCGTCATTAATTTTCTGGTTTTCCTGTCCAAGTTGTCCAGCTCTGCTTGACTCCAGTTCACTATGCCAGCTGTATATCTAATGACAGGTATGGCCCAAGTATTTATAGCCTTGATAGTGTTGCCACCATTCAGTTCATTATTATTATTTATTATTTATTATTATTATTATTATTATTATTATTATTATTATTTTGAGATTCTAGAAAGAGTGGAGAGAAGAGTAACAAAGATATTCAAGGGACTGGAGGCCAAAACATGAAGAAAAATTCTGGGAACTGGGCATGGCTAGTTTAATGAAAAGAAGGACTAGGGGAAACATGTGAGCAGTCTTCCAATATCTCAGGGGTTGCCACAAAGAAGAGGGAGTCAAACTATTCTCCAGGACACCCGAGGGTAGAACAAGAAACAATGGGTGGAAACTAAACAGAGAGAAAAGCAACTAAGAACTAAGAATAAATTTCCTGACAATTAGAACAATTAACCAATCGAACAACTTCCTTCCAGGTGTTGTGAATTTTCCAAAACTGAAAGTTTTAAAGAAGATTTTGGATAACCTTTTGTCTGAAGTGGTGTAGGGTTTCTTGCCTAAGCAGGGGTTGGACTAGAAGACCTCCAAGGTCCCTTCCAACTCTGTTGTTGTTATTGTTGTTATTATTATTATTAGTAGTAGTGGTAGTGGTAGTAGTAGTAGTAATAATGTATCCCTAATTTTCCTATATGCCCACACTGTAGATTCATCTTGGATTCCAATACTGAAACAGCTATTCTTCACTTCAATCAGGCATTCTCTTTTCAACCCATCCTCCACCATCCATTTTGCATTATAAGCTTCTGTTTTTTCCTGGAGAACACAATTTCTACAATCACTCCTAAGTTGAAGGCAACCTCCCTTGCATATTTCATTCCAACTCTGGCTGAAAGAAACTGTGATGTTTTTAAACAAAGGACTCTGCCCAACCAGGAATCTTTTCAGCAACAGCACTCTCTCCTCAAAGGCATGGAACATCATATAAATGTTCAACCTGACTTCAAAACAATGGAATGTTTATAAACATTTTACACCTTCAAAGAGCCAGGTCAAGGTGGCAACCAGCAGTTTCTAGACAAGAAAGAATCATTAAGAAAACAAAGTTCAGCTGCCTCTCAAAGCTATCAAGAGGGCAGCCAAGTATCCAATGAAATGTTTCAAGCCACCAGCCAAACTCAGAGAACACCAAGGACTCAAAAGTATCCATTTACTGAAGTAACTCCAAAAAAGAACTTCTTTGGTCTAGTGGTGAAGGCATTAGGCTAGAAGCCAGAAGACTATGAGTCAGACGTGGGTTCCTACCAGTTCTTTTGGTGCCAGTCTGTGACTTCCATCATCTTGTTTGGGGGGTAGGGGGGGTATTATTTGCTGGTTTTTGCTTCTGAGCATGCACAGAAGCCCGGTTTTCGACTGCTGTGCATGCGCCACCATCTTGTTTTTGTTTATTGCGCCATGTGAAGAAGCGAACCAGTGGCAAGGTAAGTTGGAGCCCACCCCTGCTGTGAGTTCTAGTCCCACTTTAGGCATGAAAGCTGTCTGGCAGATCTTGGGCCAGTTATTCTCTATCTCTCAGCCCAACCCCCTTCACAGAATTATTGTGGGGAAAATAGAAAGCAGGTATGTTTTTGCCACCTTAAGTTATTTATAAAAATAATAAAGATTCACATAAATAAAATATTGTTTAAGTTCAAGAACATAGACCTATTCAAATGCTTTGATTTCTATGCATTAAGATGGCAAACCTTCGGTTATATATCTTTTCCCACCCGCATTAAAGATTTAAATCTGGTGGAATCAAGGCTCAGAATATTTTATCTAGTTAAGCCAATTGCTGAATAAAAAGTTTAATGTCTGAAGAGCTGAGAATTGCTTTTGTATCCCAGTGCACAGTCAGACATCTGGACTGTGACACCTTCTTTATCAAAATGCTGGACCACTATTTTTTTAATGTTTTTTTATTTTTTTATTACAATTACAAAATAAACATTCCATCCAGCCATCCGCAGTGTGTTGTATGGCTACCAATCTCTCTGTGTGACATCTTCTCTCCTTTACCATCTCATTTTCGTTTATATTGTTTCACTAAATTCTAGATATTTAAATATTTAAACATTTTAAAATTCTCCATTTTCATAATATCTTATCTTCATTATACCTTATTCACATTATACATTTTTCTTTTTTATAATCTATCGGTTCTTTTATTTAGGTCTTTATTTTAATATTCATATACTGTATATATATTTTTCTAATTTTAATCTTCAATTCCAAAACCCTTTTTATTTTCCAACCATTTATAAAATACCTCCAAAATCTGATAGTATTTGGTTTGTTGCTTCTCTTTGATTGCTAAAGTCAATCTATTCATTTCTGCACATTCTAATAATGTATTTTCCTAATTGCATTCTTATCATTTGGAATCTCTCCACTTTTCCAATGTTGTATAAATACAATTCTACCTGCTGTTAGCACATGTATGATCCAATATACATTCACTTTTTGATAAATTTCAGGTAAAATTCCTAACAAAAATATTTCTGGCTTCAGTTCAATGTTTCGTTGTATCATTTCTTCCAAACATGTCTTAATTTTTGTTCAATACAGTACTTTTTTGCTTCTCCACATGTCCACCACATATGATAGTAAAAGCCCGGTATTTGGTGATATTTCCAACACTTCTCTGATTCGACATTAAACCTTCTCACCAATCTCGCTGGTGGTAGGTGCCATCTTTAAAACATCTTATAAAAATTCTCTTGATATGTAATTAACATTGTTAATTTATAATTTCTATCCTACAATTTCTTCCATTTATCCAGTTCTATCATATAACCAAATTTTTTTGCAAATGATATCATTGTTGCTTTTATTTGTTCTTCTTCCAATTTTATCCCTAATAGGTAACTATACAATTTCTTTATTAGCTTTTCTTCTGTTCCTGTTAGGATTTTATCTAATTCTGTTACTTCTTTATAAAAGCCCTATTGTTTATCTTTCTCCTATATAGATTGAATCAGCATATACATACAATGGTGGGCTATGAGCCGGAACACTAAATTGCGCTTTCCGCCATGGCTTGTAAGTGCTTGTGGGGCCAGTGCGATTTTGCTTCTGCACCTGTGGAGGTAGCAAAATCACGCACGGAGCTGCAGGTGTGCCTGTGTTTTGGTTAGTTTTGTTTGCTTCCACGCATGCCAAAACACAGGCACATCTGCAGCTCCCTGCGCAATTTTGCTACCTCCACAGGTGCAGAAGCAAAATCACGCTGGCCCCACAAGCACCTACGAGCTGCAGCGGCAAGCACAATTTAGCCTTCCAGCTCGTAGCCCTCCGCTGCATATATATTGATCCCTTTCTCCCTTATTTCTTCTTTCATTTTGAGTCGCCCTTCTTCATTTAAAATATCTAACTATTGTTCCCATGATATTTGGATAAGTTAATGTTTCTATTGTTGAAAGCCAAATTTGTACTTTTATACACTGCTCAAAAAAATAAAGGGAACACTTAAACAACACAATGTAACTCTAAATAAATCTAACTTCTGTGAAATCAAACTGTCCGCTTAAGAAGCAAAACTGGTTGACAATCAATTTCACATTCTGTTGTTCACATTCAACTTTGTACAGAACAAAGTATTCAATGAGAATATTTCATTCATTCAGATCTAGGATGTGTTACTTGAGTGTTCCCTTTATTTTTTTTAGTAGTATATAATAACCTTTTCACCCACATTAATAATAAAGCATTTCTTATATAATGTCTGTGAAAATATCAGTGTATCTTGTTTTTCCTCCACCATAAAAAAGCATGCCACCCCAATTGTAAAATTGTAAATTGTAAAATTATGTCCTTCCAAGGTCATCCTTCATTCATGTCAATGCTGTAGTTGGATAATATATTTCCCAGTTTGGTAGCCCAAAGCCTCCTTTGGTCCTATTTTCTTGCATCATTTTCAAGCTGATTATTGCTTTTTTCCCCTTGCCAAATATATTTGTGAATTGTCTTATTTAATTCCTCAAAATATTTCTTTTCCAGTTTTATCGGAATTGTCTGAAATAAAAATAACAATCTTGGCAGTATATTCACTTTAATTGTTGACACTCATCCTATCAAGGATAATTGCAGATTCTTCCATTTTTTTCAGATCTGCTTGAAGTTGTTTCAGCAATTTATAATAATTGTCTTCTTTAATTATTACATATCTTGCTGTCCTTTTAATCTATATACCTTTTATCTCTATGTCTTGTCTTATATTTCTATTTAATACCTCTAATGTCAGTATAATCAATAGTGGATACAAAGGACATCCTTGTCTTCTATCTTTTTAAATACTTATTTTCTCAGTCCTGTCTCCATTTACTATAACTTCTATCATCTGCTTATGATATATTATCTTAATTATTTTCACAAATCTTTCCCCAAACTCCATTTTTTCTAATTGCACTAACATAAGTTGCCAATTCACATTATCAAATGCTTTCTATGTATCTAAAAAATTCAACATTTGCTTTCCTGGATGTGCTTCATAATATTCCAAAGTATCTAATATTATTCTCACATTATCTTTGATTTGCTTTTTCGGTAAAAAAAACATTTTGATCTGAACGTATAAATTGATTTAGAAATCATTTCAGTCTTTCTGCCATTATTCATGTAAATATCTTATAATCTGCATTTAACAAGGATGTTGGTCTATAATTTTTTATTTGTTGTAAGTCTGTATCTTCTTTCAGTATAAGGGTAATATATGCTTCCATCCATGAATTTGGTGCTTTTCTTTCTAACAAAAGTTCATTAAATACTTCTAACATTGGTTGTCTCAAGGTTTCTTGCAACTCCTTATATATTTATACAGGTAGTTGATCCAGTCCTGGTGTCTTCCCATTCTTATGCCTCTTAATTGCTTCTGTCAATTCCATCATAGTTATCTGTTCATTTAGTGCTATTTTAGTTATTTCAGGTATTTTTGTTAATTTTGCTTTTTCTCAGTATTGTTTCATTTTCCCTTTTGATATTGTTTCTTGCTCATATAATTTCTCATAGTAGTCTTGAATAACTCTCTTTTTATCTTCATTTCCATACTACATTTCTCCTTCCTTGTCTATTATTTATTAATTGGATTTGTATGCCACCCTTCTCCGAGAACTTAGTTTGTTTATCCATTTCTCCCCCCCCTCTTTTTAACTTGTATGCCAACCATCTTCCAGGTTTATTAGCATTTTCATTTTGAAAATTGTTTAGCACTTTTAATTTGTGATGCTAATTTTTCCTGGTCCATTAGATTCATGTTATGTTTCACTAAATCCATTTGGTTCTCTATTTTCTTCTTTTGTGGGTCTTTTTGTAGCTTTAACTCTAATTTCTTATGTTGTTCTTCTAATAGTCATTGATTTGTTTTTTCATTCTATTCTGTTGTCCTCTGTATGTTATAGCTCACCCTCTAATATATGATTTGGTTGTTTCTCATACATTTTGTAATGATGTATCTTCTTTTCTGTTATCTTTGAAGAAGTCTAGTTCTTTTTCCATAAGTTGAAAACACTCCTTTTCTTTCAATATTTCTTGTTTCAATGTCCATCTCAATACTTTTTTTCCACCTTTCCATATAGCTTTTACTGGGTTGTGATCTGCCCAATTACTAATTTCTATATTTATTTATTTCACATTAGCTTTTAATTCTGCTGTCATCCAAACCATATCTATTCTTGACCAAGACATATGTCTATTTGAATAAAATGAATATTAGTTTTCTTCTGGATATATTTCTCGCCAAGTATCCTGAATCACTAGTTTTTCCACCATTCTTAAAAATGCCTTTGGAAGTGTTCTCCTTGTTTTTTTGTTTATTTTTATGAGTTCTGTAATATTTTTCTATGTCGACTATAATATTGAGATCTCCTAATATACAAATATTTTCATAGTCCAGATCTGTTATTTTCTCATCAAATTTCTTATAAAAATCTTATTAGCACTGGGTGTATATATTGCTACCATGTGTCAATTTTTCATTCATCATTATTTCCATCATCAATGTTCTCTGTTCTTCATCTGTGTCTATTTGTTTAGCATTTATTGTTTACTTTATATATAAAGCTATTCCCCTTTTCTTCTGTGGTGATAACACAAAATGCTGGACCACTGTTGTCCACCACTATTTTTATGTTAATGTTCTCATCATCTACACATCATCATCAGTTCACAAGCACTTATTAAAAGGAGGTTTTATTAAGTGTAGATAACTACAGTTACTACAACTATTTGAAAAACTAAAGGTTGGGCAACCCTAACTCTTTACTGAAGAGGTGGTTCAGCCATTTTAAGCTTTATTCATTCATACTATACTTTAAGCACATATTTAAAGTTCCACCGTAAAGCTGTAATCTTGCAGCTGGTGAAAGGATTATTAGAAGGGACCCTACACCAATAGGACAGCTGTCTGATCTCTAAGGGAGTTCCAATTGACAGTTCAGTAAGCACCTACTTGAGTTAGTTGAGAAGAGAAATTGACAATGCTATTGAACTGGCATCTTAAACCAGGAAGAGAAGCCCCTATTCTGTGATTTGAGTGTCTTATTTAAGAGAAAGTTATATCCATGACAATCACAATAGTTAAACAGTCATTGCTTAATTTGGCTGAATAAATCACAGTGATTTAGCCCCCCAGTAGTAATAAAAATAAATGATATTGTTTTGGTTCATTACTACTGAACTAATGAAATGTAATGAATTAAGAAATTTAGTGAGTGAAAAAGTCTCATCAAAAGAATCTTCTGAGTCTGTTTAGGCCACAGTAATTGCAAGAACTAAATACAAGCAGACACTATCCCAAACCTAATTAATTTCAGCGTCCATAGCAAAGAATTTGTATTGGTAAAAACAGAAATAATCTTCCATTCAAATGTCATTGTCATTCTGAGTTTAAGTCTTCCTTTCTTGCATTAATAAGATACTCTTCATCATGGAGACACTTAGAACACCCTAAAACAATTTAAAGTAGCAAAAAGAATACAAATGATAAAAATATAAGTTGACAAAATAATGAAACTGGCCACAACAAAATCACTGGCAAACAGAGAAATAGAGGTAGAGATTAAAATTCTGGATTTATGGCCCCACAGCATTTCTAGATTGCATTACAATAGTGTATGCAATATCTTTGAAATTTGAACAATACAATTATTAAGCACAAGATTTAAAATAGCTCCTTTTTACCTGAACACCCTTAACCCACAAAGAGCCCAAAATAAAATAAAATAAAAATAAACCCAATTTGAAAAAGTGTGCTTCCTCAACTGAAAAAGTTGTTACTTGCTACTCCTAAAGGCCAGGACAGATTAAAATATTTTCACTTTGTCTCTCGAATTATCACATTTGTGCATATCTCATAGTTGAGAGCTATCACCAAAAAGATCCTGTTACTCCCTCTTTCCGGGTACTTCCATATGAATAACTTTTTTGGAGCAGCAATGAACAGAAGAGTAACCGAATTCACCTTCCTGGGTATCAACCTTTACCATTAGAAAGGGCAAACTACTTATTCAGGGATATCCACAGGGTGAATTAAAAAAAATAAGATGGTGACCCCAATGGTAGAGTTATAATTGCTATCAAGGCCACACTCTACCCCTACACATACTATTCTAAACTTATCTTTTGCGTTATATATTATAGGTAGCAATGAATACTAACTTCACATAAACTCAGTGAAGGGCTGCCAAAATTTTTACTACCACACTGTGGGCGTAGCTTATGCATTTTCTTTCAACATCTTTCAGTGCAAATTGGGTGCTCTGGAGTGGAGCTCCATTTCACTACCCCACTGTGTTCCCCCCTCATCCTGGCAGTAGCCCACCCCTGAATAAGCTTGACAAAATTATGTAGTTTTCATTATCGCACATAGTTAGGGAGTGGTGTGGTGGAGTGGCCTAGGGGTGGTGCTCCTGACTCACCACCAGGAGGTTGTGAGTTCGATCCTAGGAAGAGGCAGATATTTCTCTCTCTCTTCCCGCCCCCCTCTCTGCACAATGCTGGACAAAACTCCATATTGCCAACAGGAAGGGCATCAAGCCATTAAGCACTCTTCTAGCTCCAATCAGTTGCCCAGACTCCACCCTGTAAGGGATTATGGGGTTATTAAAAGATGATGATGATTATCATACATAGTTAGAGGAATATTCTTCTGTGGCATGTTCATTAGTATCTGGCTACAACAGTGTTCAAACCATGCTGTTTTTAAAAAGTGGCTCTTTTTTCATTTTGTGATAAATCATACAAAGATACATTCAATATAGCCTAAGGATCTGGATCCTAGGGACATCTCAGTTCAGCTGTCTACTGGACCACGACATTCATTGGATGACTGATTTAATCTTGACTTGTCCACCTTACAGGGTTGTTGTGAGAATAAAAGGAACGTTAGCATTAGCTCAATAAAAACAGGGGATGTATGAATAAATAAATAATAGATAGATAGATAGATAGATAGATAGATAGATAGATAGATAGATAGAAACAGAGGTCCCCAAACTACAGCCCATGGGCCACATGCGGCCCGCTGAGGCCATTTATCTGGCCCGCGGGTCTTTTCCAAGGCCGCATTGGAAAAACAGTGAGAACGTCCCCCTCAATCTCATCTCACCCGAGGTAAAGTAAGGCTTGCCAAAAGCCAGGCTGGGCACAACACACACACATACACGCACACACACACCTCCTCCTCCTCTTTGAGTTGCTAGCTCCTGTTTTCTGAATGGGGATTGAATGGGAGTCCGGGGTCGGAGGGTGGAGGCTTGTCGGGCGAGTCCTCTGTGGGGAGAAAAGAGGGAGGGTGAAAGAGGGAAAAGAGAGAGAGAGAGAAGTGGAGAGAAATAAAGAAAAGGGAAAGAGAAGTGGAGAGGAAGGAAGGAGGGAGGGAAGGGAGGGAGGGAAGGAAGGAGGAGAAAGAGAGGGAGAGAGAAAGGGAGGGAGGAAGAGAGATAGCAAGAGAGAGAGTGAGAAAGACAGAACAAGAGATAGAAAGAAAGCAAGAGAGAGCAAGAGAGAGAGAGAGAGAAAGCAAGAGAGAGAGAGACAGAAAGAAAGCAAGAGAGAGAGCAAGAGAGAGACAGAGAAAGAGTGAGTGAGAGAGAAAGAAATAAGGTATGTGCAGTGTGCATAGGAATCTGTTCACAGGGTTTTTTTATAGTCTGGCCCTCCAACAGCCCGAGGGACAGTGAACTGGCCCCCTGTGTAAAAAGTTTGGGGACCCCTGGATAGAAAGATAGATAGATAGATAGATAGATAGATAGATAGATAGATAGATGGATGGATGGATGGATGGATGGATGGATGGATGGATGGATGGGATGGGATGGGATGGGATGGGTATGGATTGGATTGGATTGGATTGGATTGGATTGTGATAAAGTAGATATATTATACCTAACATAGAAACATAGAAGATTGACGGCAGAAAAAGACCTCATGGTTCATCTAGTATGCACTTATACTATTTCCTGTATTTTATCTAACTCATCTTTCAAGGCAACATTAAAAGCCTGAAATAAATGAAATAAATCCAAATAAATTTATTGCTGCTTGGACTTGTCAGGTTTCTTGGCCCAACAATGTTCTATTTCTTCTTCTTGAAGACCCCTCTCTACTGGATATTATTAAACCACAACCATTATTTAGAAAGCAGGTCTAAATATCTTAACTCCATCAGCCCCTTATGAAGTTCCGAAAAGTTCATTCTTCATACACAGACAGTCTGTGACAGACTGAGAGATCAAAAAGAGAGATATCTGAAACACCTGATGGAACCCAGATACCATGTCATGCAGGTCATCTGCTTCAGGAGCCTTCTCTCCCAGGGTTCCAGAAAGCATTGAACTTTGTTGTGTTGATTTTGTTCTTTATCAGATTATTGTAGTCTGGGTTACCTGTTTGAATTTGTATGTTAGCTGTTTTTATGCTTTTTCTCATTTTGAACACCATCCAGCATCCAGTGGAGTTGGCTAATAGAGCTTAATAAATAAATAGTAATAATAAATGGTTTAAACAAAATAAACAGCCTAAGTATGCATCAAGATGACATGTTCCTACCTGAGGACTATCCTAATGCATAGACAAAATAGTTATTGAACTTTTATAGCTAGTTGTCTTGCTTGACCTTCTGTATAAATCAAAAACGTTATTTGCAAAAAGATTTTCTTTCGCTGCATTTATATCTCATTTACTCACGGTGTTGGCTATAATTCTAATGGCATTTTTTCCCTGACCCATTGATTTTGGTGGGACTGTCTCATGAAGTACCTTTAGGATTGCAGCTATTGGATTTAGCAGAGATCTACTCACAAAAATGCTGCATTCGGTTCCAAAAGATTTTTATGCCACTCAGTCATAAAAAAAACGCAAACCAAGCAAATTCTAAGAGGGGGAAATCAATGAAGCTGTATTATCTTAGAAAGCAATTGCAAGTATGTTCCATGAATGAAAATAAAAATGACAAAATATACTGTCTGTACTGGAGAACTGTATTAGACAAGATACCGAACCGTGAGTCTATAGACACTCCTTTTTTTCCTGCAATATTTGGCAAATGTAATCAAGATTGTGTAGGTGGATGATACCTTGACATTGCACAGAATAGAGCAGCTTTCTCTGTAGCAAAGAATTCTGTGCATACCAGACCTGGCATGTGATGCTTAGATATTTTGGTTTTTAAAAGATTAATATATTCAAGCACTCTAATCAGCTAAGTAGCAGATTGCAATATCAGAGTTAAAAGGTTTTAAACTCTGTTACAGATTTGACAAAACCCAGAATGCCACAACTCCATACCATTTAGAATTATCTGCAAATTCATTTTTTTTATTTCCCCCCCCCCCTTCAAATGGCATGATCTCATAGATCAAGCTAAAGTAGTGGATCAGCCAGTCTCATAAACAAGGATTTCTAAATATCTCAAACAAGTTATATCCCAATCCTTCACCAAACTCCTTCTAAGGATGTAGAAGAGATTGACAAACAACAGGAAAGAGAGGGGGGGAGAGAGCAAAGGAGGCAGCATTAGATAAATATGTACCATATACAAATTAAGCTAGAATAGGTTGGAAATGGAATTTAAGATTTAAGAATATGATTATTAGAATTGAAAAGTGAAGAAAATTTGCTTAGTCTGTCGTTTATTAAATTAAACTTAGTTGCTGAAATTATCTTAATTTTTTTTCTTACACAGACTGAATAATTTGTGATTTGAAATGCGATTTAGGATACTTTGCTATTTTTCATATAAGAGAATTTACAAACATATTGTTACTCATTGAACGTATATTTGTTGTTATGTATGTATGCTTTTAAAGTGGAGAAAAATAAAAAATAAAAAAAGACAAAGGGAGAGAGGGAGAGAGGGAGTGAAGAAGGGAGGGAGAGAGTGTGTGTATGTGTTTAGGAGATTAAATAGTTAGCGGCAAGATACTGTCTTTGTCAGAAAAAAGATGAAAAAAGAAAAAGAAAAAAGATATAAACATCTTGGTATATTAATGATCTGAGTGTTTTGATCTGTCCGAGTAAAATTTTCAAGTCCTGCTCATGCAGTACACCATGTGTAATATTCTTAACATTACTACTATAGCTATGACTAACTGAAAGCATCCAGGTCATGGTTCTCCCAAAGGTGTTTTTTTCAGGAGGCAACTGGTCCATTACATTCTCAGACTGAAGCACATAGGCTTCAATCAGGTCCTCCATTCTGGAGGGAAAATACTGACTGCTGATTGGCTATAAAAGGGCTAGCTGTCAGATAGAGCCTTTGCTGGGTTATAAATAGTTCTCAAATAAAGAGTTGACGTTTTGAAGCCACTTCTGTATGCCTCTTCCATTCACCCTATTCAACATGAGCTTTCTTGTTGCTGTTTTTCTGAAGACGTTTCATTTCTCATCCAAGAAACTTCTTCAGCTCTGACAGGATTCCTTCCATTCACCACTGTCCTGTCAGAGCTGAAGAAGCTTTTTGGATGAGAATTGAAACATCTTCAAAGGAAAAACAAGAAAGTCCTGTTGCATCCTGAAAAAAGCACCTTTGTGAGTTGCACAGAAGTTTAGAGAGGGAGAAGAAACCAAGTTGAATCCAACACCATCTTTGAATTCTTCCTTAATTTGGACTGCTCATTGTTAATCTCATCACCCATCAATGTCTTTCTTCATTTTCAAAAGCATGCTCAAGCTGGGTGAGAGGGTGTTTAAAATAATCAGCCATACTAAAGGCATCATCTATTATAAATATAAAACCTGATCAATTTACTTTTTAAAAAACCAAAAATCCTCCTTATTTACTTCCCAGGAGAAATCTGCTTCTTCAGTCTAAACCAGGGCCCCCCAACCTTGTGTACTTTAAGATTTGTGGACTTCAACTCCCAGAATTCCTCAGCCAACAAATCTGGTTGGGGAACTCTGGGAGTTGAAGGCCACAAGTTTTAAAGCTGCCAAGGTGGGAGACCTCTGGTCTGTATGGGAGACTTCTGAGTGAACTGAGATTCATCTTTTATTGGAGAATTGGGTGGGAGAGAGATTTTACCATTGATAGACCTCCTCTGGATGCAGAAAGGCTTCCCTACATACTATCCTTCTCTGGGTTTGGGCAAGCCCCCTTTCCTCCCATTTTCTCCTTGTTCATGTGTGAAATTCCCCGTTGTTTCTACTATTGTTGGAAAGGATGCCACAAGCATCCAAAACCAGATCCTCCATTTGTGCTGATTCACATTAATCAGAACTCCCTGTTGACCCATCCTGCAACTACGCTACAATTCTTTCATGCTACAGTATGATCCACACATATGAATGCTCTCTGTTGCAATTTAATAGCAGTAACAGAAGCTCTGGAAGTGACAGAACCAGGGGAATTAGAGGAAATGCTCATTAAAATAAATTTAAAAGGTCTAATGATTAAAATATTGATTAATTAGCCAAACATTGATTAACAGTCACACATTATCAACTACAAAGGTTCTAATTACTGTGCCATTATTCCAAAGATTGACCTGTTCTCTCTTGTCACTTAGGATGAAGAACAATTTTTATTAAGTGGGTAATTTGGATTTTTGACCTGTAAAATTTTAATAGGGAGTGCAGAGAGGGTGTCATGTGTGGTTTGGCATTTTAGTCATCAAGGGACCTACAGCTACTGTCTCTACTTAACCGGAGGCACAGGAGTGCAAAAGGGATGTGCACATGTAGGGATTAAAGCCTCAAACGACTTCTTCATCAGGATAATATGGAGATGTGCTTGCCAGGGCAACAAAAAAAAAATGAAATCCTTCTCCTGGGCACCATGGATGGTTCAATTAGAGAGGCATACAAGCAGCGCATGAGAGAGAGCACATTAAGAGATGCCCAGATGCCTTTGAACAAGAGAACAGACAACATGAAAACATTCCACTTTTACTTCTCTAGCAAAGAGAAAGAAAGCCTACCAGCTACAGAGCATCTCCCAAAGGTATTGCTGCTGGCTTCCACCATCTGGTACAAGAACCTAAGCTAAGAAGAAGCCCATTATTCCCCAAAGCCAATTTTGCCTAGCAAGAGATTAATCCAATGGAAAACAGGCCTGGAATTTAAGGGGAGATTTATGAGTGTCCTGCATAAGACTTCTCTCGGGATTTCTCTATTTAAACCTTTCTGTGTAGCATTTAAATCTTGCCTTGCAAAGGAAGAGGGTCTAGCACACACCCAGTCTAGCTATTTCTATAAATGTCAGAGAAAGGATAGTCTGGATTAGCTCTTGATGAAAACATCTCTCTGGCCAAGGAACAGATTTATGAAATGGATACAAATAGAGCTGGAGGAAGAAGGGAGAAATTCGGAATGTATTTTTGCTTAATAATCTTGCCAGGCAAAATATACTCATATACTCATAAATGAATAGTGTGTGTGTGCGTGCGTGCGTGTTGCCTGCGCAACAACTAACAGCTTGCAGTTTGGCTAAATAAATAGTCTGAAGAAGACAATTAGGGAAAGAATCATTAACTAGTACAAAATGAACAACAAAACCTTGGGAAGAGCTCAGAAAAGAAACAAGGGTGCCTGAATGCCACCCTAGGGAAGCCTTTTCCTCAGGCAAAATGTAGATGTTCTGCAGAAATCTCCAGGGTATGCCCTGGTCAGCCCCAGGACCTAAAAGACTAAGACTAACTTAGAAAATCATTGCATCATCTGGGAACAGTAGCAAAGAAGTTACTAGGAGAGGAGTTCTGTTAAATAGGATCACTATCAACAGAAAACCTGAGATATAGGATAGGATATACACTAGACTAGACTAGACTAGACTAGACTAGACTAGACTAGAATACAATAGAATACAATAGACTAGAATAGAATACAATAGACTAGAATAGAATACAATAGACTAGAATAGAATACAATAGACTAGAATAGAATAGAACACAATAATAGAATAGAATAGAATAGAATAGAATAGAATAGAGTGATTGGACACACAGGGAATTTGTCGGTGCATATGCTCTAAGCGTATATAAAAGAAAAGATACATTTGTCAAGACTCATGAAGTACAACTTAATGATAGACTGGATACAAATAAGCAATCAAATCTTATTAGGAACCAGTCAATATAAATTGTGACGATGCAAGCAACAAAGTTACAGTCATACAGACATTAATGGGAGGAGATGGGTGATGGGAACAATGAGAAGATTAATAGTGCAGATTTAGTAAATAGTTTGATAGTGTTGAGGGAATTATTTGTTTAGCAGAATGATGGTGTTTGGGGAAAAAACTGTTCTTGTGTCTAGTTGATTTTGGGGGGGGGAACCACCAAGGTCATATTTTTAAATCCCGCAGACTGCCAAATTCATAATTTTAAGTCCCTCAGACCACTAATATGATTTTTTTCAAAAGATAAATACATTTGTAAAATGATGATCATAGAACTTCTATTTTATTAATATGAAATGTACCTATTTAACATAACAAAATTATAAAAGCTTATTTAATTATAACAAAATCATAAATGCTTATTTAATCATAACAAAATCTTTAAAGGTTGTTTAATTGTAACAAAATTATTAAAGGTAGTGTAATGATTACAAAATAATTGAAGCTTATTTGATGGTAGCTTGCTGATGTTGTTGGGAAAGTCAGTCCCATATTCCAGAGTTGAAGCTGCAGTCCCTTCCCACTCCTCTCCTCCCCTCCCCTCCCCTTTCCTCCTCTCCTCCCCTCCTCTCCTTCCTTTCCTTTCCTTTCCTTTCTTTTCCTTTATTCTTCCTTCACTGGATTAATTGCTCTCATCCATATCTGGCCCAGGGGCCAAGATTTCTACATGGATCCAGTGTTCCCTCTAATTTTTTTTTGGGGGGGGGGGGCGGAAAAGTATAGTGTCTGAGTGGCAGTCCCTTCAGGACTGGGCGGCACAGAAATAATAAATAAATAAATAAATAAATAAATAAATAAATAAATAAATAAATAAATAAATAAATAAATAAATAAATAAATAAATAAATAAATAAACGGACGGACGGACGGACGGACGGACGGACGGACGGATGGATGGATGGATTAATGAATGAATGAATGAATAAACAAACTAACAAATAAACAAACAAATAAACAAACAAAAAACCCACCCTGTTTTGCCTCAGAGAATTTCAAAATAAAATACTGTACTGTGTGTCTATAACAGTGAGCTCATAATAGGGCAACTCTATCAATATCAAAATGCCACTTAAAAAGTTGAGCTAGTTTCAAACTAGATTTTGATTTTATTTCTCTCTTCCTTACTCCCATTCTTTTTCTTTCTCTTTTCCTTCCTCTCTTTTTTCTCTCTGTTTCTCTCTCTTCCTCTCTCTCTCCTTCCCTCTCACTCTTTCCCTCTCAGCTTCTGGGCAGGTTTGGAAAACTCTGAGTTGATGATGATTTTTAAGTGAGCAATTGCTCACTGCTCAGCTTAGAGGGAACTATGCATGGATCACCACAATTTTTTCTTGGACCATCGGTGGTCCATGGACCACAGGTTGGTGAGTTGTGCTCTATAGCATTGTTTTGAGGGTAGCAATTGAAACAGTTTGTGTCCAGAATGTGAGGATTCTGTAAGTATTTTCACAGCCCTCTTTTTGACCTATGTAGTATACATGTGCAGGAAGGGGGGGGGAAAGCCCAAACATTCAAAAAAAATTATGGCGCTACCCACCAGACTGGTGAAGATGGCATCAGAGCGGTCACACGCAAATTGCGCAATCTGGCGGCTGCTACCAGAATGGAGCTCCAGGGTGTACTGGTAGCAACCCACCACTGACCCAGACTTAGCACTCTTGTGAAAAAGCACTACTCTTGTGCTGACGGAAGGTCAACAATTTAAATTGAGACAAGAGACTTGGCTTCTGTAGTTATGTGTGGCCAGTTTTGTTGCTATTGGGTACCTTGCGGGTTTAATGCCTCATTGCACATGATACTTGTTAAATCCAGAAGTTTCTGTTACCAGGGAAATTAGTTAAAGAGTTATTGTTAAGCAAAAGTCATTAGAGTCAGACAGGACTGTTTACTTACCTCTGATTGGCCGCTGGGCTTTGGGCGCCAAACTAAAGAGCTGTCAGGCGTCGCTTGTTGCCGGGCGAAAGTTTTCCTGTGCTACCGGGCTTACGCGTCTCCTGTCAGATTGCATTCGGCAGTGAAAGTAAGCCGCGGCTGTTGTTTCTCTGTGAAAGAATAAAGCATTTCAACTCAAAGCCGGTTACTCGGATTATTTCATTGGCGACGAGGGTCTTGAGGACTGCTTTTTCTCCTTAAATCATTATGTCTACCCCGTCAATCATTCAGCCGCCAGAGCTTTTTGACCCTGAACGGTCAACCTGGACTGCCTATATGGCAAAATTTGAAATTTTTTTGGAAGCAGCCGGCATGCAAGATGCCACTGACAGCCGCAAAAGAGCTTTATTCCTAAACTATTGCGGCACTCAAATTTTTGAGCTGGCGGGCACCCTGACAGACCCAGAGCCTGCCAATTCCGTCTCGTGGCAAATTCTGAAAGAGAAATTAGCCTCTCATTTCAAACCAACTAAGCCCGCTAGGGTTTACCGACACCAGTTTTCCCGCACGGCCCAAGCCGAAGGGGAAACAATTAACCAGTTCGCAACTCGCCTCAGGACCATATTGGCAAAATGTCAATTTGATAACCCTGAGGCGAGGTTGACAGATGCCATTATCTTCGGAATGAAGAATGTCTCCATCCGAAATAAGCTATTAGCAACGGAAGATTCTACCCTGCAAGATGTGATCAAGGCTGCCCAGACGGCTGAAGTGGCAGAGTCTGCTGCCGCTGAATTGAAATCGAATGACAAGCTGTCAACGGTATGCAAACTCACTGCACATCCTCGCGCACAAGTCAACTCTTCGTTGGACTACTACACCGCTGATTTTGATGCCCAGGACGACGAGTGCTGCCTGATTCGGGGACCCCCTAACCGGCAACTCCGCCAAAACTTCCCTGCTTGTGCTGGCTGCCGAGGTCAACATGCACGTTCGAGATGTTCCTTCAAGGACGCCTTCTGCCACCGCTGCGACAAACGAGGCCACATCGCTGCTGTATGCCGTGCCGCCCTGCCTGATGACAACTCAGGGAACCAAGACCTGCTGCCAACGTTCCCTGCCCAGCGTTCCTACCGGCCAGTCCGACAACAAGGACGGGGAAATAGGAGACCATGGTCCAACAGAGGTAACCTTGCAAGCCCTGCTTCTGCAGCTACTCCTTCTCCCCTTAATAAAATTGTTGTCCCTCTCCTATTAAATCAACATCCCTGCCACATGGAGCTGGATACGGGCTCCAAATATACTTTGATGCCGTGGCACAAACTAAGACTTTATTTACCTGATGTGTCTCGAGACTCTTTGCTGCCTTCAGATATTGTCATCAAAGACTTTCAGGGACACCCAATTAGTGTGTTGGGTACTACTAGCGTCCCTATAACTTTTAAAAATGTGCACCATAGGTTGCCCCTATTAATCGTGGACGGGGCCAATCATTCTTTGTTGGGTTTGAATTGGATGGCTCCCCTAGGATTAGCCATCACCGGTGTCCACAAAATTTTTGCACCTAACACACCTGATTTTGTGAAGGAATTTCCAGATGTCTTTAAACCAGGGTTGGGAACATATAAGGGACCCCCAATCTCATTCTCCTTAGACCCAGCCATTCCCCCCTTGAGACTGAAGCCTCGGAGGGTACCTCTGCCCTTGCTTGACAAATTAGATGCCCAATTGGACAAACTCCAAGCCCAAGGCATTTTGGTTCCTATTGAGCACGCTCCCTGGGAGACACCTATTGTAACCCCCCTTAAACCTGATGGATCTCTGCGTGTGTGTGCTGATTACAAATCCACTTTGAATAAGGCATTACAGCACAACTCTTATCCAATTCCAGTTGTGCAGCACTTGCTGCACACTTTAGGGTCTGGGAAGGTCTTTGCAAGGCTGGACCTTGCCCAGGCATACCTACAGCTTCCTGTAGATGAAGCCACTTCTTTAGCCCAGACAATAGTTACCCACAGAGGTGCCTTCAGGTGCACCCGCCTGCAATTTGGCATTAGTGTAGCCCCAGGTATTTTCCAGAGACTAATGGAACGCTTGTTATGGGGGCTTAAAGGGGTGGTCCCTTACTTCGATGATATTCTAATTTGTGGGGACACAAGGGACCAATTACACTCTAGAATCCGACAGGTGTTGACCAGGTTACAATCAAAAGGGCTGAGGCTGAACCCTGACAAGTGTGTATGGGGAACTCCATCTGTGGATTTCCTAGGATTCAAAATCGATGCAGCAGGAATTCATCCCACAGATGATAAAATTAGGGCCATTAGAGATGCACCTGCCCCCACTTCTAAAGCAGAGCTGCAAGCCTTTTTAGGGTTATTGAATTTCTATTCAGTTTTTCTGAAGCATAAAGCCTCTGCAGCTGAGCCGCTTCATAGACTTCTCCACAAGGGGGCGCCATGGCAATGGGGAGATACTGAACAGGCATCTTTCACTGCTGTCAAACAACTCCTGACTTCCCAAAGTGTAGTCGTGCAATATAGTCCCACATTACCCCTCAGACTCACATGCGACGCTTCGCCATACGGGGTGGGATCTGTCCTAGCCCATTTATTACCAAATGGTCAGGAGGCACCTATAGCTTACTTTTCAAGGACCTTATCCCAGGCTGAACGAAATTATGCCCAAATTGATAGAGAAGCTTTAGCTTTGGTTGCCGGCGTTAAAAAATTCCATAATTATTTGTTGGGCCGCCCTTTCCAATTGATTACTGACCACAAACCGTTGCTGGGATTATTAGCCACTGGGAAACCTACCCCTCCATTCATGTCCCCCCGCATGTCCAGGTGGGCTATATTTTTAGCTGGCTATGATTATATTCTAGTGCATAAAGGTGGCTCTCAAATTAATCATGCCGATGCCTTGAGCCGCTGCCCCTTGGGTCAGCAGGTGGTAGATCCAGCCCCTGCTGGAGATGTCCTCTTAATAGACTTAGGCAATCCATCCCTCGTGACAGCAGAAGAGGTAGCCAAGGAAACAAAACTTGACCCTGTCTTAGGAAGAGTCCTTCACTATATTCTAAAAGGATGGCCAGCCAATGGGGATGACCCAATAGTAGGTGAGTTTAAGACAAAACGGCTAGAACTGTCGGTGATGCATGAATGTGTGTTGTGGGGTGATAGGGTAGTCATCCCCCATTCCCTAAGGCCCCAAGTGATGCAGCTGCTGCATCAAGGACACCCCGGGGTGGTCAGGATGAAGGCCTTGGCTAGGGGGTATTTATGGTGGCCAGGGCTGGACAGGGCTATAGAGGACTGGGTTGCTACATGTAAGTCCTGTCAGGAGACCAGACCAAATCCTCCCAAAACCACCCCTGCACAGTGGGACACCCCTAGGGGCCCTTGGTCAAGAATACATATCGACCTAGCGGGGCCAGTGAACAATAACATGTTCTTAATAGTGGTGGATGCATACTCCAAGTGGTTGGAGATACTGTTACTAGGGTCCACTACAACAACATCAGTGTCAAAGGTGTTACGGAAATTGTTTGCGACACATGGGTGTCCAGATGTTCTGGTATCGGATAATGGGCCCCAATTTACTTCCAGGGAGTTTGAAATGTTCCTCGCCGGGTTGGGGGTGAAACATGCTTTGGTCTCAGTCCACGCAGCGTGGGCTAATGGGATGGCTGAAAGGTATGTCCGAGTGGCCAAAGAGGCCATCAAAAGATCATCCCCAGGGGAAATTCAAGGCAGACTGGACACTTTCCTTCTAATGCAACATATCACACCAAGTATGACTACAAATAGAAGCCCGGCTGAATTACTGATGGGGAGGAAGTTAAGGTCACCATTGGATAGGCTGCACCCAGCCTATGTCCAGTTAAAAACGGTAAATGTCACCACTCCGGAACGCTCGGTATGTATCGGTCAAAATGTGTATGTTAAAAATTTTGATAAGGGCACATTGTGGGAGAGTGGAATAGTCACAGAACAAACCGGTCCAAAAACATATACAATTGCCCTAAGTGATGGCCGCCTCTGGAAGAGGCACATAGATCACATTAGAGGGAGATTGGCATCTGCCAGTATAAGGGACAATATGGCTGCCATAAGTAATGGGGCCTCTCCTCCTTCACACCCCACAGGAAATTACTCAAGACCTACTAGGAACCAGGAACAAATAGACTGGGACTTACCTGGATTTACTAGTCAAGCCAGCGCAGCTGCAGCTCCGCAAGGCTCCAGCCATGGGGGTGCTGGACAGTCTCATCCGGAAGAGCCATCTTCATCGGTGGATACCCAGGTCCTCCAAGACCCACGAAGGTCTGAGCGGGCACCCAGAAGACCAGCCCGTTTGGACGAATTTATTACATATTTATCGGAGTGAACATCTGTAATAAATCAACCAGAAGGGGGAGGGATGTTAAATCCAGAAGTTTCTGTTACCAGGGAAATTAGTTAAAGAGTTATTGTTAAGCAAAAGTCATTAGAGTCAGACAGGACTGTTTACTTACCTCTGATTGGCCGCTGGGCTTTGGGCGCCAAACTAAAGAGCTGTCAGGCGTCGCTTGTTGCCGGGCGAAAGTTTTCCTGTGCTACCGGGCTTACGCGTCTCCTGTCAGATTGCATTCGGCAGTGAAAGTAAGCCGCGGCTGTTGTTTCTCTGTGAAAGAATAAAGCGTTTCAACTCAAAGCCGGTTACTCGGATTATTTCAATACTAATTTTAGGAGTATATTGACCAGTCAGGATGACAACTAAAGTCTTCATGTGTGAACCCTCAGAAATAATAAAAGTAATTCTTAAAACTGGTCAATACTCACAAAATCAGTATCATGCAGCTACCCATGTATAATGCAGCTTCCCATGGCTTTGGTCACAGCACACTATTTACTTATGTCACTCTAGGAAGAAGGGTTGGTTTCATTTGCTTATTCCATTTCAGTTGGGTGGTGCTAGTTGCTATAGTGATGACAGCTGCTATTTCTGTGTCAATCCCAATTTCATGTTCTGCCTGGCTGTCCATTGATTATGTCTATGACTACAAGTGCAAAAGTGGACTTTATTGTTACCTGTTCCGCACATTGTTTATCCCTGCAGCAGCCAAGGACAAAACTCATTCAATCATCATTATTTCCTCTTGTTTTTCCTCTTGTTATTTTTGTATAGGTTTGTATAACAATCCAGAAAGAAATTCTTGGCTATTTCAAACCTATCATTTATTATTACTGGTGAGAATAGTTTTGCCCAGCCTGGTACCTTTCAGATATCTTCAGTCACATTTCCCAGAATTCCCAGCCAGCATAGCCTCTTCTGAGCATTGGAAGTCAAAATATCTGGAATCCAATAGGCTAGGAAAGACTGAATTAATACATTGGAGAATTACAGCAAGTGCAAAGAAGTCATCTGAAAAATGGAAAACACAAGTTTTACGTATTTCTTTTGCCTAGCAACTTAGCAAACCAATTCCAATAAGCTGAAGAACAAAGACTTGAGCAGGGCCGGGGGGGGGGCAGAAGTAAGAGTGGTTTACTTTTAACTAACTCAGTTGAAAATAATAAATGTGGTTATTCTCCCGGAGTTTCCTAATTTTCTATTCTGTCATTTTAAACTTGTCAGGATGGCTACACCTTTTGCAAGGGGGCCTTGGGAGCTGAACTTGAGACTTTGGAGAATTACCAAGTCTTAAGACAAATCTTTGGCAGTCAGTTGTTTCCTGCTAAGGTTCAGTGAGTAAAGGAGGTATTTAAACACATAATGTGTTGTCCTCAGCAGATCTCTACAAGAGATCTGGAAAGTAGTTGTGCTGTGTTCAGGAACCGTTTCATTACTCTGGCATTGCTGAACATGGAAGACAAGGCTGCACAACAATATATTATCCTTGCAATGTAGACAGGAGAAAGATGAAGCATCCAAGCAGACAACCATCCTTCCTCCAATTTGCCCTTTCAGACACTGTCTATTTTTCTGCCTTCTTTTGTTTCCAACAAGGCCCGTCGGTGACTCACCCAGCCAACGGTCTTTGCGGCGTGGCCGGGGGAAGGAGGCTGCCATTGTGGGGCGGAGCCTGCGGCCCCACGTCAGCACCGGGGGCCGCAGTGACATCAGCGAGGTGCGCTGGGCACCGATTGGCTGCCGGGCGTTGAGGGAGGCAGCCCTATAAAAGGGGCTGCCTCGTGGAGCCATTCCTCTTCGCCCGGCATTTCGGGACATTTTCGGGAGATTTCAGCAGCAGCAGCAGCACCCGGAAGTAGCAGACGACGAGGGACAGGCATCCACCCACCCCACAGCTGAAGAGGAAAGCGGCGGAGCACTCCTGCAGATCGCGGCATCGGCTTCAGGCTTGTTAATCCGGCAGGCAGTAGCGGCATGGGGCAGGGGAATTAGTATTTTAGTCGGGCGGCTGCTGCATGGCGCGGGGAAGCAAGGGGAGGGCGGAAGCCCAACGGATGGCATCGGGGGGGTGGATGGTGAGCAGGGAACCCCCCCAGCAAACCCCGCCGTACGGGGAGGAAGAGGGCCCCTAAGAGGGCTTGGGTAGAGCTCCCTGGGTCTAAGAAGGCAAGGAGGCCGGAGGTAGAAGGCGGGTCTAGGGCCGAAGGTGGTCGCAAGGGATGGGTGGCAGGCGGCAGGGCGCCGGTGGCGTGAACAAGAGGCCTAAACCGGGGACGGGCTCTCACACGGGGGCCACATGGTAGGGTGGTTGAGGCTTCGGGACAGGAGGTGGAGGAGCCCAGCGGCTCGGATCTCAGCGCCCCAGATGAGGGGGTCTCCACAGGGAGGGCTCCCAGGCCGGAGGGTGCAAGGGACGAATCGCTTTTGGTTTCCACACAATTATTATCTGCTTTGCTAGAGAAACTGGATAAGAGGCCTAAGAAGAGGAGCGGGCCCCTGCGGGAGGGTGCCACGGGCACCACAAGCGCAGAGGAGATGCAGAGATCCTCAGAATCGGTGGAGCGATACCAGAAGGAGCGATCGGAGCGGCACGCAAAGAAGAAACGCAAGAGACAGCGGGTGAGCAGGACAACTTCTTGCTCTGAGGATGCCGATGACGACTCTTCGCATTGGGGTGAGTGCCCTGTGCCTAAGCATCGGTGGTCCCGTCCAAGAGGGCCACGAGGCAGGCAGCAGGCCGTTAAATGCAAAACACATAGGGCACACAGGACATGGCGCACACGCACGGCGGCACAGGTGTGGGGGAGGGGGCGCAGATGGGAGTTGGCAAGACGGGGCAGGAGGAGAAGGGACATGTCAAAGGATAGTTTCGAGGCTACTGCGATGGAGTCCACTGACCCTTACAAGGGTGACAGTGATAACCCTTTCGCCCCCGGCCTCCCAGACACTCCACTGAGCATGCATATGTCGCAGGCCCTCAAACGGAAGATCTGGAGAGGGGCATATGTGGATATATTTAGTATATTGCTACCGGAAAAGTAAAAAAAGGACAGGGACAAAGAGGACAAGAAGGGGTCGGAGGAATCGAAAGATACCAAGATGGACAAAGGGATATTAGCATGGACATATGCCTTTTTGGCTTACCATTCTGTGGTGGTAGATGATGACGTGCACAAGACGCACGAGCTCATCCTGTACATGAATATGATTTTGAAAGCTTACCAGGAGTTTGGGGGTGAGGCATGGAAAGAGTACGACGAAACATTCCGTAGGTTTGCCGCACATAATAGGCATTGGCCTTGGGACATGAAATATAACGACCTATGGCTTCAGGCTACACAGCAAGCGGCTACCCCGGCTAGCGGGCGGACGCCCACTGGTCACTTGCTGCTGACACAGGGGAAGGAAGCTACCCTCCCTCGCCACGCGGTGGGCTCGGGGACTCAGGGCCATGCACAGCGTAGTGGGGCAGGTTCGACATTTTGGAGCGCGGCGTTCTGCTACGAGTACGGAGCAAGGGGGGCCTGCACAAGGGCGGCTTGTCGCTTTCGCCACGCCTACGCACTGTGTAGCGGTAGGCACCCCTTCTCAGCATGTTACAGAGGCAGGGGGGAGGCGGCAACAGGGAACCAGGGGGCCATCCTAAACCCCAGCCAGGAGGAACTCAGAGTAAGGGGCCCAACTCCCGTTAGGTTGGACAGATTAAAGGACAGACTTACCGGCTATCGACCCAGGAAACGAGCGGAGTTTTTGATTAAAGGTTTTTCTGAGGGCTTTAGGATACCATATGAGGGGCCAAGGAAAGCCAGCCTAGCGGATAATTTGAAGTCAGTAGTTGGCATGGGACATGTGGTACGTGAAAAGATTATGAAAGAGGTGCGGGAAGGCCGGGTGGTGGGCCCCTTTAAGGAGCCACCTCTGACCTCCTTGCGAGTATCCCCCTTGGGGGTGGTGCCCAAGAGAACAGCAGGGGAGTTTAGGCTCATACACCATTTGTCCTTCCCTCCAGGTGAATCAGTAAATGACCACATCCCGGAGGAGCTGTGCTCAGTGCACTACACACCTTTCGAAGCGGCAATATCAATGGTTCGGGGGTGTGGAGTGGGGGCTCTGATGGACAAATGTGATATTAAGTCGGCCTTTCGCCTTTTACCAATTCACCCCGATGATTTTGACCTCCTGGGTTTCCAGTTTGAGGGTGGCTTCTTCGTAGACAGGGCCTTACCGATGGGTTGTTCGGTATCGTGCTCTTTATTTGAGAAATTTAGCTCGTTTCTGGAATGGGCCCATGTGAAGGGCACGGGGAATAGGTCAGTGGTACATTATCTCGATGACTTCCTTTTTGCAGGGCCCACTGGCACTGGTGAATGTAGGCGGGGGATGTCAGGATTTCAGGACTTGTGTACAGACCTAGGCGTGCCCCTTGCCCATGAGAAAACCGAGGGGCCCGCCACCAGGCTTACCTTTCTAGGCATTGAAGTAGATTCGGAGGCGCAAACGTGCAGGCTACCTGAGGACAAGTTAGCTAGGCTGAAGGATACAGTGAAGGTTGTTAAGGCAGCCAGGAGGGTGACCCTAGGAGGCACCAGGAGGTGCAGGAACTAGCTGGCCTATTGAATTTTGTATGCCGCGTGATAGCGCCGGGGAGGGCGTTCATGTATAGGCTTTATAAGGCAACGGTCGGCTTGAGCAAGCCACACCACAGGATTTGCTTGGCAGCTAGCGTTAGGAAGGACCTGGGGGTTTGGCAGCAATTTTTGGATACATACAACGGGGTATCATTTTGGAGACATGCTGTTGAAAAGGGACTTGCAGGTGAAATCTGACATGGCCGGGACGGCTGGTTTCGGCGTTGTATGGAAAAATAGATGGTTCCGGGCTGACTGGCCACAGGGGTGGCTGGCAACAGCGGTTTGCAGGGACTTAACATTTCTAGAGCTATTTCCGATCATAGTTGCCATCGAACTTTGGTCCCCTAGTTTCGCAGGGAAGACTGTGCATTTTTGGTGCGATAACATGGCGGTTGTACACGTAGTCAACACACTTTCTTCAAAAAATGAGCGGGTGATGGGGCTGGTACGGCATATGGTGATGAAATGCTTGGCCTGTAACATGCTCTTTCGAGCACACCATGTCCCTGGGATTAGAAATGGGGTGGCTGATGCACTATCAAGGGGGCAGTTGGCTAGGTTCCGGCTGCTTGCCCCACAGGCCGAGGAACAACCAGAGGCAGCCCCCCACAATATGTGGCTGATTGGAGGGCCGACATAAACAAGGCACTGGATATGTCCATAGCCGCGAGCACCAGGAGGTCCTACCAGCGGGCAGGTAGGGAATTTTGGGCTTTCCGTCAACTCAGGGGATATAAACAGCACTGGCCTGCCCCAGTTGAGCACCTGCTTGAGTTCTGTGCGCTTAACAGGCACCGGGGGTTGACAGCCCGAACAATCCGGGGCAAGCTGGCGGGCTTGGCTTTTATAGCCAAGTCTAGGGGTTTTCCTGACAACACAGGGGATTTTAGGATTAGGAAAGCACTGGAAGGTTGGATCAAGGAAAAGGGTCAGGTCCAGAGGGACAGCAGGCGCCCCCTCAAGTTAGCTCACCTAATGGGGCTGCGGGACATGTGGGACAGGCTGTGCCGGTCAGAGTACGAGGCAGCACTTTATCCACGCGGCCGCAGTCACTTTGTTTTTTGGGGCTTTCCGTATCAGTGAGGTTCTGGCGGCATCCAGGTCAGATAGTTCCGGCTGTGCCTTGACGGCTAAGGATATTAGATTCAGGCGGGGCGTGGTGTTCCTGCGGTTGAGAAGCTCCAAGACTGACCAGAGGGGATGGGGAGTTACGGTTAGGCTTTCACAGACCAGCAACAGGAAGGTGTGCCCCGTGGGGGCAATTTCAGTGTACTGGGCCCTTAGGGGCAGAGAGCAGGGCCCGCTGTTCTGCCATCCCTCTGGGGGGCCTCTCACCAGATACCAGTTTTGGGCTGTAATGACTAGGGCCTTGTCCCAGCTGGGCTTGGACCCCAGGCAGTATGGGACTCACTCCTTCAGGACTGGCGCAGCTTCCTTTGCAGCTGAAGAGGGCTTTAGCACACCGGACATACGAGCCGTGGGCCGATGGAGATCAGCAGCCTTCCGGACATACATCCGCCCTTAGGTGAGTAGGGCGGGAAGGGGTGCAGCCTGCGCCTTTCCTTCTGACACTGCTTTGTTTCCTCCCTTCCTTTAGATAAAAAACAGGGTGCACACCGCAAGATATTGATCTGCGGCCACAGTATGGTGTACTGGGCCGAGAGGAGAGCCCAGGAGACGTCGCCCGGCACGCGATTCGATTTGGACCGGCACGTGAATGTTCAATGGTTGGGCCGTAGAGGACTACGGTGGTTTGAATTGCTTCCCCTGTTATTCAACAGAGGGAAAGTACAGGGAGTGCCGGGATGGTTGGTTTTACATGTGGGTGGAAACGACCTGGGAGCAACCATGGGGGTTGACTTGCTGTGGCAAATTTGGGACAGCCTACAGGTGATTTGGGAAAGGTGGCCTGACACACGCGTGTTGTGGTCCAATATATTGCCACGGAGGTGCTGGAGGCATGCCAAAGACCCTAAGGCGGTGGATGGTGCCAGGAAGAGAGTCAACAGAGCAGTGAAGAAGTGGGTACTCCAGGCGGGGGGGTGGAGTGATATATCACCCCGACATCAGAGCATCCCAGTTAGCTTTATACAGACGGGACGGGGTACATTTGACAGATGAGGGGAATGACAAATTCATAGCGGACCTGCAGAGGTGCCTGCACATTCATGTGCAGGGGGGGGAGCAGGGGGAATAAATTTATAATTTCCCCCCCTGCTGTGGCCGATAGGGGGCGGAAATGGGCATAAGCAGCAACTGTGTGATCTCCTTTAGGGGCACCTCTAGTGAGGTGAGGGGTGATCTCCTGTTCGGATTACAGGGCTCGACCGGCTTGGGTTCGGGGAGGGGGTCGCTCCTGAGGCTCGCTGGCTGGGGCTTACCAGAGACCAGTGGCGAGCCATCCCACACGCCAAGGGGGCGTGGCAAGGGGCAGGTGGCAGGTGTAAGTTTACCAATCCCCTGCACCCAGGCAAGGAGCTTTCGCCCGAGAGTTGCTCAGAGGAGGTTGTTGAAAGTTAACTCCGCCCCCATTTGATTTATGCACCCCTGCAGGTCACGTGGTTTAATTGTTTAAGTAGTTAAATTAGATTTTGGTTTAATAAAGTGACCCCATTATACCCATACCCATGACTGTTACTCCGCCTGCGCCGCAATGATAATTGCAGTTCTTTATGTACCTGACAAGGCTAGAACCATAATATACACAGACCCAAACAGACACAAACACTGGGTAGGACAGATATTTATGGAAACGGATCTTATTTGGGGAACAGGGTTGGGGGGAGGTAGAACAATGGGGATGGATAGCAACTCCTTGTGCTATTGGGTTAAATGCAAAAATTTTCAGTAAAACCTCCCTGCATTAAAAATGAATTAACAGGGTGATTATTAATTGTGCCTATTCCGATTCCTTTGTGCTCTCCTGCATGTTTCCTGAATCTCATTTGAATCCTTTGGTTAAGTAATGTGTCAAGGGGGGTGCCTGCCTGAATGCCTGATTTATTTAAAAAGCAGGACATCACTCCCAGATTAGAATACCAATGAGTGGGGTTAAAAAGGCTCCACTGTAGTTGGAGGACAGCTTTCACTCTGAGAGGTACCTGAAAAGGACCTCCATGGACTAATTTTCCGAATCACATTGTAATGTGGGCTCATGTCAATCATCAGAACAGACAGCTTCATCCCATGATATAAACTAGTTATACATTCAAGAGCTGCCAGAGGATCTTCATTAAAAAGGGACTTAGCATTAAAAGAAGAAGGTTGTTTTATTATAATACTTCAAACGCAGGTTTTTTTTGTTTTATATGTTCTCTGAAAAGCCTTTTTTGTTCTTCATCACAGTATCAAAAAAAAAAAGTGCCACGGCAGAAGCGACAACATTAAATATTCTTATTTTTAATAGGAATCAAGGTGTAGCTTTCTGGTTTTAAGGCATAAAGAAATAATATACGTTTTCCCATTCTAAATATATTCATGCCTTTGACTAACAAAAAGAAATCTCCAGATGTAATAGGAGGATGTTTTTAATCTTTTGTGAAGAGGGATTTGCAAAGCTGCTACTCAAGTACAATATCTAGTGGCAAAGTCTAGCAGCAAGAGGTTATATATTTGTATAAAACCTTTGGGCGATCACCAGCTTCAAGATACAAGTGAGATATCACAATCCATGCCATTAAAATATAATGAGATGGCATTAAGAAGAAAACATTAACAATATCCATGGAAGTACATCATTGACACAATAATCTAGGTTTTTTTTAAATTAGCACATACAAACGTGCATGCACACACACACACACACACACATTGCTGTCATTTCCAAGATCCTATTTTAAATATAATTTCACAGGTTGCACAATTTCAAATTAAATGGGACATTTAAATCAAACACAGCTGCCTTTCAAAGAAAAAGAAAAGGATATATGCTTCATGGTTCATCCATCTTTCTTTTCCTTTAGATTCATCAGATCCTAAGATTTACTGGAAAGGGGGGTGGGTGGAGTTGGAAGGATTTAAAAAAAAATATTGGAGTGGGCTTTCTGATGTCAATGATGGTCTCTCCTTTCTTATTCCAGGACAGATGACTATATTGTTATTATCTGGAAGATGGAAGGAGGTGAAATATATTCCTTTACGAGTATTGCTGAACAAAACCTGCATCATATATGTTACTTACCCCACAGGGATACAGTATAGGACTAGGCCCCTTGTAGATGTTGTTGGATGTTGCTCTTTCCAGCATCTCTGCCAAATGGCCATGTTTGCTTGGTTGCTGTCATTTTGGAATGCACCAAGATTTGGAGAACCATTGGTTTCCCCCTTCCTATTTCAACACAAAACCATCAATAGGCAGGTTGACTGCAATTTTGCACCATGAAGAACTGCTCAACATAGGAACTTTAGGAAAATATATCAAGTCAGATTAAATAGTGCACTTTGTTCAATATTGGTTATCCTGAATGGCAATGATCCTCTAAGATTTAGACCAGTATCCTTCCCAGCTACACCAGGAAATACCAGCAATACTAAATACTAAACCAGCAATAATCTTCAGGCAAAGAAAATATTTGGTGCTTCCCTATAGGATTGAACATGGTATTGTATATAAACAAGTTCCCAAACATTGAAAACTTTTAATGTTATCTTCCACTAGGTAGGTCAGACCCAGCAATCATCACCCCAAGAAAGTTAAAATTACTTTTGTTAGATTGGTGATAAAACAGAATGTTGCAAATTTGATTTTGCTGTATTTCTCTCCCCCTTCTTATACATGAATTTAATCCTGCATTTATTTATTTTTTAAGAAATAAAGCAGAAAACATACCTAATACTCCTTCCTCCTCCTATTTTCCCACACAATAACCCACTGAAGTCAGTCTCTCTTAGTTTTCATGCCTAAAGTGGGATTAGAACTCACAGTGTCCCAGTTTCTTGGCTAGCATCTTAACCACTACACCAATCTGGCTCTCTTATCTCATTTTCTTATCTCATTTTATCTGATAGTATTTTATCTTGTCTTAAATGTGCTTCCTTATTTTCTACAGTATCAGACACCAAAGAATGAGCATGTTGTTTCTCTGCTTAATCTCTTATATTTCAACAAAAAATATGAAAAGTTGCTAACATGTTAGCATGTAGTCCTTACAGCAAGACATACATCATAGAGAACCACTTGAGGAATGGTGGCGTTAATAGAGCTTCAAGAGTAGCAATAGCATTTAGACTTATATACCACTTCAGAGTGGTTTACAACCTTCTTTAAGCAGTTTTACAGAGTCAGCATATTGCCCTCAACAATCTGGATCCTCATTTTACCCACCTCAGAAGCATGGAAGGCTGAATCGACCTTGAGCCTGCCAGGATCAAACTCCCGACTGTGAGCTGAATTAGCCTGCAATACTGCATTCTAACCACTGCGCCCCCATGGCTCAGTGAAGGATGAAGTAGCTTTGTCCAAATTTGGAAAGCAATTTAGAATATACCACCAGTAAATGAAAGTAAGATGGTGGTTGTTTCCTTTCGTAAAACTATACAGTTTTCAATGGATACACTCAAGACATCTGTGGGAATAATATCATTATGAAATTAATTTTGAGAGCTTAGAAAATCCGCCTGCTAAGTAAGCTCTATTGCACCCAGAGACAGCTTAATTAAAGTCTTCTGATGCGTAGCTATAAAAATAAATATACCAATCCCTGCTCTTCCAGGCTCTTGAAGGTATTCTTTGAAGCTTCCCCCCATAACTCTATCATATTGAAGACTTCAATTATATCCAAGCATACACAAAGAGCTTATTCATATATTTTTTAAAAAGAGAGAGTTGCCATATTACAACTAAAGATTAATAGGTACCTCAGCACCTTCATCTGAACACAAAATATAAACTTTGAGGACACAACCTTGTGGATGACCCTCACTCTATTAAGGACCTTGGAGTACTGGTATCTAATGACCTTAGTGCCAGAGCCCATTGTAACAGCATTGCCAAAAAAGGCACTAAGAGTTGTTAACCTAATCTTGCTTAGTTTCTTCTCTGGCAATATTACACTGCTAATCAGAGCATACAAAACATTTGGCAGACCTATCCTCGAATACAGCTCACCAGTCTGGAACCTGCACTGCAGATCAGACATTAATACAATCGAGAGTTCAGAAATATTTCACAAGAAGAGTTCTCCACTTCTCTGCTCACAACAGAATACCTTATTCCATCAGATTTGAAATTTTGCCTTAGATAGCGTAGAACAGGGATAGGCAAAGTTGGCTCTTCTATGACTTGTGGACTTCAACTCCCAGAATTCCTGAGCCAATCATGCTAGCTGAGGAATTCTGGGAGCTGAAGTCCACATGTCATAGAAGAGCCAACTTTACTTACCCCTGGTCTAGAACTTCATCGCCTTCGATCTGGCCTAAATGTAATTCATAAAATCATCAACCACAATGTCCTCCTCCCTGTCAATGATTTCTTCCGCTTCAGCCATAACAATACACAAGCACACAATCTATTCAAACTTAATGAAAACCATTCCAAATTCGACTGCAGAAAATACGACTTCAGCAACAGAGTGATCAATGCCTGGAATGCACTACCTGACTCTGTGGTATCTTCTCCAAACCCCAAAAACTTTAACCTTAGACTGACAAACCTTTAATTTGCCCTTTATTGCTGTCCATTCACCCCATTCCTAAGAGGTCTCTAAGGGGCATGCGCAAGTGCACCATTGTGCCTACCGTCCCTGTCCTATTGTCTTATTGTCCAAAGTTACCTGTACCTACTTTGCTTTTGTTTATATTTATACCTGTTATCTTGTACATGTTTTGACAAATAAATAAAATAAAACAAAAAATAGCTTCCATCTCAGAAGCAGTTAGCAGTAACACAATCTTTAATTTGCCCTTTATTGCTGTCCATTAGGCAAAAAGCACTGACATGTTGAATATAAAGCTTGGAAGGGCATTTCATAGAATTATCAAAAACAGAACATTCCAAGTGTAATGAGTGCAAACCAAAAGAACGGGAATTCTAGACTGCTTGGTGCCAAATTTAAAACAATTCCCAAACAATTCTCACTGCGTTCCTGCTGCTCTGGGAGTCAGCCCAGGTGAGCACCAACTTTGCATCCTTTGCCCAAATTGGTTTTTTTCCTTATTGAAATCAAAATACAGAATAGATTCAATGCGACATCTTCTGATGTAACCTGCTGGGTGACAGCTCTTCCGTATTTATACATTGTGTAAGTATTGCAAGTAACAGAAATTATTCTCAAAGATATTCCAATACCAAGTACCAGGATTTTAGTTGTGCTTCTGTCTTGGTTTCAAAATATACCCTGCCTATTATTTCACTTTCCATTGGCCAAATCTTGTAATTGAGTTTTGCCAAAATATTTGCAAGAAGGAGAAGAATAGAATAGAACAGAACGGAACAGAACAGAACAGAATAGAATAGAATAGAATCCATATAAAAGTCTCTCTTTCCCTCCCTCCCTCCCACTCCCTCTCCTTCTCTCTCTCCCTCCCTCCGTGAATGTGTGTATTTGTGTGTGTATATGTATGCATCTCATTATTTCAAACATTTGCACTTATAACATAAACAGTATTACCTTATTGACAAAGCCAAAGCAACTAAAAATATCTTTCTCAAAAACTAGTGTACCAACTACAAAAAAATATAATTGTGTTTGGATGTCAGGTGCATTCCATCCAATCCAACTTGATTTGGTCTCTTCTCAAATCTCATTGCTTGTTTCATTAGTCTTTCATCACGGAATTGATTTGATTATTCTGTATGCCTAGACCCCGGACTCTCTTTTTCATTAGCGAAAACATTAAAATGTTTTCTGAGTCACGATTGACGCCAGGTGACAGCATGGGGACAACCATGTCATTTGATGGGCAACAATTGCTACTGACCCACTATGCTCTGGTGGACTCTCAATTCTATGATAACGAGATTTAGTTTCTGAGCCCTGTTTAGACCATCTACGTTACATAAACCTCCAAAATGCAGATGCCAGTTTCCATAGGGTGCATAGGATGGATCAGTCCCTTTTCCTGTGAGACTGATAATGGAAGATGGTGGAACAAGTACATAGGCATAATGTTGCTCCGTAAATAGTGCATGTATCAGTTTGGTTGCTCTGTGGGCATAGAAAGGCACAGGTTGGAGGGCTTTCATAATGGTCCAAAGATTGTCACAAGCAAAGCAAAACCCTGAACAATGGTACATTAAAAGAGTCCCCTCTGTCTCTAGGTGAGGGGCACTTCACTTCAATTGAACCACAATTCAAATACCCTCTTGAGATGGCTCTATAACCAACTGTCAAAACAACTGTTCTGAGGCAATTCTAGGTGTTGGTTATGACCTTTAAAGCCCTAAATGGCTCAGGTCCAGACTATTTACAGGACTGCCATCTGTCTGATACCTCACTGCAACCAGTAAGGATCCACAGGTTGGCTTTCTCCAAGTCCCATCTGCCAAACAATGTCAGCCGGCAGGGGCTCAGGGAAGAGCATTCCGTGGCAGCTTCAATCCTTTGGAATCAAGGGCTTCCAAAGATCTGGACCCTCTCCACCCTACCGATCGTCCGGAAAGCCATTGAGACCTGGCTTTTCCAGCAGGCCTAGAATTAGGTATGACTGTGTGTATGTGTGGTTTTTTAGGTTTTATATATTTTATATTATTGTATGATGATGATGATGATGATGATTATTATTATTATTATTATTATTATTAATAATAATAATAATAATAATAATGTATTATTAATAATAATAATAACAACAACAACAACAACAAAACAACAACAACAATAATAATAATAATAATAATAATAATAATAATAATAATAATAATAATAATAAGCAATGAACCGGTGGGATCATAAGCCTGAAAGAGTGGTCGAAAATGAGCAAGCAAAACTACTGTGGGACTTCCAACTTCAGACTGACCGAATTCTGAAGTATAACACACCAGACATCCTGATTGTGGAGAAAAAGTAAGCATGGATCATCGACATCGCAATCCCAGGGGACAGCAGAATTGAGGAGAAGCAGCTAGAGAAATTAGTGAAATACGAAGATCTAAAAATCGAGCTGCAACGACTCTGGCATAAGCCAGTGAAAATGGTCCCAGTGGTACTTGGCACGCTGGGCGCAGTGCCAAAGGATCTCAGTGGACATTTGAAAACCATTGGAATTGACAAAATCTCCATCTGTCAATTGCAGAAGGCCGCTTTACTGGGATTGGCAAACATAATTTGCCACTACATCACTCAGTCTTAGGTGCTTGGGAAGCGCCCGACTGGTAATGAAATACGAAATCCAGCATAGTGATCTCGTTGGCTGTGTTGTACTGACATAATAATAATATTTGTATGCCACCCTTCTCCGAAGAAATTGTTATATTTCTCATTGTTTTAGTACTTGCCAGTATTGTTAGCCACCCCCAGTCCAGTATATAAACACAAACAAACAAACAAACAAACAAACAAACTGCTTGCTAGCCTACAATGGTGTTTTGTGCATGTGGGTAAATATCTAAATCTTCTGCTGGCCTTTCCACAGAAGGTGGAGGGAAACAGAACAGGAAGAAAACCCCCAAATGGTGGTTGTGGCAGCACCTTGGAAGCCTCCCCTCTCATGTATGTGCTTTGGAATGTTGCATGCACGTTCAAATGATAGGGGCAGCTCTCATTGTGTTGCTGCCACCAGGATCGTGACATTTCTTTTGGCTCTACCTGC